>NC_055966.1:13034736-13362236 GCF_018492685.1 Alosa sapidissima
ACATGAAAAAGCGACTTAAGTACAGTAATTGAGTAAATGTACTCAAGTAATGTCCACCACTGTCACTTAATATTAATTTCTATACAAACCAAGACAGCGGACTCCTAAATAAACGCAACCACCAACACCATAGGTGTATCTAAATTAGCTATGTACCAAAAATTACATTTTACCGTGACTCGAAGAGCTGTAAACAGTGTTGTAAGGCTGCGAGTACACAACCGCTTGGAGCTCCAGTGGAATTTTAATTTCATGACGAGAATTCTCAGTTTAACCGTTCATGTGCAGTTGAAACGGTGTATATAGGCGACCCATCAGGCCAGCACTATAACTCCGAGCGTGGTAAACAAAATCAGATTCAGACAGTAAATGCTCCCGTTAAGAACCAAACCAGATTTTGTTCAAATCTACACACCTATGGCTACTGAAAAATGTAAGGTTCATTTAGCAAATGTTATTTTGAAGTGTTAAAAAACATCGTTGTTTTCTGAACAAAAGTGGTGATAATTGGGGGTGTTACAATAGGGTTGTTGTACACTCTAGAAAACAACATAAGCACTATTTCCCATTGCACACACACACACCTGCACCATTTCCCATTGATCTGCTGTATAAAACATTCTAAGGCCAGTGATGTCACTTACTCAGAAACACTGCTGAGGTGAACCTGACTCCTGTGCATGGAAATGCTGCCACCTGCTGGTGGGTTAGAGAAGTGCCCACTGTGTAGTGCGCTTTGTGTCTCGTCAGAGATGTGTACAGCTTTGTGTAGTAGGAATCCTGCAATCCTGACCCCATCTCACACACACACACACACACACACACACACACCGACTCTGAACCTATCCCACTCATAAACACACACACACCGACTCTGAACTTATCTCACACACACACACACCAGGGTTACCTCACACAACCCTGCACACACCTCTGAACCCATCTCACACACACTCAAACACACACTAACAGTGAAAACCCTGCACACACCTCTGAACCCATCTCGCACACTCAAACACACACTAACTCTGAACTCATCACACAACAGTATGTGTGTGTGTGTTCAGGTATTCAGGACAGACTATGTATATCAGCATGACTCCAACCAGTTTACACACACACACACACACACACACACACACACACACACACACACACACACAACACACACGGCGTGTGAGAGAGAGAGCTCTCTCCTCGAGTTTGAGCAGTGACTCATGTTGCTGGAACGTACACCACGTCCAAATAAACAACACCAACACACTGACAAATAACAACACAAACATAAACAACACCAACACGCTGACAACACAAATATAAACAACACCAACACGCTGACAAATAACAACACAAACACCCACACACTGAAAAATAAAAACATGAACACCCACACACTGAAAAATAAAAAACATAAACAACTTTGAGGACAAAATGACTGACAGTGGAAACGCCATTAAAACATCACTAATAAAACATCACCATTAAAACATCACCATTAACAGGCATACAGAGAATAAACTCAAAGTTCTGTTTTACACAGTTGTGATTTTTAATAGTGAACCTTTACGTGATATAGGCCTACCTGTCTTCAGCTGTCTTTTGTTGTTTGTGAAATACACATAATACACATTATGTAGTGTGATTTATCATATGGTGTGACACAAGGGCGGACTGCCAACCTGCGTTCGGGAGAAGTCCAGAACTGCCGACCAGCCGACAGTCGTCGGCTGCCTGGCTCAGTGCCTCATCGGCCACGTAGGGTTACTGCCTCGCTCTCTACATAAATATGCGTCACTCAGGTTAATCAGTATGCAGCACTCAGAGCTATCAGTATGTCTACCAATTATCATTGTCATCCAAAAAAGTAAACATTTGCGCCATCGCGTTTTCAATGATACAGGATAGGCAAGATGATGCAGCCTTTATATTTCACCCCTCTATATGGTTCAGTCTTGCTCATAATAGCCTTGCGCTTGTAAAGCGCATTAGAATTGAATTCTGTGCATGCAGAACAGTTCATGGAAGAACTTGGGATAGGCCTATCAAAAACGAAAAACAAGGCAACAGAAAACTGAGTGGGAGAACAGCGACATTTAACCAGTTTTCCCCCAAAGGTAGGCTATTAACAATCTTTACCCCTTGAATAATTTATCGTAGCCTATCTTGTGTTTGATGCGACTCAACCTACCCCTTATCCAGTTTTAGACATGATGCTAGAATATGAAAAAAATGGTTTTAAAAGAAGCTACCAATAGGCATGCTTCACATAGGTATTAGGCTACCCTTTTTTTTCCCCCCATTCAACAAAGTGGTAGGCTACGTATTCATAAAACATTGGCAAGACACAACTGTAAGAGTTTGGGCATCAATACGGGCATGGGCGGATTATGAACTTTTGGGCCCCTGGGCCCAGATGTATTAAAGGGCCCCCCACTAATTATCATATTATTATTATGATTATTATAATAATTATATTATTACCATAATAATTATCTCGTAATTACGAGATAATTATGATTTGTGACACATTTCCAATTCTGCCCCCACTTGTGTGTGGCAATGACTAGCTACATTAGAGAAGATAGACCTAACAGCTTCCTACGGTGGCACATTGCGTTCACATCACACAAAAAAATAATCAGGTTATCTCATAATTGAGATAATTATCTCAGTATCTCATAATTATGACATTATCTCATAATTACGAGATAATTATATGACACATTTCCAATTCTGCCCCCACTTGTGTGAGGCAATGACATGGTCTATTAGAGAAGATGGAACAGCTCCCCAAGAGAAAGTCTGAAGCTGAAGTTCCTTTCAAACCTTTACCTAGGATTCACTGTAAAACTATGCAGACCAACAGAGTACATCTCAGTTATTTCCTTCGATGTTTTGTTTAAGAGCAATCATTTAGACTAGCATTTCAAGGTACAGAATAGAAAGTAATGTGTTAGCTTATGGCTAATGTACATGAGAAATCCCATAGAGATGCTAACGGTTAGCATAATCAATAAAAGTAGATATGTAGAGCCAACTTCAGTCCATTTACGAAAGGGTTACATAAGAATTCTTTGTTTACAACTGACTATTTTCTCTTAATATAATACGTGTAGGAAAAATGTGACTGTTTAACTCATCAATGCCACTTGAACAAGTAGCCTAGCTGCACAAAATAAACAATAGGCGTGCGTGACAACGTGGATGGAGGTAGCCCTATGCGTAGTAGTACCTCCACCTACTGGTTAGGACTGTAACGTGCAACATTGTATTGCCTTTGGGCAAAGAGTAGCCTATAGAAGCTTACTCTTTGCTTTGGGGTTGTTGGCGATTTGACAGGCTTATTTTTCATGCCACTTAAAGACATGTTCATCTCTCAAAGTACGAAAGTCATTCAAAACAGTAAATCAGTAGGAAATATGTGCTTGCTTTTATTGAAAGGCTGTTTAGATCCTCAGCACGGATCCTATCCTTATCTCATAATTACGAGATTATCTGTTCAGCCATTTCAACTGTCAGTTGTTATCAACTATGACTCCTGCCAACTGTTTCCAAATAAAAGTTTGTTTTGCATTTTATGTTAATATACAGTATGTTTATATTTTCATGCACTGGTCATTGCACATTTTTTAGATCATTTTGAAGAGCCACTGCATACCCTGCACTGCACATTGCACATTTTTTACATCATTTTGAAGAGCCACTGCATACCTGTGTGTGTTGGCGTGTTGTTGCAAAATCCGCAGTCATTTTATGCAAGCAAACCACATACAGGGAGTCTTTATTGTTGAGGTCAGACATGTTAGCACATCGCTTAACTTTTTACCCGTGTAACCTACACTGATCTAGTTCTGCCAAAACCCTGCTATCCTCACTGGTAGCTTACAGTACAGTGCTGTGTGGGAGGGGGAGTGGCTAGCGGCGAAAGCCAATGTGTGCTTCTTTTACAGATATATTTAACGATATATTTTGCATTTCTTATTCAAACAACGTCAAATTTTGCACTGCACTTACTCATGGCTGTAGCAAGACACCTGTCAAGTTTGAGTCTGACAAACGGTCAGCGAGATATGCATGCCACAGACATTAGGACACAGACGCTTCTTGCTTTATAGATAGATACACTAGGCCTGCATACAGTCTCACAATAGCCCCTTTTCAAATTAAAAGTCCCCATAAAGGCAGAATATTACATAAAAAAACAAGAATAAAACATGTAAACAGAGCTATCCCTGCCTTGCCTACAGACTAGAGGTAAAACATAGGCCTGACATTGTTGCCTTGTTTAGGTTATAAAGTCAGGTTTATAAGATTAAATTGGTTCTACTCAATAAATATCATGTTAAGGTGAGTTTAAAGGGAAACTTGGCAGGATTAGCTATATTTCCCCCTCTGCTGGAGAAATTGTGCATTATGCTATTTCAAACTGTGGAAAAAGGTAACGATGAAGCACATGGATTTGTTTACAAGCTAGCGAAACGGTTAGCATAAGTTTAGCAGAACAATGTGGATGTTACAAGGTAAGAAACACGATTTAAAACGAGTTTCTTGTTTCTCACTTCTCTTTCCGGGACGGTAGTCTCAATGTTGCAAAGTTGGTTTTCCGCCTGGGGACGCTAGGGGCAGCGGGGAAAGTCACCATTTTCATCCGGAACAGGCCATTTACCCATCCAAATGGTTGAACTTTGACCGCGGCACGCTGTAAGTCGTTGGTATTTTGCGCAAAGCCCAGCGACAAGCACAACAAAAATCTTTGGGATGTTGCCTCAACCAAAAGCAACCTAGCTACGAGCGCAGCGCATACCGTGTACAATGTGATGGCCCCTTTTGTATGCTCTCAATGGAGGCACGGTAAAAGGACAGCAGCAGTCTTTGTGTGATGTTATTCCTCCTGAGTATTCTCAGGAAGTACAGTCTCTGCTGGGCCTTTTTCAGCAGCTCAGAGGTGTTCACGCTCCAGGATAAGTCTTCCTCGATATGGACTGCCAGGAAGCGAAGTCTGCCATCCTCTCCACAGTCCCCACTGATGATTCAGGGACGGATACTATACCTGGAAAATGTCGTAAATACATTTAAGTAAAGGCACAATTTATTCACACTTCAACAGAGAGTAGGGCCTATGCCTAAAACACACATGCATGATCTGTTATCTTACCTATTATCCAGACATCTGCATGAAAACATTTAACTCACAAGGGAAGTGTTAAAAAACTGAGATTTAGGCCTATCCAACCAGATTTTCAGTTTAGTGGACAATTAGCCGCAATACTGAAGACAGTGGTTCTGCAACTACCATGATCACACTGGTGTGTTTGAGTGAGAGCCAGGTGTGTTTGGTGTTAATATTATTTATGATGATTTACACAGCGGTCATATTGTAAAGGTCTGACAGAGAAGTTTTTGCTTTCATAAATGGCCTGCTAAACACACAAGGTAAGGTCGTTTACATAATGTCCGTCGGAAATACTAGGAGGGGAGTATAGTATAGCAGCCGGCTAAGTTCGGAATTCGCGTGTTATGGATCTCGATGGGATCCATGTTAACGAGGGATAAGCTCGTCGTGTCATCACGAGCAGATGTGACTCTGATTCAAGAACTGGTAACACTAACTTTGCGTTGAGCCTATTAAAG
Source organism: Alosa sapidissima (assembly GCF_018492685.1). Lineage (NCBI taxonomy): Eukaryota > Metazoa > Chordata > Actinopteri > Clupeiformes > Clupeidae > Alosa > Alosa sapidissima. The sequence goes on from NC_055966.1 coordinate 13,040,368, forward strand.
TAGTATTATAATTGACTATTTGTCGAATCAGTCACATCTGTAGTAAAAAAAAAAAAAGGTAAAACGCCTGCTCGATGACGTGCCAATTGTTTATCCCCCGTTAACATGCATCCCATCGAGATCCTAACACCGGTTATGTTGTTCATATACGGCCCAAACGCTTGACATCTGCAGAAGCAGAACATGCGGACACCTAGGTCTGAAAGATGCTACTGATTAAAAATCAGCAAAATTTCACAATAAACTACGTTGTGCACAGCATTTCCATCCCTGTCCAGACTAGCGTCACAGATGTTAACTATAGCCTACAGCATTCATTTAAAATCGGGGATCTAAATGAATCATTTTAAGACACATGTTGCTGGCTTAGATGGAGACAATCTTGGATGCTTGAAAAACAACAAACAAGTAGACAGCAATATTGCTAACTATGATTTATTAAAGATGTGCAATGTGATAAATATGGAGACAACGTTATAGCCACCATTAGCTATAGCTCGTGGTCACTCACCAAGACACCTGCCCAATTCTCCACCGATTCTCCTCACACCACAACTCTATCTCTCTCCTCTGTCCATTGACCCTTCCCCTTAACTCTGCCTGACCCCACTCTCGCCTAGGCGGCTCATAATTATACGGCGTTGACTACTGCAACCTCTTCACTGTCTGACTCCATTACGAAGCGATGAGATATACCTGCAGTTACGTCACGTCCGGTCAGAGCGTTTTTGAGACGGTGAAGTAATTTTATTCACAATTTCTTTCAAAAACGTTTTAAATTCACATTTATGATCATTTTTTTCCTCGCAAATCGAGTTCCTACACTATTTATCTACATGTTCATTCACAGGGGTCTTCATCTTGAAAGATGGGCTTTAAAAATAGAATGACAAAATAAAAAAAAGACACAAGGTAGAATAATTCAGACAGATTCTGAAAATACAGATTCAGAAATGATAACTCAGTGCAGTTAGCAGAAAGCATCTGAGAACACTTTGGCCTTAAGTCTAGATTTAAAACTGGCTACAGTTTCTCTCTTTTTTTCTCCTTTTTAATGTCATCCGAAAGTTGGTTCCAGAGCTGAGCCGCATAACAGCTAAAAGCTGCTTCACCATGTTTAGTTCTAACAGCAGGTTTTGCTAACAGGTCTTTCTCCTGAGACCTGAGAGGTCTGGAGGGTGTGTACTGCTGAATCATGTCTGAGAGGTATTTAGGTCCTGCTCCATTAAGTGATTTATAAACAAGCAGTAGTCAATTCTGTGACTTACTGGAAGCCAGTGCAGGGACTTAAGAATTTGAGTAATGTGGTCAGTTCTTTTAGCTTTTGTGAAGCCCTAGCTGCTGCATTTTGTATCACCTGAAGCTGTTTGATAGTCTTTTTAGGAAGGCCTGTGAAAAGTCCATTGCTGTAATCAACCCTACTGGAGATAAATGCAAATGAGTTTTTCTAAATCATCTTTTGACATCAGCCCTCTAAGTTTGGCAATATTTTTGAGGTGGTAAAAAGCTGATTTAGTTATCGCTTTCATGTGGCTGTTGAAATTTAGATCACGGTCAATTAATACACCAAGATTTTGAACAGTATCCTTTGCTTTCAACCCTTTTGTGTCAAGGACAGTGGCAGCCCTAAGTCTTTCCTCCTTTTTACCAAATATAATTACTTCAGTTTTTTCTTTGTTCAGCTAAAGAAAATGTTGAGACATCCAGGTATTGATTTGTTCTATACACTGACACAGAGATTCAAGGGGACCATAGTCGTTTGGTGACAGAGCTAAGTAAATTTGTGTGTCATCTACATAGCTATGATACATGTATGAAATCAAATTATTTATTATTATTACATTGGTCAGGAGTTATAACTGATTTGTCTCTGTCGCTTGCATTTCTCCATCTTTTAGGATTTCTGGGAATGAAAGCGTCGCACAACAGGACTAAGTGATTTCATGAATATCTGAATGTGTTTTTCAAAAACTTTTTTTCGGCCTAAAACGTCAACCATCTATACGATTCCTATAGTTCTGTTTCGTAAGGGTTTCGTTCTCAGTCTTTGCTCGATATTTTCACGTTCTCACACACCGTTAAAACGCACAAATAGAGGAGTTCATTCTGGCTCAATTTGTCCGGCAGAGGGCGCAGTTGTAGCCTACCTCGTGATTGTGGAGTCTCCGGCGTCTGCTGCATGAAACGTATTATGTAATCGCCTTGTTGTGTTTTATTTGTGTCACATTTGTGATTCATTCTTTATGTTGTAGGCTATACTATAAATCCTCCTTATCTTTATGTTGTATACTATGTTGTTGGATCCTCCTGAATTAGTCTATGCCTGCCGCTTAACGTGTTCTTGTAAAACATATGAGCAAGTTGTTTAAAAAAAAAAAAAAAGCCTACCTTGATACTTTGGCTCGTTAATGATGATCAGCACCGCCTTCAGTCTATGATGGCGGAACTGTAGCCTACGCTACTGGTCAGAGAATAAATTCGTTCAAATGTAAACTTCTCATGTTCTCGTCTTCTGTAGGATAACTTGTGCTTGCAGCTACAGGTGTAACGGCGGGGTTAGTTGGGTTTACTCGCGCAACCACGCCTCCGAAGCCCAGCTGGTGGCAACATGCTTAATGACATCATCCACGTGTCGGTTGATTGGCTACAGGAGGTCACTCACCTGACCAATCACCCATTGGTAAGATGACGTCAGCTCAAAAATTGAGTTGGGTTTGTATGGAGGGGGCGTGGCGGATTGTTTTGACGTAGTTGGCAGCTGTATGAAGGCCCGTGATTGGCCGCCGGGCGCGAGGTGAGGGTCTGTTGCTGTGAGAAGAGAGAGTGGGGAAGAGTAATGGTGGCGGGAGGAGAGAGGGGTCCAGGGTTGGAGTCATCAGTAGGCTAGCATTGCACGGCATCTTACAAGGGTGCACAAGGAAACGTATTGCCCGTGATGGAAAATAAACACTTCGTCACTTAACGAATGTGTGATGCACATTTGAAGTTGGATTTTCCCCAACTTTATTAACCTCCAAAGGGTTTCCAAAAGGTCATTAAAGTAGCCCACAGACTCAACTCCCCAGTTCAGGTAAAACAGAGTTGTCTCGTGCAAGAGGCGCGCTCTGCCTGCTTCGGTGAACATGGCTTATAATTTAGAGTGGACGGCTGTGTGTTTTCTGATTGGGTGGCGTACATTAAACCCGCCCACACCCTGTTCCTAGGGTTCCCAGGACTCTGATTGGATACTGTAACTTTTGGACTGAGGGCCAGTTCGGTACCGTTTAGTAACACTATTGGCCGGTGATACACGTCTGTCCGGAGAACTTTGACAGTTTGCACGCCTTTAGCTTCAGACTATCAGCCCTACTGGCTACTGTAGCCGCCTCCGAACTGTGATTGGCTGGACAGCCCAGCTGTTACTGGTTCATTCACCATTTCGCGACTGTAGTGGAGAGGGACTCAATAGTTTTTTGTAATCCTCGTGAGTTACTGAGGTGGGAAAGAGATGTTCCCGAAGCCGCTGCGTGAAAAGGAAGGCTCCGGTAGACGGGAGATATGGAACCCCGTGGAGTGTCTGCGCGGATCACATAACACACCCCGACAGTATTTCGCACCGTAAACCTCCTCACTGCAGACTGATTCGGTGAGTCTCACTTCTCAAACCAGCCAACAGTTAACGTTAGATCTAACTGTGAGTTGGCGCTGAATTTTCGCATGGCGTTGGTTGGCTTGCACGGAGATAGATGAACGTCAACGAGGTAGGCTACGGGAGAGATGAGAGGAGGCGGGGGCGTGGGGGATCAGGCAACTTTTTCAGATCTTTTAGAATGATTCGCCCTGGGAGAGATTGCTAAGTATTTTACCGCAATTGATATATTGAAGTAGGCCAACTCTTTCAGTGGATGTAACGTTAACCTTTATGACTGACCGCTCTGGAAAACATCAGTTGAGTTTAGCACAATCGCTATGCAGTCGTCAGTCCTCTCCAATACTACTACTACTACTATTAGCCTATTACTACAACTACTACTACTACTACTACTACTACTACTATTACTACTTTTACTACTAGTACTAGTCTATTGCTTTACTGCTTCCGACCACATCGTCTTGGTGCAGCGCTTAGCAATGAAGTTTGTCTCCGTGCAGATTGATTCGCCGTCCCGTGCTAGAGCGTGCGTGAATTCGGATAGGCACAGACAGGTCGGGCATCCTCATCACGCGCAACCGACTGCTCAGCTCAGCTACTTTTCACAAGTCAAGTGTGGTTGGTGTTCGGAAGGAGCGCGTGTGGTCTGTCGGGTGAACGGGTGTTCTTGTCGTACATGGTTATTGCACCACGCAGAGGCCTACGTGGTGCGGCCCGAGCTCCTGGATACGTTGCACTGTGCCGTTACGGTGGTAGCGCGGGGTTGTAGTACTGTCACACAGCGGCCGGCAGTGTGTTGGAGCCTCTTTACCGACGACGGAGGCTGAGAGAGCAGCTTGAAGCTCGTGTTCTGGGGCAGGGTTGTGTGTTGGGGGAGATCTGTCTATCAAGCACACACACACACACACACACACACACAACTCTGTAGGCAAGTGTGTGTGTGAGAGAGTGTTGGGGAGTCCTCTGGCACACAGAACCACAAAACATTTATAGAGTTCAGGCCTCCAGTTTTGGAACCTCTCACAGATAGCAACCACACACCTCCCACTTTCAGGAGTGTGTGTGTGTAGAGTGTGTGTATGTTTTGGGGGTTGGGGTGTAAGGCGTGATTCAGGCCCTCTGGATCTTCCTGCTTTGCTGCTCTGATTGGCTGGCACCAACAGATCCGTCCAACACGAGGAGATGGGAACCGCAGTTAGAATCTGGTCTGACGCAGCAAACACGCGTGTGTGTGTGTGTGTGTGTGTGTGTGTGTGTGTGTGTGTGTGTGTGTGTGTGTGTATGCACAGGCGTGAGCATGTGTGTGTGTGTGTGTGTGTGTGTGTGTGTGTGTGTGTGCGCGTGCTTGAGCTTGTGTGTGTCTGTGTGCATGAGCGTACATGTGAGTGTGTGTGTGTGTTTGAGCGTACAGTGTGCATGTGTGTGAGAGCTGCTGTATTGTTTGCTACGTCACTGGATTTTTGGTATCCATGTATCTCACTGTGGACTAAAACTGAGCTTGTGTGTGTGTGTGTTGTTTTGGTGTGCAGAGATCTAGTTTTTTTTAGCGTATGTGTGCAGAGAGAGAAATGTTTGTGACCAACTGAAATCTGTGTGTGACCAGAAGTGTGTGTATACTTGAATGTGTGTCGGACCAGGGATGAGTGTGTATGATACGTTCTGTATCATATGTGAAAACTTGGTGTGTGTGAAAAATATATTTTGTATTATCGTAAAACCAGGCTGTGTGTATATGTTTTTCTTTAGTATCAGGTTGTGTGTACGTGAGAGAGAGAGACCGAGAGAGAAAAGGAGAGATGTCTTTTATTATGGTAAAACCAGACTGTGTGTGTGTGTGTGAGTGATACGTTGCGTCTTTTACCGTGGTATAACCAGACTCTCTCTCTCTCTCTGTGTGTGTGTGTGTGAGAGAGAGATGTGTCGCGTCTTTTACTGTGATATAACCAGACTCTGTGTTGGAAAAGCAAATACCTTGGTAAACCAAAACCAGGCTGTGTGAGTATTTGTGTGTGTGTGTGTGTGTGTGTGTGTAGGGGTCGACCGAAGTACACTTGTAATATGTATATCTTAAAGATATATATAGATATGTAATGATAATCAATATTTGTTCGTTTTTGGGCCAGTATTTATTTAACTGTTTGGTTATTTAGCTCGTAATTAACACACTTACAGTACATAAAAGGAAGCATGTTTGCAAATACCTTCCATATGAGAAGCTGCAGCAAGAATATATAATAGCAACATTGTATGGAATAGTTGATCATTATTAAAGTAGAAAAAAAAACTGTTAATGTGATATGAATAAAGAAATAAGGCTATAGTTTTCTGACATCACATAACAGCTGAATAATGATTCCCAGTCCAGGGGAGCCCAGCTGTAAGAGGCAACGGATGGACATGACTACTGCAAAAAATAAATAGCCTGCAGGCAACAGAATGAAATGCCACGAGTCACTGGCATGTCTATTGCGATTCTGGTAGGCTACAGATTTATATTTGTGCAAGAGAACAAGTCCTGTTTTAAACAGGTGATTAGATCATTAGATTAGATTAGTGGCCTACTGGTTAGCGCTTCGGACTTGTAACCGGAGGGTTGCCGGTTCGAACCCCGACCAGTAGGAACGGCTGAAATGCCCTTGAGCAAGGCACCTAACCCCTCGTTACCCTGTAGCAGGCAGCTCACTGCGTCGGGATTAGTGTGTGCTTCACCTCACTGTGTGTTCACCGTGTGCTGAGTGTGTTTCACTAATTCACCGATTGGGATAAATGCAGAGACCAAATTTCCCTCACGGGATCAAAAGAGTATATATACTATATATACTTATACAACACTGACAGTGAAATTGACTCCCATAAACTACATATTAGGCAATGATATAAGGGTACAACGTTCCTACAATGTGACCTACAACATTCACATATACTGTAGAGATGAAGTGAAAGCCAGCTAAATGAAATGAATTTAATGTCATTTTAGCAAACTATTAATATTTACTTAACCCTCCTATTGTGATAGTTTCGGGTTCATTAGTTTTGTGTTCCCGGTCAAAAATTATATAGTTTATTATAAATCCATACATATGATATCTAATGTGATAGACCTTTGCATCCACTTAAATACTTTTAAATATTAACTATTTGGAACCTCCATTTGATATGTGGCCTGCAGGCCTCATTGGCCTGAGCTCATGCAAGGCAGAGGGGGGAAGATTTGTGTGTGTGTGTGTGTGTGTGTGTGAGAATGTATACAAGCACACATACAGTCCATCTGATCAATAGTAGGGCTGTAACGATTTACGATTCGAAACCGAAATCGCGACATTCATATCGTTGTCCAAAAACAAACAAACAAATAAATAATAATTTCATACCTCTCCTTGCTTTCATTGTAGACTATGTGTGCAACCAAACAGTATAGAAGTAAACCCCCTCTCCTTGCTCCGCTCTCTCTCGTGCTCCCTCCCTCTCACTCTCCCTCCCTCTCCTGCTCAATGAACACGCGCGACAAAACATTTACAATTGTGAAAGCAAGGACGCATAGACGACTAGCTAAATTACTATTAAATCCGCTTAGCATCATTAGCATGCTGCACATATTTGTTTAAAACTCTTACATTGAAGTTGACTGATCATCTCAATACCAACGTTTCCCAAAAGGGCCTGTCCCAAGGAGAACAAGTATTACCTTGAAACTTAAACACACATGGGGAACTGAACAGTCCAATCAGTAGACTATGATAGGCTAAGCTATATGCTACTTTGTTTACAATATTTCCAGGCTTCAACCAGACAGCTGAATTAAAGAGGTAGAGTTGTAATAAAAATTAGTAGGCCTAGGCTATAGGCTAATCTGCATAAAGTGTGCTGTCATAAATATCTAAGGGAGGCTATTAAAATGTTATTTAATAAAATGTCTAGCCCCCCCCCCCAAAAAAAAAAAAAAAAAAATTCGTATCAAATCGTGATACAAACCGAATCGTGAGGTTGGTGTATCGTTACAGCCCTAATCAATAGGTATGTGTCTGGACTCAATTTTATACACTGACCATGGTCTCACTCATTCATTTCTGAAGGCTGGTCATTTTTGACCAAGAATTCATGTATGTCCAAAAGTTAAATAAAACACCCAGATTGATATGAAAATGATCAAAATGTGTTTGGTGTCGTTGGCTATTTTTGGAAGGTAAGCTGCGGGCGCTTCTTAGGCGGTGTATGGTGGAAGGGTTTCTGTAACCCATAAGGAAAGTGTGGTGCAGTCTACCAAGAGTCATTGCTGTTGGCACGTCTTGACGTTACGTTGCTAACCAAGAGGAACCTGTTAACAACAATAATTTAATTAAATTTATTTAATAATTTAAAAGTAGTCTATATGATGGTATATTTTAGCTAAGTTGTCTCATGCAATAAAAACAAATATTGACAAAAACAGATATGAGGATTTACATCTTAATCTCGAACTTCGAACTCAAAAGTAGAATCGACGATGCAGCCACACCCCCAATGTCACGTCCAGCATGATGCACAAACGCACACGCGGTGTGGAAGTATTTTGTCGTTCATTCACGTCAATTAACACTAACTTAGCCTACTCAAGCAAAAGATGATATAGGCCTAGGTACGGCTCAAAATGACTTTAAGGCTTAAAATGCACATTGAAAAGTACATATTCCATGAACACTAACCAAAAAAGTAAATAAGATATAAGAAATGCATTAATAGAAGATCGAAAATCGAATCGAATCGTGACTTTAAAAAATTAAATCGAATCAAGGATTTGGAGAATCGTGACACCCCTAGAGGAGACCATTACTGATATGGTCTGATAAGTATCAAAATGTGTCAAAACAGGCTGAAGTGTGAGTGTGAGTGTGTGTGTGTGTGTGTGTGTGTGTCTCTGTGTGTGTGTCTCTATAATTTGACTTATCTGTGTGTTGGATGACGTTGTCTAGACTCAGTCAACAGATCCGACAATGGGAATGCTGCCATAAAGTCCAGAGTTGCTGTGCGTGTGCTTCCCTGTGTGCGTGTGTGTGTGTGCAAATGTGTGTGTGTGTGTTTATGTGTTTCCCTGTGTGTGTGTGTGTGTGTGTGTCTGTGTCTGTGTGAGTGGTGCAGTGCTTCAGCATGGACTGCATTCTTATATGTCACAGTGAACTGCAGCAACGTAGGGACTCTGTAGCTTCTAGACTTTTCTTCTGACGCACGCAAACAGGGAAACACACACACACACACACACACACACACACACACACACACACACACACACACACACACACACACACACACAACAGGGAAACACACACACACACAACAGGGAAACACGCACACACACACACACAACAGGGAAACACGCGCACACTCACACACACACACACACACACACAAAACAGGGAAACAGTGACAGATCCGTTAATGTCATCTAGCATACAGAGCAATCTATAGCCACACACACACTCCCCCATCAGACACTGAAGAGAACACACACTCACACACACAAACCTCACGATCAGACATGAAAGGACACACACACACACTGGGTTTGGCCGATATGACACTCACTCCTCTCTCTCTCTCTCACACACACACACACACACACACACACTCCAGCATCAGGCACTGAAGAGAATTCACACACACACACACATACACACTCCAGCATCAGACACTGAAGAGAATTCACACACACACACACACACACACACACACACACACACACTCCATCATCAGACACTGAAGATAACACACACTGGGCTGTTCGATACGACCAAATTCTCACATCACCACGTAGTTTATCTCATATTCCTATAACAACATATCAGTAGCACATTTCCTGTAAATGCAATAATTATTAGTAGTATAATGATAGCAATAACAACAATAGTAATAATGGCAACAACTATTATGTATTATTATTAATTTTATTATTATTATTATTATTATTGTTATTTTTTATTCTTATTATTATTATATTTATTCTTATTATTATTATAGTATAGTTTTATATGTGTTAAATATGAAGCAGCATGGCTACACATTAAGATAAACAGGCTGAACTGTGTGCGTATGACAGGTAGAAATAGAGAGATCTATTTAGACTGTTTTGATAGTGAGAGTAGGGCTGGGCGATATGGCTGAAAACTGTATCACGATATAAGTAGGCTATTTCATATCAGTCGATATCGATAATTATTGTTTTTTTTTTAATCTATTTCAGATAAGGACCAGAAGAAAAAAAAAGTTCAATTTAAACACTTTTATTTCAAACTTAACCTTCCTCTGATTTTAATCACCTTAGTTATCAATCAAAGCAAACAGGGAAAAGAAATAGTAACACAATCATGAAAAACACTCAAATAAATGCATACACATAAGTCTGAATGAAAAGCAGCACTGGTTGAAGCCTGGAAATATTGTAAACAAAGTAGCTTAATTTGCTAGTTTATCATAGTCTACTGGTTAGACTGTTCAGTTTCCCCATGTGTGTTTAAGTTTCAAATGAATACTTTTTCTCCTTAGGACAGGCCCATTTGATTCTTGGAAAATACTTTTCCATTTGCATTGGGATTGAGATGATTAGAATTTAGCAGTCAATTTGAATGCAACAGAGAGAGAAAAAGTGCACGGGGCAAGGACTCATTGAGAGTCTGTGTTGAGGTAGGCCTACTTCTATCGCCTACTCTGGTAGAGTTGCACATGCAATGCAATATATATTTAGCCTATTTATTTATGGACGGGAGTGTAAGGGAATGTAAGACGGGAGGTGTGTGTTGCTTTTAATTATCGAATGTTCTATCGAACATATTTTTTATTGATATCGATTACATGTCTATTGTGATGCATATCACTATCGCTTTATCGCCCAGCCCTAAGTGAGTGTGTGTGTGTGTGTGTGTGTGTGTGTGTGTGAGAGTGTGTGAGAGAGAGAGGGGTGGGGGATCTACAACCCCATTTCCAGAAAACTTGCGAGGCTGTGTAGAAAACACAAGGTGGTAATCTGTGAAACTTGTAAACCCATATCTATCTAGCTGCAAAATGGCAACATATAAGTTTAAATGTTGAAAGTGACAAGTTTGACTATTTCATGGAAAATATGAGCTCATTTTGAATTCGATGCCAGCAATTTGTCTCAAAAAGTTTGGGACGATGGGAACAAAAGGCTGGAAAAGTGTGTGTGAGTGAGGTTTGTGTGTGTGTGAGGTGTATGTGAGTGAGGTTTGTGTGTATGTGTGTGTGTGAGTGAGGTGTGTGAGTGAGGTGTGTGTGTGTGAGGTGTATGTGAGTGAGGTTTGTGTGTATGTGTGTGTGAGTGAGGTGTGTGTGTGAGGTGTGTGTGTGTGAGGCGTGTGAGTGAGGTGTGTGTGTGAGGTGTATGTGAGTGAGGTGTGTGTGTGTGTGTGAGTGAGGTGTGTGATAGATTGATATATAGATAGATAGATAGATAGATATTTTATTGATCCCCAAGGGGAAATATATCAACATAGTGTGCTTAAGGATGATCAAGCATGACAGGGCAGGGACTGAGCCTGTAATTCAGTGTGCAGCTGAGGATGATCGCTTCCTTGTTGTCCCTGTCAAGGGTGCCATGGTCGTGGACCCCTCAACAGACACAAGCAAGATGCAATATACAGTTGAAAGGGTGGGGATAGTATTATGGACATATAAGAGAATAATGTATAATGTAGACAAGATAAAATAACAAAACTATGTCAGTGCAAGAATAGGTTGAGGTAAAAGGGTTACAGCCATTGGTCAAGTATTGAGTATAAGGTATTAAGCATCAAGTACGGCCACAGTCCAGGAGGGAGGGAGGGGTTGTGCAAATGTGCTAATATAGCATGTAAACAGACTGTGCAGAGAAGTCTATCTCTCCTCTACCCTTAAAGGGACACCAGGCAAGCCTGATGCTTTTTCTCTACGAAACTCCCCCTCGCTCGGTCTGAAGCGCTTTTCCTTTTCTTTGCGTCTTCCGTCAAGGGTTTTCGCTGCTTCTTCGCCGGCTCTGCCATTATACACACGTTTGCAACAATCTCTAGCGTTTCGTTAGCCTGCCTCTGTGCTGTAAACTGATCCTGCTTCGGTCGCCGGGTAGGATACACCGAACTTGCAAGTGGGATATTCTTCCTACAGGCAGTAGGGGCGGGCGAGAGAGCCTTCATTCGCCCCGTAATGAGTCATTTAACCATATACCGACTTACGAAGATGATTAATTAACACAAAAACGTTGCCTGGTGAAGTGTTGAACAGTTCAATGGCCCTGGGGTGTGTGAGAGTGAGGTGTCTGTGTGTGAGGTGTGTATGTGAGTGAGGTGTGTATGTGAGTGAGGTGTGTGTGAGTGTGAGGTGTGTGTGTGTGAGTGAGGTATGTGCGTGTGTGTGAGGTGTGTGTGTGTGTGTGTGTGTGTGTGAGAGATGTGTCTGTGAGAGAGAGGTTTGTGTGAGAGAGGTGTATGTGTGAGTGAGGTGTGTGTGAGTGTGAGAGAGAGGTGTATGTCTTAGTGAGGTAGGTGTGTGTGTGAGTGAGGTGTGTGTGTGTGTGTGTGTCCTTGCGACAGATTAATTTAGAAATACCTAATGCGTTAAAAAATATTAACGCAATTAACACATTTTGTTTACCTAGTTCCTTTGTGGGGGGCTGACGTCCGTATCTGAAGCCGCGAAACCTGCAGACGCCAGCCTGGGAGTTAACTGAAGATGGAGGGGGACGTTGAGGGGCTTGTAGGTGGAAAGTTTCAGTTTTAAAAGTTGCCTGGTGTGAAAAGCACAGTGATCAGTGCCGTCACTACCACCACACGCGTCACACACTGTGCGTATGGCACCAAAGGACAGAGGGGGACCAACATTTAGCCAAGTGTGCACTAAAATGTGTTGTCCCTATCTGGACACAGAGATTTACTAAAAACAACGCAAGTTGTGTTGTTTTCAACACATTCGTTTTAAGAGTGTAGCTTTACTGCAAACTGCTTTTCACTCTTGTTAGGGAACATTTACAATGTGAAAATGCACCAACAGCATGTTATATAAGGATGATATTTTTCCTTAACCTGACTCCGCCAGATGGATTGCTTCGTATTTGCTCCGCATATCCATCTGGGAACTTTCCGTTGGAGAACGTTTTGGAAGGGCGAAAATATTGGTTAGCTGATTGGATAAACCATCTGTCTATCACCACCTATGTTGGTAATAGACCGGCCAAATCAACCAATCAGATCAACAAAGCATTCTTCTAATGCCATCTTTTAAGATACAAGTTAGGTAAGTAGCTAACGTTAACGTTTTTAAACTTACCATTTGTATTTGACATGAACCTCATCAACGACAATCCCCACCAAGTTTTCATGGTAGGCTACACTTCTGAAGAAAGCATAATTCCTTCTTGTTAAGTAACTAAGATTCAGGGCTACCAAACACTAACTGGAATTGGCCGTGGAGGATGTCTGTGTCCTTCATTCCTCCCAGCTACATTGCAGAGACTCCTAGACTCTGTCTCAAATCGCGTACTTCTGCACTTACAATACCTAATTTGAGTGCATGAGGGTGTTCACACTGAAAATTCCAACGACACGAAGGGCGCTGCAAGTTCCCGGATAACGGCAAAAAATGAATTCTAACCCAGTGTTATTGATCTTATATTAAGATTAAAAAATCTATTTGGTATTGTTTTTAGTATGAAAAGACTTACCTAGCGCCCTCTCAAAAGATCATTTTCACTTAATTTAAGAAGACTTTAACTTATTTTAAGGAGTCTTATCAAGACAAATTTGCTCAACGCACTGGCAGACAAATTTGCTTGTTTTTAGGACAAATTTGCTTAACGCACTGGCAGACAAATTTGCTTGTTTTCAAGATGAGATGTCTTAAAATAAGTCAATTTTTTTTTTAATTAAGTCAAATGATTTCACAAGAAAGCGCTAGGTAAGTCTCTTTATACTGAAAACAATACCAACTATTTTTTTTATCTTGATATAAGATTAATAACACTTGGTTAGATTTTGTTAAATAAGCAGTTTTTGCAGTGTGGACACTTTTCGCCCTTAACGGACGCCATCTTGGCCAAATAGCGGAGGGGGGGGGGGGCGTTTTCAAACTCGTGGTAATCGCGGTTGAGAAAGCTGAAGCAACAGCAGTGGAAAACAGACTTGACAGAGGTACAAGCAAGTTATAACATAAACGGTTCATGTTTTGACACAGTATGACCATGTCACTGTCGAATTGAGGACGCTAATAAAGTTATATTAAAATGTTTGCGATCGTCATTTCCGTGAAGTGCACGGAGTTAGTGTTTGATATGAGACAATACAATTTTGTTAAAATTTGCGGACTCCGCCAGTAAGCACACAGTGCACATAATGGACTACACAAAAGTGTACTCACGTAAGTACACCAATTGAGACAGACTCCTAGCTTCCTAGCTTCCCCAGGAATACTCGAATATTCGGATAAATCTTCATCTCATCCGTGGAAGTCACCATTGTTGGAAGTCGCTGTTGTTTAGATTGAACAGTAGCTTCTCGTTGCGTCACACCTAAACCCGCCTCAAAACCAACGCTGATTAGACGTTCCTTTGGCGAACTGCTCCAAATTTTCCCTATCGGAGAGATGCCAGACTGATCTGCGACTGAAAATCTGAAGCTTCCGAGATCAGGATGGTCTCACGAGGCTAATTTTTCCTCTCTATTAAGATCTAACTTGAACGTTAGAACATTAGTCCAGGGAATCTCAAACTCGGAAAGGTGTTAAAAATGATTTAAAAAAAAATCTTAAGCCTATGTTCTCTTTGTTCTTTATGTTTCATAATGTTGTTCTCCACCATGTTTTTTAGTGTGAGAGCTCATAGACCAGTTGCACATTTTGATTTTGTTATTTTTTTATCATGTAGGGCAGCTAATTAAACATTAGATTAGATTAGATTACATTTAACTTTATTGTCATTGTGCAGAGTACAAGTACAAAGCCAACCAAATGCAGTTTGCGTCTAACCAGAAGTGCAAAAAAGCAGAAAAGTGCAATGTGATATAGAAATTATAGACGGTGCATAGGCAGTCATGGCCTACTGGTTAGGGCTTCGGGCTTGTAACCGAAGGGTTGTCGGTTCGATCCCCGACCAGTAGGAACGGCTGAAGTGCTCCCTGAGCACCGTTGTAGCAAGGCAGCTCACTGCTCTGGGTTAGTGTGTGCTTCACCTTACTGTGTGTTCACTGTGTGCTCTGTGTGTTCACTAATTCACGAATGGGATAAATGCAGAGACCAAATTCCTTGTATACGCAAGTATACTTGGCCTAGCAACCTGATTTACATTTTACATTTTGCATTAGGCAGGACAAGAAATAAAGTGCAGTGTAGACAGTAGTATACAGTTGGTTTACAGAATGGTTTAGACTATAAATTAGATATAAATATGTGCAGTGTATTAGCAGCAGGGCTTTGAACCAGAATTTTTTCCCCAATTGGTTTGTTCAGAACAGAAAAAGTATTTTAACGTTTAACGTAAATTGATATTTCTGAACCGACAACAATATAATTTTAAAGTCCTAATGATCAGCCTACTTATTTGTATGTCCCGCAGCTGACATGGAACGTTATTAAAGGGTTTGGGAACTTTATTTTTTTGTTCTAACCGGTTCAGGAACGTCAATTTTAGGGTTGAACCAGAAACGTTAAAATACTGTTTCTGTTCGAAAACAACCAATTGGACAAAAAATTCTGGTTCAAAGCCCTGGCTTAGATATCTGTAAATATTACAATCAGAGAATATACAGCTCATGTTTAAGAGTTTGTCAATGTAGCCTTAATGATTTATTTTCACTTTCATAACAGACCAAATAGAAAATAAGTGTTAAATGTTAAATATAGCCTAGATATCTGTACATATTAAAATCAGATTATTTAGGCTACACAGTATAGTTAGATCAAGTTGAACAGCTCCAGAACACACGCCAAATGATTGTCTTAAAGGAGCCACACCACTTTTATGACACTATGGCATATGCATGCTGTTCTGTTGACCTTTAGTTTTGTTGCTACTGTGCATGGAGGACAGGCCAATTTTGAGTTCTGGTAGAGAAAAATTCAGCACATTTTAATCGTATCGCATAATGCCGATAACCGGGACCATTTAGTTTACTATAATTAATCACTATAATCATGAAAGCTCAGACCAAACCTACGCCCTTGCATTGTGAATTACTTTGAGAGCAATCAGAATCCACAGAATTTGAGCAATGAGATTAATGAAGATGAGAAGACACTTTTTTTAATCAGTGTGGACACTCATCAGTCATCGTTATAGTGTGGACACTTATATCGTTATGGTAATGACTGTTTTCATGGTCATCATACTCATATTGTTATAGTAATGACTGTTTTCATGGTCACCGTTACTGGTGTGGACACTCATATAATTATAGTAACCGCTGTTTTGATAGTCATCGTTACTGGTGTGGGTGGGTCCTGTGTACCGCTGCCACAACGTGAAATGTTCGTTCCTTACACCTTTACTCAGAATAATAACAAACTCGCCATAAATGTAATCATTCAAGACAACACGCTTTTGTCTGAACACTGAAGACCAATAAATGACCATTGCTCTCTGCTTTTGTATCTCTCTTTTTCTCCCTCCTTTTCCCTCCCACCATTTTTCTTTTGCATCGTTCTTTTTCTCTCTCCCTCTCCCTCCCTCCATCTTTCTCTCTCCCTCTGTCAGGACAGAGGTGGTTGGAGGTGTCGTGAGTGATTAAGACCACACTAAGGCCAGCGAGGGGACAGCAGATGGGAGTGTGAGGAGGACGAGAGAGCAACGAGACTGGCCTGCCCCACAAGCTCTAAACGAGGGATATAGAAAAAGTGAGGAATGAGGGCCCAGAGGCGCTCCAGGGGTCGAGGGGGCAGGAGGCAGGGCCACAGAGACACCTCTCAGCCCGATAGAAAAAACAAACTCAGGGAGACGGACACCCCTCCACAGGCAACAACCTCTGCCTCCACACACAGGAAGCCAGGAATGCGGCCCCGCCCCACAGAGTCCATCAGGAGCAGGACGGAGACAAATGGGGAGGGGCTCAAAAAGGCGATGGTGGGAAAAGCAGAAAAGATGGAAGTAGTATGGGAGGGAGGGAACCTAGTGGGAGAGAGAGGGAACCTAGAAGAAGAGCGAGGGAACCTAGAAGAAAAGAGAGGAAACGTAGTGGGAGAGAGAGGGAACCTAGCGGGAGAGAGAGGGAACGTAGTGGGGGAGGAAGGAAACCTAGCAGGAGAGAGAGGAAACGTAGAGGGGGAGGGAGGGAACCTAGCAGGAGAGAGAGGGAACCTAGCGGGAGAGAGAGGGAACCTAGCGGGGGAGGGAGGGAACCTAGCGGGGGAGGGAGGGAACCTAGCGGGAGAGAGAGGGAACCTAGCGGGAGAGAGAGGAAACGTAGCGGGGGAGGGAGGGAACCTAGCGGGAGAGAGAGGGAACCTAGCGGGAGAGAGAGGGAACGTAGTGGGGGAGAGCGGGAACCTAGCGGGAGAAAGAGGGAACGTAGTGGGGGAGGGATCAGCTGTAGCCCAGCATTGCAGCAGGAACAACATGTCAATCACTACTGGTAACCATAGCTCAGTTGCCCTGATCAGCACAAACAACAACGTAAACAGCAGCTTCAAACACAACTCTGGAAGCAACAACAGTATGAACAACAGCTTCAGATGCAACCCTGAAACCAACAACAACTTCAAAATTGAGAGTGGAGCTGTCAACCCCTCAGTCCATCATAGCATGCTCAAAAGTACATCAACTAATCATAATGGAACAAATCACACAACAGCCAATCACAGTGGAGCTAGCATCACTTCAGCCAATCACAGCTCTAGGAGCAGTCCTCCCAGTAGGAAGACAGCCACCTTTAAAGCCAGAGTGCCTAAGAAGAAGTTCATGTTTAAGCACTGCACAGCTAACGTCTCCGTCCCTGGCCAGTGCCCTACCTCCAGCCCCATCATTAACACTAACCCAACCCTTAGCACTAAGGCTAGCTTTAGCCCAAATCCTAACCCTAATGTCAACATTACAGCTAAACCTACCTGTAACGGTAAGGCTAGCCCTACCTCTATCCCCAACTTTAACTCAACTAATGCTAAGGCTAGTTCTAGCTGCCACCCCGATCTTATTGGCATCATTAACACTAATCCCATGTGTAATGCTAAGGATAGCCCTAGTTCCAACGCCAAACTGGACACAAACATTGATGCTAATGTTCTCTATAATGCTAATTGTAGCCCTACCTCTAATCCAAATCCCAGTCTTACCACAGCACAACACATTAATGTTAAACTAACCTTTAATATGAAGGCTTCTCCTACCTCTAAGCTTAACCCTACCTCCAGGCACAACCCCAGTGCTAGTGCTACCATCACTTCTACAGCTAGCAGCAGCGCTAATGCTTACTGTACACCACCCGCCAGTGTTAACGATAACATCACTTCTATAGCTAGCAGCAGTGCTAATGCTAACTGTATTCCACACATCGCTGGGTTTGAGGGCACTAGTGGCTGCAGAGAGAGCAGGACTCACACTAAAAAACACTCAAACTCTTACCAAGAAACACAAGCACACACACACATATACTTTGACCAGGAAATGCAAACACACACACACACAACCTCTGCCAGTGCAGACACACACGCTTTGGGTCTGGACGGGCGGAGGGTGCTGAAGGCCTGCAGAGCGTGGGAGGGGGGGAAGGTGCGAGGGTCGGAGCAGGTGCAGCTGAGCAACGACAGCACAACTCTTCAGGTGCACTGCCTGACCCCACCACCAGGGGGAAGCCCTGAGGTCACTCTGGATGCCCCTCTGTCCAGCAGCACAGTAAGGCCCCTGGCGACGCGAGTGTGTGCTCCTCATGGAGAGCGGGAAAGGAGGGATGGCGGGAATGCGCCTGCGCCTGAGGAGGACATGGAGGTGCTACGTCTGAACCTGGGACCTCTGGAGGGCAGAGGTGGGCGCAGGGTTTCCCCTAACCCAGCAGGGGCATCCCTGCACACACACCTCCTTTCCAAACCCCCCGACTACCCTAGTCCACCCCCAGGTGCACCTCTGGGCCCTCCCCCTACCCAGCCACCACCCCAGCGCTCGCCTGCAACGCCCTTCTTTACCCCGTCTTGCACCCCAACACCCAGCTCCTGCACCCCAACACCCAGCTCCGGCACCCCAACCCCCAGCTCCAGGGCATCATCTGTCCCCCCGTCTTGCACTCCGACGCCCCCTTCAGGTCCATCTCCGCGCTCGCGCACGCCTGCATCGGGGACAGCGAGAGCTTTGGAGCAGCAGCGCTACCGTAAGGGTGACGTGGTGGTGACCCCTGCCGGCGTGCGGAAGAAGTTCAACGGAAAGCAGTGGCGGCGGCTGTGCTCCCAGGACCGCTGTCTTCGCGAGTCCCAGCGCCGTGGATACTGCTCCCGCCACCTGTCCCAGCGCACGCGCGAGGTCGAAGGTCGCGCAGGGGTCAGCTCCGGTTCGGGGGCCGCCACACCGTCGGAGAGCAAGGGCGGCAGAGTGAGCAGCGAGCTGGACTGGGAAGAGACGTCATCGTCACGCGACAGCAGCGAGGGGCGCCGGACGCTGCTGCTGCCTCAGGATTGGTCTGCGCGGTTCGACATGGAGGAGTGTGAGGCGGCCAGCATGTTGGTGTCACTCGGCAGCGGGTCCCGGTCAGCCACCCCCTCCTTCTCACCCGTGTCCAATCAGTCGCTCTCGCCTGCGCCCTCACCCCTCTTTGGATTCCGGCCCGCCCACTTCAGCCCCATCACGCCAGCTCCTCCACCCGCACGTCGCCCCCGGCAACCCAGTGCCCCCCCCAGACCCACTGCAGACCATGACCGCCGCCCCTCTGCTAGCCACACCCCCCTCCAGAACCTCAACCTTCCCAGCAGCCCCCACAGGGAGCCTCAATTCACCCCCCACGCCCCGCCCAGCCCCACCCCCTCGCCCCTCTCAGACTCCGCCTCCAGGCAAGGTCCTCCAGCTTCCCATCAGGCCGTACGGGACTCTCCCGTGAGTGTCCGGAACTCTGAGACCCCGTTGGTCAACTTCACAGAGCATCTGCTGTTCTGCCCAGACCCCACCCCTGACTCCTCCCATTCAGATGGTAGCCACACCTTCCCTCAGCAGGGATTGGGCCAGCTGCAGGTGCCTGTGCCAATCAACGCTGCTGATGCAGCCAAAGGGGCGGTTCTTATCCGAAGCCCTGCCCCAACCCTTGTGCTGGTTTCCTCTCCGTCTCTGCCATTCTCCGCCTCTTCAGACTTGACCCCCCAATCAGGCACCACACTTGCTTGCATTTCCGTGACACCAGCCAATCAGGGAGTGCTGCAGCAACCGGTGCCGTGCCACCCCGCCCCCACCGCCCTGCTGCCCCTCCTACTGCCTGCCCCCCGCAAACACCTCGTCATGGGCCGCCCTGGAACAGGTGAGCCCCGCACCTACTTACACAAACACACTCACTAACCAACAAATACAAACACAGGGCTCCAAACCAACTTTTTTACAAGTAGCACTGACATTTTTAGAAGCAGAACATTTTGGGCACACCTGACCTGCAACACAATAACTCACATAATACTGATAAATATTGAAATAAATACAGAAATTGCAATGTGCTAACAACAGTTAGGTCTGGTCAAACTATTTATTAATATCTGATTGGACGAGAGGGAGGCTGTTCCATGAGTGATATCCCAACTTGGACCGTTAAGCACTAGTAATCACTTTTTGCATTGAATTGTCCGATAAAAACGTTCTATTCATTCAAAGCCAGAGAGCAGCGATTTCATAGTAAATATTCAGTATCTTCAGGATTTTGTGGCCCAAAATGTCTGATTTTGTGGGCCTTATGTGAGATTGTTGCGGCCTAAAATGTCTGATTTTGTGGCGGGTTTTCTAAAACATTGCGATGGAAGTTGCAATGTTTTAGGTGTTTTGTAGAAAGTAAGTTGTGAGAGCAAGGGAAATTTAAATAAACATTTTTTCAATTTAATATCACTTATAGAGTGCCAAAACATTACACATGTCTCATGGCGCTTTACAGAGTGTTAAACAATCAGAGAAGGCCCATGAGTAACGGGAGAGGAAAAAATCCCTAGAATTGGAGATACATATAGGAAGAAACCTTGAGCAGATCCACGACTCAAGGGCCTGACCTATCGTCAGTACAGAACAGTAAGGTCTGTATACATGATAAATTAATAAGTTAGTTTTAGGTGTAGAGAATAGAACATGATGTTTAAAGCAACCTGAGGTGTATGTTACAAAGAGGTGGGATGGTTACATATCCAGTATGATAATGCATGAATCCTATTTAGTGTCAGAAAGTTCAAATAGTCCAGTGTAGGAAATTAATCGTCCAGGGGGATTAGGAGTTGTCATAGGGCAAGTAATGGGTCGTTAGGCTGCGCGGGCCAGGAATCCGGGCAGGTTGACAGCAATAGGCGATGATAGGGCAGTCGTAGGGATGGGACTTGAGGTGAGATGAGTGAGATGAGGGCCAAACACAAGGATGGCTGATGACTGGTAATGGTATACCTCACAAGTGAGGTAAGGGGGAAGAGAGAGAGATACGTGTAGAGTGAGTTAGTATTACTACAGTATAAATCAAAAATGGTTAACAATAAGTATATCAATGGTACTAGACTATTATAGTCTTATACCATAGTGGGAATGGGCAAGAGAGGGAGAGTTGAGAGAGAGGGAAGAGGAGAGAGGAGGGGCTGTACGGCATGACACATGAAAAGTCCATGACAGCACGATGCTATAGCAGCATAACTAAGGCATGGTGAAGGGTAGTTGACACCAGCGCAGGTATGGTCAGTGACCACTGTCGCACACATGACTGGGGTGCCAGTGACACGAGGACACGGCAGGGTGGTCCATTCCAAAAACCCTGAGGTGGTTGAAGTTCCACACTGCACCATACCTAACTATGGGTATGTTACCCATATAAAAATAGGGAGGGTAATTGAATGCTAATCGAATTGAGGGAGGGAGATTATTCCAGAGGAGGGGTGCGCGGTAGCAGAAAGCTCTGCCTCCTACTGTAGTTTTTCAGATTCTTGGGATTAGAAGAAGTCCAGTAGTCTGTGATCCTAGCGGTCTAGGTGGGTTGTATGGGACTAGGAGATATTTAATATATTCAGGTGCCCGGCCATTTATGGTTTTGTATGTTAGAGGTAATATTTTGAAGTCAATGCGACTTTTAACAGTGTAAAGATGCTAGGATGGGGGAAATATGTTCATATTTTTTTGGTCCTAGTGAGTGTGCGAGCAGCTGCATTTTGTAGGCTCTTTAGACAGGTATTATTGCAGCCAGCGTATAGAGCATTGCAATAGTCTATCCTTGAGGTGACAAAAGCATGGATTCATTTCTCGGCATCTGGTAAGGATAAGGACTTTCTTATCTTTTAGGTTTTAGGTCTTTTTTAGGTCTTATCTCCTAGGTTTTTAACACTTGTGGATGTGGAAGATAACTATATGTAATGATACACCAACCTCACGATTCAGTTCGTATCACGATTTTTGACCCACGGTTCGATATGAATGTTCAATATTTTTACTTTTTTTTTGGGGGGGGGGGGGGGGGGGTAGACATTTTATTAAAGAAGCACTATGCAGGTCTGGTTATTCCTTGGCTGTTTCTGGGTTTTCGCTGGATTTTGGCTCGCATTTTTCACTACACAGCTCCCCCTGCAGATTCGGTAGCAAGTGACTGCTACGCTAAACCCCCACTAGATAGCGAGCTAGCCATCAAGAAACCAAGCTAAAAACGGTCGAGCAAACACATTGTTCAAGAGACTATCAAACCACATTACAAAGACGAAGTTCACCCAAGAGTAGGCTACTTACAATTTCAACAGCAATAAAGCGAAGTCAGCGTCCGTTTTGCAGTCTTCTTCGAAACTACAATCTGACTACATTTTCGAGGCGCGTTTGGATACTTCCGCTGAGTCACATCCGGATTTACCCGGACCGGGTCCAGAAAGCATATTCGTTTTTTCCGCAGAGAAGCGATAGGGGGAGACGAGGGCACCCACCAAATGACCCAGAAAGTGTTGTAGAACCATCAGAACGACTCTCAACCTGTATAATTAAGGTATTTTTTGCTAAAATTGTTGCATAGTGCTTCTTTAAATAACATTTCAATGGCCTACCTTAGAACACCAGAGGATTACAATATAATATATCTGTATTTTATATCCTGATATAAAAAGAGAGAATACTGAATGTCTATAGCCTAGGGCTACTATTTCTATTACAACTCCTCTTTCAAGGTCCCATGTGTAAGAACTAGTCTTTAGGGATTATATTGCAACCTAATAGAACTACGGTAGTCGTTGCACATCAAAAACATAACACCCAATTCACACCAAAGATCCGCGCCGAGACGAAACCGTTGCAGAAAGACTACGATGGCCCTAGTTCCGGACTCCTAAATAGGTGTGTCAAAACATAAACTTTTCTCTTTTGTCATTGGTTGTGTGTGATGCCAATGAAACACACTTTCAGACATGGAATAAATCATTTAATTTTGCCGAGCTAGTTAGCTAATGTTAGCACAGTAAACTGAAAGTGAATGGGAATGGCTAGTGATGTTCGCTAACTAGGTAGCAGCTAAGGACTTTGGTTAAACTTTGTACATTGTTGCAAACTAACCTGAAATATCATACATTCAGCAACTTTGTGGTACTCTGCTAGTTCTAGCAAAACTATGGTAGGTTAGTTTATCAACTGTCTCTGGGTCTAGAGCCTTTGAACAGGTGGCTGTGCACAAGAGCTTTGCTGAGACAGTGACAGATCACAAAGGTACTTTTTCCTCTTTATTTGTTTAGTTGGAAAATACAATGCCAATGGCGGAATGTTAGGAAGACATGTAGCTTCTTACATCCCTGAATGTAGGGAAATTCATCAGATGAGTCCAAGAAAGTTTTTCTTTGCATGCCAAAGACGGCGCTGTATTTTATAAATGTCCCTAGCCGGTCACCGTTATTTTAAAATGGCGCACGTAGATGGAGCGTTTATAAACACTATGTATATATAAATGCCGATTTCTAAGCCCATAGGTATGCTTCAAATTGGTGGTGGTGGTAATTAAACATGTGTGACCAGGGCCCATAGGAGTCCGAAGTCACGCAAAGGAACCCGACTACGCCATCCAGAGGGAGACTGGGAAATGTACCCTACTCAATTATAACACCTTAGACACAAGTTCTTAAATGGACAGAGAGAGCAGAGACCCAATTCTCAAGTTCATGCAAACTTTTATTGATATTTTTGGAAACAAATCAACTGCTGGAAGGGAAATAGTTGAAATATATGTATTTCAACAAATGAAATATATGTATTTTATTAGACTTGTCAATAAATCGAGTTTACTAAATAGGTAGTTTCCAAACAAGCACAATCACAACAGTTTACAGTCAGATATAAATATGTATGTATCTTGTGTAAAAAGGGGCAAGAAATACTGTACCAGCTGGGAAAGTGGGCCACTGGAGGGAGGGAAAGCGCCCAGAAGAGACACCAATTTACCTGTGCAAAAATAGTCACACACACGCACACGCTGATAGCCACACTCACAGCAAAGTACCCAACCACCAGTGGGCCCGACCGATCTCCAGCTGTGGCGATATACAGCCACTAAGGGTGATGCAGCTTAATTGTAATCTACGGGGAGACGAACACAGTTGGTCACAAACAAAACAATAAAATGATAAGACGGCAAGACACAAATCCCCCCCCCAAAGCATACAGACATGCAGGCGTAACAAGACAGATCACCCACAATCAACAAGCCTGGACAGCAAACAGAGCAGCATTAGCATTACATTCGAGTAGAGCAACAGATACGCAATGCAACCCATGACAGTACATGTTGGTATTACCTTGCATGCACGCTAAACTGAGTGCCCATTCGACCAGTCGTAGTTGCAGAACCCACCTGTTAACCATTCCCAGAATATAATATTAAAACTAGCACACACAATGAATCATAGTCAAAATTCGGAGTAAAACGCAGCTTATCAGCAGACCGAAGGGCTTAGAACAAGGGAGGAATGTGGCTGAGTGTTCGCTGGGAGCTCACCATCAACAACTGCAATCTAATGAATGAATGCATAAATGTGAATTAAGGGTCATTAATATGAGCGTCCGCTGGACACCAAAATAAACCCTATCTTACCTTCCTTGCAGCGATCGGGGGGATTATATTCCAAAAGGGCCGAGCAACACACCAACATCCAAACGGTGCTACTTATAGCGATTTAAGGCCTAGGCTAAATGAGGATGAGTGATCTACACCGGTGTGATGTGAATTATGGGGCCGGCCTGAAAACATTCCCCACTGTCCCTTTAATTCAGCTGTCTGGTTGAAGCCTGGAAATATTGTAAACAAAGTAGCATAGTTGGCTAGCTTATCATAGTCGACTGATTGGACTGTTCAGTTTCCCCATGTGTGTTTAGTTTCAAGGTAATACTGTTCTCCTTGGGACAGGCCCTTTTGGGAAACATTGGTATTGAGATGATCAGTCAACTTGAATGCAAGAGTTTTAAACAAATATGTGCAGCATGCTAATGATGCTAAGCAGATAGTAGTTTGCAGATAGTAGCAGATAGTAATTTATCTAGTCGTCTTCTATGCGTCCTTGCTTTCACGATTGTGAATGTTTTATTTAGATTGTGTTGGCCTAGTCATGCTCCATTGAGCGAGAGAGGGAGAGGGAGGGAGAGCGAGAGAGAGCGGGGCAAGGGGAGAGGGTTTATTTCTATACTGATTGGTAAAGTTGAATCATAAAGTTGAAATTATGATTTATTTATGTTTTGGACAATGTAGGCTACCGGTAAGTAAAACGGGAGATGCGTGTTGCTTATGCGGCCGCGTAAGCTGCAAAGCATTGCCTAAAACACTAGAAAGGGTGTGCCGCGGTTCTGTGATGAGGATAGGACATCCCTCATCTTTTTAGGACCTAAAACCATGACTTGTGTTTTATCTGAGTTCAAAAGCAGGAACTTGTTCGGCATCCATGTCTTTATATCTCTTGTATGTATCAAGTTTGGCTAACAGGGTTAATTCATCAGGTTTTGTGGAGAGGTATAGTGTGTCGTCTGCGTAAGAATGGAAATTAATGCCATGTTTCCTAGTTTCAGAGCCTAGGGGAAGCATATAAAGAGAAAATAGCAGGGGCCCCAGTACTGAGCCTTGAGGCACTCCATATTTTACCATAGTCTTGGTAGATGGTTTATTATGGACCTGTACAAATTGTCGACGGTTAGAAAGGTATGATCTAAACCAAGCGAGTGCTGAGTCTTTGATCATATTTTCAAGCCTATGAAGTAGTATGTCATGGTCTATGGTGTCAAAGGGAGCGCTGACGTCCAGGAGGACCAGTATTGATACATTATCAGCAGCAATGAGAAGGTCATTAAAAACTTTAACTAAGGCTGATTCAGTACTGTGGTGAGCTCTGAAGCCAGACTGATATAATTTCTGGATTTTGTTCATATGTAAGAAGGCAGTAATTTGTTTGGACACTATTTTTTCTATTATTTTTGACATGAAAGGGAGATTAGATATCTAGGCCTATAGTTGGCCAGGTTGTTAGGGTCAAGGCTAGGTTTCTTGAGGGATGGCTTAATAACAGATGTCTTAAACGACTGCAGTACATGCCCTGATAGCATTGAATTATTTACAATCTGGAGCAAAGTATTATTATTCAGGATAGACTCAGGGCTCTACAGTGCGCCCATTTCACTCGCACATTTGAGTAAAAATGATGGCGTGCGAGTGCAAAAAAATATTTAGGCGCACTGGTGCGAATGACTTCTAACCATGTCAGTGTTTGTCTACAAAATACACTGCAACATCGAGAACCATTACTGGTGCGAACCATAGAATCATGTCGCGAATGCAGCATAAAAACTACACCTCCCATCAACGTTAGCAGTTTCGCGTTGTGACTCGCTAGTCGTTTCTACCAAATCCAAGAGCGCACAGAAAAAGCGGAAAGATTGAAGAAATTAGTGCTTCTATCCACCGAATTCATCGGATATAGGAGGGACAGGATGAGATTCTGAGAATGCAGTGAGAGAAGGAAAGGTAACCTAACATGCCTTTTAGCCCAGTTGACGTATTGGCTGCAATATGCAAAATATAGCTGTAGCGAACAGGCACTGGCCACAGGCCTCCTGTAATACTCCCATTTTTTTCAAAGGTAGAATGTACTGACAACTCCAGGCTTCCACGCATGCTTGTTTGTTTACACCGAATACAAGCTGAAGTGCAAAACGAAAGTAGGCCTAACGTTTGCCTACTGCCCCATCAATGCAGATATTTCAAATAAAAAATAAAAGGATAAAAAAAATATACATCCTTGATAGCCTATGTTGGGTTTTGTGGAAGAGAAAATGGGCTGTTTTAGTAGTAGTATTAGGCAGTATGCAGTCAGATAGGTCACCATGGGCATATTTGGATTAGCTACAGATGGATTTACAAATAAATAAATTAGCCTACATTTGGCAGGATACTTGATAGGCTAAATGCAAATATGGCAATGTATTATATTACTTTACATTAACAAAATGTAGGAAATTAGAACAGACTGAAAATAAAGTAGGCACTAATCTTTAAAATCCTGTTTCCTGTAGCCTAAATGTTGTCAGTCATTCTTAATATTCGCAATTGGTGCACTGGCATGTTTAACTGTTAGCTGGAGTGTAATGTTAAGATTATGTGTAAGTTAAGTACAGAACTGACTGTGCGCCCAAATTTTTGTCTGTGCTCCTACATTTTTTAACTTGGGCGCACAAGTGCTCCTGGAAATTTTTTTTAGTGTAGAGCCCTGAGACTAGTTAGATTTTGATGAGGAAGTTGTGGAGGTGAGGTCTAAAATATCGATAGGTGTAAATGAATTAAATGTTGTTCGAGGTCTCATCTGTGATTCTATTATGTTTTAGCTATCGTTTAGCAATGGAGTATGTGTATTTGGTGAAACTGATTGGTTTTTGATCTTATCTCTAATTGTTTCAATTTTGTCATTAAAAAGTTAGGCGTATAAGGATAGATTGGGTTACTTTGTTATGGCTCTTCGTCAGGCGGGAGATCGTGTTAAAGAGAAATTTTGTATTGTTTTTATTTTCTTCAATCAGCGAGGAATAGTAGGCTGACTTCGCCTCTTTGAGTGCTTTTTGTGATAAGGCCTCCATGCTTGGCGAAAGACCATTTTTGTTCTAGTTTACGCGGTATACCATGGAGCACGTCTTACTTGTTTTCTTATTTTTTTTTTGAGTGGCGCTACAGAGTCTAGGGTTGAGCGTAATGAGTTCATCACATTATCGGTTAACAGATCGACCTCGGCTGGGTTAAGGAGAGGGCCTTCTGATACCTCCTGAGTCAGGAATGTGGATTGTAGCACAATATGTACCATCATACAATATTGTTGTAATTTCTTATGCTTTATGATACGACAAAACTTGATTATGACTCAGATTTACTCTGCAATAGGTCTATCTAGGTTGTGATTTAGGCCTATTTCTGTTAGTTGTGTCTGCAGCCATTTTGGAATGTTAAATATGAGTCTGTTTTGGACTTTTCCCATTTTTATGTTTTAATTAAGTGTGCTTGCAAAGCAACACACTTATTGTTCTTCTTAAGTTTTATTTTCCCCGTCTCCCTAATTTTTTGTCAGCTCTAGCGCCTAGGCCCTTTGAGACAGAGACACCATTCCAACTTTAAAACGTCCGGTGAGTCCTGGTGTAAGTTGGTCGCGAAGATGACGTCAGGTGGGCGTGTCGCTCGTCCGCCATATTGGATTGAACAGAAAGCGAAACTAAATTTTCACAGGTCACAAATTTGGTCCGAACGCCACGAAACTTGACTTACATCATCCTTGGACCAAGCCTCACAAAAGTTACCAGAAGGATTTTTGATTTTCGAAAGCGTTTGCCCGTCACAGCCAAACGAAATCGGCGGCGAAGCTCCGAAACAGGAAGTTGTCCATATCTCAGGAACACTGTCACATATTGATACCAAATTTTGTATTTGAACTCGGGACTCCAATGTGAGGGTGCATAAGCTAAAAAAAAAGAGAAAACATTCCAAAAGTTTCCATCATTTGGCAAACCACCCACCCGTATTTGGTAACTATCACCTTCCACATTTGCAGTTGTACTGGTACATCTATCACAATGCCTTGCAAGTATGCACAATGTCTCTGGGCAGCCACAATGTCTCCGGGCAACCTTGCCCAATCATGAAATCCTTGCTATGCCATGGGATAGTATGGACTTACGAACTGAAATGGAAAGGATAACATTAGCTATTTTTTGCCGACGTAGTGCAGTTATTTTCACATTGACGGTGTTCAAATTAAATTTTTCATTATTGTTAAATATCATGATGGGAGAGTATTATTAAAAATGTTACACGTATGCAAATGCATATGTTTACGGGCATTTAGGTTTTACTGTGTTGTTTTGTTGTAAAGACATGCAAGGCATTCTGGGCCATGTAATGAATAGTGGTCGGCAGCACTCCATAGGCTACGTATTAATATGAATAGGTGTTTCTGTAAACCTAGGGACAATAAACAGCTATCTCTGTTACAAAAACGAGCTGGTAATCGCTCATTGAAGAGGAAACTATGATAAAAAGATTGTTTTCCTAAAAGCATGGTGTTGACAAAAGAATAAGCAGAAAAATGCCACATTTATCTTAAATAGCCTACATCTGAATGCTAGGTGGCAACGTTGTATTACATTTCACTAAATGCGGTGGAATTAGTGTGAGCTTCACAAGGAAGGAAGGTGCAAATATTATGTAATGTATCATGGGAAATTATTGGAAATGTTATTTCTTGTTTATTCTAATTGCAAACCACACACATCCATTCGTAATCACACGTACACATTTAATACTGGAAGACTCTCATTTTGTTTATTTGATGTTGCCTAGCAACGGGAACAGACTTCAGAGCAAAGATTCTAGAACAGAGCTTCAGAGAGACACGTTTTGAGTTTGTGGCTAAGAACCTAAAATATCGGTTTCCATGTGTATGTGCTGGATGGTGTGCGTCCTTTATGAAAGTAAGTGTTTTATAGAGTTACAGACATAATGAGTCATGTTGTAGTGGTCTACATAAATGTGCCCCTTCTGTTATTAGAATGCTAAGCGGAGATTTAACATCATTCATTTCTTGTGTAGCTAGAAGCTAGCTAGCTATGTCATAGGGAGGAGATGTTGCTGTAACGTTATGGGATTTATGTTGCTTAGCATGATGCCATGGTCATTTGATATGAGGTGCTTGTACTCGTAACTTCGTCACTCGTAACTTTAGGACTCCTATTTTTTTTTTTTTTAAGAGTAATTCAGGAAGCATTTTAGCCCTAAAAGTAGCGCCTGAGTCTGTGACAGCTTAAGTGAGGACTCCTAATAAGACCGATTCACAAACAATGTTTTGTGGTGGCATTTCACTTCGCGATGTTTTGAAATGCGTCTGCAGGAACAATCACAAGGGAACAATTTTGCATTCTAGGCATAACTAAGGGAGGCAGTAACACCACCAACAACAACCAAAACTAGCCTACTCATTGTTTCCATGTACATTACATGTAACGTTTCATTGTGAATCAAATTAAAAGATTCTCCTCTTTGCAAACGTTGGCATAGGCATATGGTGACAGATTAATTTAATAATGTTGCTGCGTGAATCACGGTAAGCGCGAATGAAGTGGCCACTTCTTAATAGGACTCACTGTATGGAAGTAGGCGAAAATAGATATGTTTCAAATAAGATAAGGTTAGGATATGCCCGCTTGACAACGGCAGAGATAACTGGCCTTTGGCCATAGCAACCATCCATTTAGAACAGTGTTTCTCAAAGTGTGGTCCGCAAGCTATAAATAAGTTGTTTGCAATATTGAACCAACTTGTATGTAAATCCAAACAGTTCTGCAACACTGTCTATGTAACCTATGCCAGTTTAAATCATATGAATCCTCTAACACAATAAGCAAGGTGCCAAGACAATAAGCAAGGTTGTTCAGTGAGTATGCCTATTGTGTAATATACTGTTGAAGTAGGTCTACTGTTTTTTTTAGCTACACCTATTACAGTAGGTGGTCCGTGAGGTTTCTATTTATTGGTGAAGTGGTCCTTGGTCTGAAAAAGTTTGAGAAACACTGATTTAGAACGACTGGCATTCATAGCAACCAAGGATCTTAGCTGTGATTCATGTAGCTACAGTATGCATGCAATGTGATGCAAAGTATAGAAAGGTGATGAAATATACAGACAGGTCAAGAAATATAGTGCAATGTAGACAGTAGTATACAGTTGATTTACAGAAGGTGGTTTAGAGTAATATGAATTAAATATAAATATGTGCAGTGTATTAGCAGTTATCTCATACAATAAGTAGAATAATGTATGTAGATGTAGCAGTAACATTATAATAGTAGAAATAATAATATAGATATATGCAGTGTATTAACAGAATAATAAAACAGAATAAATATGGATATTCAATATGACAAATATATAACAGATATGTACATAACATACAGCTATGTGCAGTGTGGAAACAGTGTCATTGTAGTGCAGAAACAACATTATAAGAGTAGTAAGAATAAGTCTATGTGCAGGATGAATAGTATGAAGATCAGTAGAATAACTATGTATAAATGTAATTACAGTAGGCCTATGTACATTTGTAAATAAATAGAAAACTATGGGTGAGAGGGATACATTAATTTTATTTAATCGTAAAAGTAAATTGCATTCAATTAAATTGCAATTAAAAATCTTTCCAGTAGGCTTTAATGTCACGCAAAAAGTACAACCAAAGCTGAGCTTGATCAACTAGAACGTCTAAAGAACCAGAACTTGAGTGTAGTTTTTTTGCTGGGTCCCAGGCCATGTTGGTCTGAGGGGAAATGAGAAAGCGGACAGTGCTGCTAAGCAAGCCCTCAATGAAGAATTCACAGAATGTCAAATCCCTGCCCCAGACCTTAAACCTATACTGAACTCTTACATCACACACAAGTGGCAATCTGAATGGGATTAATGTACCAACAAGCAAGGAATGTGAATTTTGGCACATTTTCATGACCCAATGGGTCGTTATGGGCCACACAAAATACGGTGTTGCTAAAATTACTCCTATTGTGGCTATTAGAGACATGCGTTCATGAGTGAAATACATTCACACACACAAAAAAAACATCACTAATGTTGTGGACATTCCTTTATTCTGAGATACATCAATAGGCTCTCAAAACAATCCCAAACAGACATAAGGTCTTTATAGAGCAAATCCATATAGATTATTTGTCAAATAAACCAGTAAAACAGAATTAGGGGATGGAATATATAACATTCACACTCATAGCTCATATTTTTAAAATAAATCAGTGAAAAAGTATCCTGACAAACAAGCAGCATTTTAATGCCTTGGTCATATTTCATAATTTCAATTCTTCTCTAGAATACCTGATAGCCCAGTTTGAGAGGTGCAAGACGCGTGACATTATTTATTTTTGCAGCCAATCACTGCTGTTGTTTTATTTTATTGATTTGATCTTAGTCATAGAAGCTAAATTCGAAGGCAGGCCACAGGTAAAATCCAACGAACCGCATTCACCCCGCAAGCCAATAGTTGAATAGCCCTCTCCTAGAGCTTTAGAGGTATTGCCACTGCTCCAACACTGAAAGGCACTGTTAGAATGCCTGGATCAAGCCAGGTTCAGCATAGCGTATGCCACTGTCTGCTCACATTGGTGACCGGACCAGGGCAAGCACACTTTCGCAGTTCCCGCCGGAAATGCAGTCTAGTTTACACTTTAACACAAGAAAAAACAAGGTTGTGTTCCATAATGTGGTCTTCAGCAATTCTTTACCATAGTATTGCCATCATCTCAGAGTAGATAAATAGACCAAAATAAAATATTAAGTAATAAGTAGTGTGATACTTGGTGCCACAGTGACACTATCTTGTCCCAAAAAGTATTGCTACACCACAATACTCAATCTGTTGTCCTATGGTGAGTCATTTTCCCCCGTTGCACCAACACTGGATTTAAATGTTCCTCCACCTGCCAAAATCCACTTTAACCACTGTGTGTGTGTGTGTGTGTGTGTGTGTGTGTGTGTGTGTGTGTGTGTTTCTCTCCTTCTCCCTCTAAGCCACAGGCTCTTGGTGCCCCCCGGTGGTTTAACATAGACACTGCAATGAACACACACCACCACTTTCAGAAACTTTTTCATGTGTGTCTGTGTGTGTGTATGTGTGTGTGTGTGTTTGTAGAAGGGATGGAAATATACACACCACCACTTTCAGAGCCTTCATCATGCCTGTGTGTGTCTGTGTGTCTGTGTCTGTGTGTATGTGTGTTTGTAGAAGGGATGGAAATATACACACCACCACTTTCAGAGCCTTCTTCATGCCTGTGTGTGTGTTTGTGTTTGTGTGTGTCTGTGTGTATGTGTGTGTTTGTAGAAGGGATGGAAATATACACACCACCACTTTCAGAAGCTTCTGGACAATGTTCTTCTGATGAAGGTAGCACATTGCTGTGTGTACATTTACCTTAGTGTGTGTGTGTGTGTACTCCATGTAGATTTACATTTGTGTGTGTGTGTGTGTGTGTGTGTGTGTGTGTGTGTGTGTGTGTACAAGGATTAAAGTTCTCCGTCATACGACGGATTTCCGTCAATTTGATTTTAGAAATGCCATATTTGAGATTGATGCAGATCTGATGAGGGAAAAAAATAGGAGGGGGGGGGAACTATCACCTTTTCTTTTCCTTTTTTAAGGCAACTACAAATATTAGGTCCGATGAATTAATGTGTGTGATGGTAAATGTTTAAAGACCTAATAGTGTTCTTGATAACTTTCTGTGTCTCAATCAGTGACCGCTCAAGAAGATATGTCAGCCATGAGTTTCGCTTTGTTTATGTTGTAGCTACACGCTTGTCTCATTGGCCTGGGGCGTTTGCTTAAAAAAAAACGTCTGGAGGACTAACAGTCTAAAAGTTGGATTATAGTGACACAATCGAGACAGCTGATGAGGTTGGCCAATCGGTTTAACATTTTTGGATATGATATTGTGAGCTCTATGTGCGAATTCGGAGAAGAAGCGTAGGCTGTGTCCTTTCCGTGCATCAATGTAGACAATTTCTTACTATCGCGAACTCTTGTCAGGGGAGGTCATTCATTTTGGGTGTCACCTATGACTTGAACAGATAGCCTGCTATGCCACCCGATGTACTATTATTGTTACAGTTTTAATCAATGCAACTAACATTATGTGTAAAGCGACGAAATGTAGCCTATGGTGTGTTTGTGTGTGTGTGTGTGTGTGTGTGTGTGTGTGTGTACGGGGGGTAGCTAGGGTGTGTGTGTGTGTGTATGTGTACGGGGGGTAGCTAGGGTGTGTGTGTGTGTGTGTGTGTACGGGGGGTAGCTAGTGTGTGTGTGTGTGTGTGTGTGTGTGTGTGTGTACAGGGGGTAGCTAGGGTGTGTGTGTGTACGGGGGGTAGCTAGGGTGTGTGTGTCTGTGTACACGGAGTAGCTAGGGTGGTAAAGGAGCAGGATACGCTAGAATGGCATAAAGATCTGTGCCAGTGTGCCGGTTACCATGGTAACACTGAGGGGTACGAGTTGCAGCTTTAATTGGTTAACAGAAATTGTGGGAGGAGCCCAGGGAAAAAGATAAGAAATTAAATTGATGAGAAAGAGAGAGAGAGGAAGAGAAAGAGAGGGAGAGGTAGAGAGGGGGGGTAGAGAGAGGGGGGGTAGAAAAAAGAGTGAGAGTGAGAAAATGCTCTTTCAAGAGGACTTTGAGCGAAAGGAGTGAAAGGGAGTGATTGAGCTGATGAGAAACATGCACACACACTCAACACACACTCAACACACACACACACATACACACTCTCACACACTCTCACACACACAACAGATGCATGGACCCACACACACACACACACAAACTCATATGCACATAAATCCTGGAGAACTGGAGAGAGAATAGTAGTGAACTCTAAAGGAGCTTTATATAGAGAGGAGAAAGAGTGGCAGAAAGACACAGAGAGAGAGAGAGAGAAAGAAAGAGAAAGAGGGGGGGGGGCACCCACACACCCCAGAGAGGCATAAAAAGAAAATAAAAGCAGCTTTACTCCCCCTCTCTACGGCACAGAACGCTAAACAGCTACCCACACACACACACATATCCATACAGATACTATGACTAAAAAAACAGAATTATTTTAATATTTTGACCTACTGAACGTTCATATTGTATGTGTGTGTGTGTGTGTGTGTGTGTGTGTGCGTGCATGTGTGTACTGTGTGCTTGTTCTGTTTGGTTCTTGGGGTCCCACACACCCACACACACACACACACACACACACACACACACACACACACACACACACATGCGATGTGCATGCACAGTGCAAACACACACATGCAATGTGCATGCACAGAGCAAATACACACACACTCTGTAACCATGTTGTTAGTCGCTTTGGTTAAAAATGCGACAGCCAAATGTAATGTAATGTAACAGTGCGTTTCCAGGCTGTTTACTATGAGCCTGCTGCTCCTGTGGCGTTGTTGGCGCTGCCTGTGACCTGATTGGCTCCAGCCCAAAGCCCCCGCAAGCTGATTGGCTGACTACTTCTCAGCCCCACCCCCTATTGTAATGTTAGTTGATTGATAGCTCTGTGAGACGGCACATTATGACATTTTGTGTAGTGCTGGAACATTTTGGGGGAATTTCCTTGTTTGTGTGTGTGTGTTTGAATGTGTGTGTGATGATGGATTATGTGGTTCTTGACGGTGTGTGTAAATTTTACAGGAGCTTTTGGGTGGATTTGCCATTTTTTCCCCTGAATGTGCCTCTAGCTCTCCATTTGTCCCCCTCTCTTTCTCTCTTTTTCTCTCTTTCTCTCTCTTTCTCTCTCACTCACCTCCTCTCATACTCTCTCTCTTTCTCTCTTCCTTCCTCCCTCTCTCTCTCTCCCTCCTATGTTCTCCACCCTTCCTCCCATAAGAGAAGTTCTGTTTTCATGACTCGCTCCCTCTCTTTCTCTCCCTCCCTTTCTCTCCCTCCCTTCTCTCTCTCCTTTCACCCCTCCTCTCCACTGCACAACAGGACTCTCAGTCTATTTTTGTACTTACTCCCTCCCCCTCTTTCTCCCTCTCTCCCTCTATCTCTCTCTCTTTCTCGCTCAAACATTCCACTACTCATCTTGTCAGCGCTGAAGTGTGTGTGTGTGTGTGTGTGTGTGTGTGTGTGTGTGTGTGCGCACATGATTTGGTCATCACCAGGTAATCATATCTTGGATACTGTGTAGAAAAAGCTGTGGGGAATAATCTCTTACCTCACCAACATGTCTCCCACTCAACTATACACAGACACACACACACACACACACACAAAGCATTACCTTACCCATACATCTTTTACTTCACTTTTCAGACACACACACCCACACACACTCTTACTCAACTGTACAAACACACATTCTCACTCACACTCTATGCTATTCCTCTCACACACTCCTATACTCACACTCTAACATTTAAACAGCCAGACTACTCTCCACACACTCACGCTAACACCCCAGAGATGGAAATTAGCCTCCTGCCCCCCGCCAAATGCGGGTAGTTTTGCGCACTGGTGGGTGTATTTGGTCAACTTACCAGCCACTGTGGCGGGTAGAGCTAGCATACCACAAATAGTCAGATCCGGTCTAATTTTCATACTTCTTGACGGTTAAAAATAAGAAAGGGTCTGTAGGGATCACGTAGCGTAACCAGCCTATAAGGGTAAATCACACTGATTTGAAGTTTTACAACAACTTCAATAGCCTATAGGCACTGGTGCAGTGCTTCACTTTTTGCCATTACCATTAAGAAACTGTCGCTATGCTCTCATGTGCCACTGCTAGTTTATTTGAGGATGACTGCATAAACATAAATCTAGTGAGATCTGTGGATCTGTGTTGTATCTTCACAGACTAATATACGAAATGTTATAGCTATTTTAATCCGGCTCACGTCACCTTCACAGAAAACTATAGGCTATGACACACTGCTTTTTAGACCTATGAGGCAGACAGACGGACGCATTCGATGTGGTGGAATATCTCACAAACTTTACATTCAAGAAATTACAAACCGGATATCAGAATAAACAGCAGAATTTACCAAACACAAAGGTGTAAATCATTCCCTTATACAATTAGCCGTTCCAGAGTAGTAGTTTCACAAAATGCTAAGCATGCATAAGTTTCTAAAAGCTGAGCTGTGCTTAAATTGTTCAGTGCCAGGCCAAATAGAAATTAAATGCTAAATGTTAAATATAGCCTTGTAGAACCTGATAATGTAATAAATCCCTGATAATGTAATAACCCCGATAATGTAAATAAAATTTGCACTTGAGTCCATTGAAAATGTAATAAAACATGACAATTTAATAACTTCCCCAAATGTAGCATTGAGAGACCCTATTAATTGTTCCCAACCATGCTCATATCCATTTCAAGGGTGTGCTTGATAATTAGTCGCCACATTTCATCAGGAAGTGTTGAAGGAGGTGATGGAGTAACAGTAGGTGATGGAGTTACAGGAGGTGATGAAGTAACAGGGTGGAAAAGATTGTAACTATGCTCTTGATATTCAGGAATATCAGTAGATGACATGAGATGGTCAGATCCAGAGTTCACTTCAAGTACATGTGTTGGACTCGATTCAACAAGTCTTCTAGATGTGATCCTGTGAGACTCCTCCTCCTGAATGCCATTAATGTATTGACTAATTGGGCCATCTAAGCTGACATAATGATCTCCATGACCCTCGGCTATATGGCAAGTCCTCACTATATTCTCCAGATGGTGAGACAACTGAGGAAGTATCCACACCAAGAGTAGCAACAACCACTCTTAAACAAAACAAGTGCTTTTGGTCTTGATGGCACACCTTTGTTAAACTTTGTTACTGAGCAAAACTGGGATGACTACATTAATAGCTAGTTTGAGTTGGGAACTTATGGAGATCACATCACTCTCCAGTAAGCTGCTCAAAGTTTTTGGTTGTTTCTACTCTTGTTAACTGGTTAGCCATAGCTGCAAATTGGAAGCTATGGCTGACCAGTTAACAAGCTTGGGAATCTTTCGGTCTTCCACAACTCTTAAACAGGAAATTGTATCTGATTTGGTGGCAAGTCCATCGGTGCTAGCTTTGTAATAATATAATAATAATAAGTTGCACTGGTATTGCGCTTTTCTCACTTTCTCAAGGTCGCTTTACAAGTGGGCAGGACATGTAAACAAACTAACAAAACTTTAGGTACATAAATGCTAGCTTTAGTTACATATGTGATAGGATTGGGTACATAAGTGCTAGCTTCAGATTGTGTACAGCAGTGCTAGCTTTGGGTACCGGTACATAAATGCTGGCTTTAGGTACAAATGTTTTAGAATTTGGTACATAAGTGCTAGCTTACGATATAGATGTGCTACTATTAGATACATAAGTGCTAGCTTCATATACAGATGTGCTACTATTTGGTACATAAGTGCTAGCTTTAGGTATAGATGTGCTAGTATTGGGTACATGTGCTAGCTTTAGTTAAAGCAGTTTTGGTCACCATAAATAAAACCAGAAGAGGTCTGAGGTCAGAGTTCACATTGCACACGCAAACGGCAGCGCTGCGCTATGAAAAGCGGGGTTCACATTGCACATGCAAACGGCAGCGCTTCGCTATGAAAGCCATTATTTTCGATAGCTTGCTCGCGCAAGAACTGGGTTGCCCACGACAACTTTGACCGCGGCGCGCTGTAAATCATACGTCTTTTGCGCTGAGCCCGGCGGCAACCATAACAAACATCTTTGGGACGTTACCTCAACCAAGAGCAACCTAGCGGCGAGCGCAACCACAGCAAACATCTTTGGGACGTTACCTCAACCAAGAGCAACCTAGCGGTGAGCGCAGTCATGCCGCATAACTTAACCCTGCACCAGGCCGGCAGCAATCTCTGCAGTGGGGGTTAGATCTGTCAGTGACCTGAGACATAAGATTGTTAAGGCGGAGCAAGATACTTCGTCGTAGTTCATGTCTATGGGCGCGAAATGGGGATCGAATCCTGTCTGCATAAAGAGGCGTGTCGATGACGTATTGACGAGCGTACGTTGCAACCGGCCAACAGCAGCTGCATAAATAACCGGCGCACACCTGATACAAGGTTGATTTTCTCCAGACTGGAATGCTCAAAAATGCTAAAAATGTACCTGAAATGTTCAGAAGGGTTTGAGGATCATGAAAACGTGCCCGAAATTCACATTCCTAACTCTATAGAACCAAGACCTTAGCATATGTGGTGAAATTCTGAGCTATGCCCATAGACTTCAATGGAGCAGTCGCTGCCTCTGCTCTGCATAAAGGGGGATTTTGACCCCCCCTCGTGCGATCCGGGTTCCCGGAAGTGGCTCCTGATGAAACATCTTGCTCCGCTTTAACAATCTTTGCTGAGACCAAGGGGGCAGGCGAATTCCCGGAAGTAGAAGAATCGACGTAGGCTGGAGGGACCACCTCTCTGCTAACTCCCATAGAAGTCCATTCATTCTAGGATTTTTTTGAAATACCATAACTTCATATAACATATATCCTGTGCTGATATTGTAGCTTTTGTGTAATCAACATAAACACTACAAAGGCAAAACAGACTCCACTACCTCATCCGTAACGTTGGTTACCCGTAAGAAGAATGGTTAGCTTGTTCGGTTGGAGGGAAGCTAGCTTTGACGTAATCTCTCTTTCGCGCCGTAGGGAGATCACCGTATTGTTTGGATAAGAAGCTCAGTCCACCTTCCTGTCTATGACGGTAACTCGTAAGCAAAACCTAGCATACACGACCGTATGTTAAGGTAAAGCATTACACAGAGGCAACCTAATAATAATTTAAAAGTAAACCTAATTTAAAAAAAAAAAAAAAAAAACGGCAGTAATCATTTCAGAGGTTTTCGATGGATTGACCGTAGGTCGGAAAAGTGGAAAGAAAATAGCTTCAAGGCTATAACTTTTTTGTTTTGTTTTAGCATGACTGTTTTTGAAGATGATCATGTATGGTAGCTTCAACATTAACACGACTTGGTGAGGATGATATTAATAATAATACATAAATAAATGTTTAACTTTGATGACTTTGAAGGCGAAGGAAATGTGAGAAGAATTTCTGTGTATCTATCATATGAGTTACAAGATTCAGTTCTATGGCTAACGTCACGAAGTTAAGTGTGAGGCTGCGCAGTACTGGGGGGACCAACTGAAAAATCGTTCTATTTGACTCAGTGCCCTCCCATTGAAAACGACGGAGTCTGTTCGTCCATTTCTTTTACTGTCTATGCCTGAGACACATGCCACAGGAAGTGTGTCATACCAGAAGTGACATGCTGAATATGCTCGGGGAACCACCAGTCAGCAGCATCAACAATGGGAAGCTGACATACCGGAAGTGACATTTGAACAGCTGTAAGCAGGCTACTACATGACACACCTACTTCACAGACCCATGGACAGACCAACCATATCAACTTGCTCCCATTTTTTTTTTATTACAGACATTTATTATTACAGTATGTCAAATGAAATAAATCAACGTTCCATGTAGCTGAGAAACTCTACTACAAAGCACTAATTTTGCTGTGATGGAGATCACATTCACATCACTCACATCACTCTTTATCCTTGATATAATAAATCCATAATAAATATAATATAATAAATCCATCGTGTTAATCATGATTATGATTAATCTGTCTTGTGAAACCATTAGAAAATGCTGTTTTGTTTAATCTATTGCGGATTACATTTTGGACACGGAAATATAATTTTTAGTACAACTATACAGTACAACTCTTCAAACATTTAAGCTTATTGTAGGCTATATATATATATATATATATATATATATTTTTTTTTTTTTTTTTTAAGTATATTTTTTGGGCTTTTTATGCCTTTAATTAGATAGGATAGTGAAGATTGACAGGAAGTGAGTGGGAAAGAGAGTCGTGGTGGGATCCAGAAAGGACCTCGGGGCGGGAATTGAACCCGGGTCGCCGGCGTACAGTGCAGGTGCCCCAGCCAGTCGTGCCACTGCTGGGGCCTGTAGGCTATATTAATGGAGATACTAATTCACATATTAATTCACAAAGCTCACAACCAACACAACAATTTTGCTATAAGAATTAGATATAGAGAATTCCTTAACTTCCTATATCCTCGTGCAAATAAAATATAGGCAATCCGAAGGCCTGATGAAGTTTACCCGAAGCATGCTTACAGCTGTCACTCACTTTTGGTATGTCCCTTTGTTTATTGCTGATAGCCATATTGTTGGATAGGCGGCGTATGTAACAGTGGGTGTGACGCACGTTGAAAGAGCAAACCCCCTCTCACTGATTGGCCTATCGGTGGATTGGAGTATGTAACTTTCGATGTGACGCACTTCCTGTGGCGTGCGTCTCTGGGTGTTGAAAAATCTAACCCCCCTCTCAATCTTAAGGGATAGTTTGTGTGTGTTTGCCCCTGACTCACCACTCTGCGCTGTAGGTTATGTTGAGCTGTAGCTGTCGTGTGATTACTACATCCTCGAGTATCCTTGCATAACCCTGTGAAAGCCAGAGGGACAGAGAAAAGTGCAAATTAGTGTATGTGGGATCATGTGTGTGAGACCTGTGTTGTGTTGACTGTGTGGTCAGCCTGGCCTGGGCCCCGCAGCACCTTGGATTGGGAGATGTGCTAGCAAGGAGACTTATCCATCGCCACTAGTGTCTGTGGCTAGCATGTGTTTTAAGGCAACACAATAGCAGCTAATTTATTTAACCATTTCAAAACTCATTACAATGCTACACTGGCCTACAATATGGAGAATGAGGTCTCTGATATTGCCTGTGCTCGCTCATAACACTTGATATTACACTATGGAACGTTATTTATCAGGTAGGATGAAGACCTTTTGGTCTAAGACCTTTTGACTAACTGAGCACTGTCTCAACGCAATTGAATACTAACACCAAGGGGGCTGAGCATACATACCCATTTCTCTATGGTGTTAGTTAAAGTCATCAGGAGGAATACTCGTGGTGTTGGTTAAGTAAGTGTGTGTGTGTGTGTGTAGCATCAGGAGGAATACTCGTGGTGTTGGTTAAGTAAATGTGTGTGTGTGTGTGTGTGTGTGTGTGTGGCATCAGGAGGAATACTCATGGTGTTGGTTAAGTGTGTGTGTGTGTGGCATCAGGAGGAATACTAATGGTGTTGGTTAAGTGAACGTGTGTGTGTGTGTGTGTGGCATCAGGAGGAATACTCATGGTGTTGGTTAAGTGTGTGTGTGTGTGTGTGTGTGGCATCAGAAGGAATACCCATTGCTGCCGTTACATTTGCTCTTCTGAGACTGGACAATGAGAAGTTTTAGTGGCAGCAGACTGAGTAGGAAGTTCAATGCTGAGATGTCAAATTCCTGCATCAAAAGGACAATAATACACATACTTTTGTAATGACTGAGTGTGTGCGCGTTTGTGTGTGTGAAAGATAAAGAAGGACTGTGTGTGTGTGTTTGAATGTGTGAGAGAAAGACAGAGAGAGAGAGATGTTTGGAGGTGGTTGAGTAATCATGGGTTTATTACTTACCTGACTTTTTTATGTAGAGCCCTGAGATTGAGGACCCAGGAACGGCCAATTCTTGATCAAAACAACCTGAACACGTATTACTTACAATGTAGTTCGGACTTCCTAGAGTTACTGTTCTGTCTTCTGTCCTGAGCTTTGCACACTAAACCAAATCCATCATATTGGCAATAGAGCATTGACCACAGGGCTGGGCGCTGAGTGCCACCCTGTGTTCAGGAACTGTAGTCTATGTGATATGCAGAACTATGCAGTATACCCACTTAAAAAGCATCACCATCTCAGTATACCCACTTAGAAAGCATCACCATCACAGTATACCCACTTAGAAA
Organism: Alosa sapidissima; assembly: GCF_018492685.1. NCBI lineage: Eukaryota > Metazoa > Chordata > Actinopteri > Clupeiformes > Clupeidae > Alosa > Alosa sapidissima. The sequence continues at coordinate 13,083,023 of NC_055966.1, forward strand.
GCATCACCATCTCAGTATACCCACTTAAAATAGACAAGGATACGTATTAACATTTGGAGTTAATTACAGTATAACCACTGCAGCTAACTAGACTACATCACAGTATACCCACTACAGCTAACTAGACTACATCACATTATACCCACTACATCTAACTAGACTACATCACAGTATACCCATGGCTAACTTGACTACACCACTGGGAACTGGTAACTGTTGTGGAAGGAGACTAGAGTTTGGATAGGTGGGACCTAGTAGAAGTCGTGTTATTTGATTTGATCTAACTGGCCCCTTACCATTTATTGTATCCATTCCTAGGTTTAATCCAATCACAGAATTCAGGGGGCGGGTCTCTGTAAAGTAAGTATTGCGGTTCAGTCAGGTTGTACAACTCCAACCAATTAAACAACGCCAACCAAAACGTCACAATAGACTAAATGGTAAGATAGCCAATGTGAAGCCATGCCCCACTTATGTGAAGTTATTAATATTCATAAGCTTATTTCCAGAACAAGCCGCATGGAGGCGCCCAGCTGGATTTGCATATGACTGACATTCCAGCGCACACGCTAACTGACATGACAGGTGGTTCTGTCGACCAATGGCATGAGGCGTAGGACGGCAACCGGGCGGGGTTCGGTTGGGCGAGGTTAACACACTGATAGAGCGAGAGGGGGCAGCCTCGCGTTCAGGAGGAAGAGGGAGGGAAGGAGCGAGCGAAAAGGGACCGAGGCTCGAGGGGAGGAATTCGAGGGGAAGAGTCGAGGCCAAGTGAATGATGTGATACAGCGATTTTTTTTTACTACGAATCCTCATCGAGTATTCAAGCGCGAGCGGTCGCGCCCCGCGGTAAGCTGTGGATCGGAGTGACCCCACTGCAGCACGGAGCGCTGCGCCGGATTCACCGATCTGTCGTAACTATACAAAGCCGTCATTTCTGCCGTGGAGGACCGAGGAGCATCTTTTCTGCGCTTCTGTTCGGTCGTAAGAGTGATCGGCGCATCCTTTCCGGTCCAGAGTAAAGGACTCGCAGCCGAGCAGAGGTGGTGTCGCACCGCCATCTGTCATAGCGGGGCTCGGCTAACATTAGTCGCCTATAACCGTGCCATCAAGTTAACATCTTGGTTGACAGCGACGGGCCGTGATCGTGTATAAGGAAGGCGATTTGAGGCATATGTTAGCATGTGTGTTTGAGTGCCGTGGAGGGGGGGGGGCGAAGGTGTCATTTAAAACAGAAGTGTAGCAGCAACGTCGGTTTTGGAGACTTGCGAGTCATCATTTTTGTGGAATTAGAGCATAAGTAAGCTACGCGTCAGGGGGGAACATCTATGACGGTCTGCTAAAAACATAATGGCTCTCATGTGAATAATAAAATCAGAATAGCTATATGTCTGTAAAAACATATCCCATCTCTACCATAATATACTAAAAATAAACTTTTATTTTACATAATTCCATATAGGTGATACGGAAAGAAATTGGTCTTGGAAGTGCCCATCTTGGTGATTTGGCGGGCTGTTTTTGGCTGTTAAAGGCCGCTGTCAGATAGTAAGCCTGCAGATTTTACAGTGCAGTCGTGGGTTGACTGGTCTTTATTCCACCTCCTGCTTCTGCTTTTCCAGTGACTGTTGACGGCTACAACAACTGACCTGAAACCATCCCTCTCCCCACGCGCTCAGGTGAATAGCGGCCCGACTGGGCCCGCGCGCCCTGGCTGCTCGTCACCTGAGGTTTCCACCATTTAAACCGCATTTCTTGCTGTTGTTGCTGCCGTCTGATGTTATAGGCGCTGCATTACGAGGATCTGCGTCTGACCAGATCTCGCTTGTGAACGGATGTAGCCTCGCTGCGACATGAGGGCACTGTCCTTGGCTGCAGGACCAGGGGCGGTCCGCGAGGAAGGACTGCTTTGGAACGCGTCTGCCACACGCTGATGCCGCTTCTGGGGGAACCCTCATCAGTTCTGCCAAAGAGGTTCGGGTGTAGCCCGCACCGGATTCCGTGCCCAGCTACGGCGCGCTTGCGTCAGTCCCAGATCGCACAGACAGGTGCACGTTGTGCAGCAGACTAAAATAAACCTTTTCTCGTGGTTATCTAGTAAAGTAACGGACTTGTAGGTTTCCTGAAACAGTTGTGATGTACCATGTCCTAATACGAAATCACACAGCACAGACGATAATCTTAACTGTTAGCCTTGTACCACAGTTTTATCCATGTTTCGCTAGTATGCTTAGCTAATATTACATATGATGGTTCTTTGATACGTGCACACGATGCTGCATTTAAGTTTGAAGATAGAACGCATGGCCAAAATCGCTTTAACTCATGTGCCCCAGCTGTGAAAACGGAGTCATGGCCAAACTAAGCAAAATAGCCATTTAACCAGCGCGTAGCAAACCTATGCTAGCGTTAGCTTCCAATTTAATGATCGCTCGCCTTAAAGCATCTGTAGGGTCAGCTGGGTTCATCAGATTGATCGGAATCCCACGTTTGCTGCTCAGTTAGAGATAAAGATTGCTCGACAATTTGAACGGCGTGCTCACATGTCCAAAGCCTCCAACGTTCATAAAGCAATCAGCTGAGTGTCGGACTGCAGTGCAACTCGAGGCCGAGGATGTGAGCGCGGCCTACTTTAACCCATACGACGCCGCACAGATTTGTAAATGTAAACAAACAGCCGAGAAGGAGGCGCTACCGCTAACTGGACCAAAACCGAAGGCAGACTTTGTAGTCATGTTGTACGCTTTAACGTGTTTCCACGCATTTCTATAAAATATTTGAGTGATTTACATTACTTAGTATTTATGTTACTTTATACAGTTCGCCTGGAACTGTAGAACAGCTGTTGTGGCACGGCCTTGTTTGTGTTGGCAGCTTAGATCAGAGATGATGTCACTGGGACCGACTGGATTGATTTCACCGTGTTTTCAATAAATCTGTCTGACTCAAGAACTGCACAGAACGGCTCGAACGCCTGAGCTCCTCTTTGCGTGCGTCCGTGAGGCAATGTTGGTGAAGGCAGCCGGCAGAGCGAGACAGCAGTGGTGCAGCCGTCGCATGTGACCCTGTTTCCCCCACGGACTCGCCTTCACCTGCGGAACTGTGGAAGGATTTTGTTTTCTCTTCGAGCGGACGGATCTACACCTCCATTTATTTGGATAAAATATACGTGTTTTTCAAGAGGATTTGTTGTGTTTTGTTGGCGAACATTTTGTGTTTTTCCTTCATTGTTAATAATTCCACTGGCATCACCAGTAAGGATTTTCTGCAGCCATGTTTTCGTCCGAGAGCCCACAGTATCTCCGCCAGGGACTGAGCATGTTCGGTAATCATCACCACCTCCCCTGTCACTCGTTTCTCACACTGAATTCTGCTTTACTACGTGCGGCTAGTGTTTGTATGTGTTTGCATGTATGTGTGTGGTTGTCTCTAAATGGCAAAGTGTTCCTCAACATTGGGTCGTGGCCCGGCTTGCTTTTCATTGGAGGTCATTGGAACCCCGTTGTGTGTTATTGTTGATGAGAGAGTCAACGTTTTGACACCTGTAACTCCCTTCTCTCTCTCTCTCTCACTCTCCTTTCCTCTCTCTCACTCTCTCTCCTCATCTGTTCTCTTTCACTGTTCTCTTTCTCATCATCTCTGGCTCTATCTCTTTTCTTCTCTAATCTCTATTTTTCTCTTTCCCCTCCTCTTCTCTTTCTCTGTTGTATATTAAGTGAGTCTGTCATCAGCTACAGGATTCATAAACAGGACCTGAGCTAATGGAGGCAGTGTTTTCTCTCTTTCTCCCTCCCTCTCCCTCCTTTCATCTCTCTGATGCTGAGGTACTACAGGACAGTTAGTGGATACTGAGGCTCTACAGGCCAGTTAGTATGGATGGATACTGAGGTACTAAACAGGCCAGTTAGTATGGATGGATGCTGAGGTACTACATGCCAGTTAGTATGGATGGATGCTGAGGTACTACAGGCCAGTTAGTATGGATGGATGCTGAGGTACTACACAGGCCAGTTAGTATGGATGGATACTGAGGTACTAAACAGGCCAGGTACTGTGGATGAGGTTTTAGGAGAAGCTCTGATGACTGCTGTTTATGTGTGGGTGTCGTTGATGTTTGGTGTTGGGAGTTGATGTTTTGGAGTTCATGTTGATGTTGTTAATTATGTTTGGAGTTGGGGTTGTTGTTGTTGATGTTGTTGTTGATGTTTAGTGTAAGATGGCCGATAACCGGTAACTGCTGATTCCCCCTGCAGTGTGGACCAACGTGGAGCCCCGGTCAGTGCCAGTGTTTCCATGGCATTCGTTGGTCCCCTTCCTGGCCCCCACCCAACCAGAGCCAGCGTCTCAGCCGGGGGAGGGACAACAGCCTGTCAATCAGCTGCAGGCCGCCAGCCTGAAGAAAGGTGAGCCAAGGCTTTCCCCTAAAGCTCAAACACACACACACATGCACACACACACTCTCAAACACACATAAATGCACACACAGACACACCGAAACACATTTACACACATGCACACGCACACACTCTCAAACACCATGCATGCACACACAGACACAGTGAAACAGCTACACACATGCATGTGCACGCATACATAGACACACTACACATGTCTCACTACATTGAACTTAAAATATTTAATGTTTTAGCAGAACGTATTCCTAATGAATTATTATTCTTATGACTAGAGGAAATGCTTCCTGATTGTCACATATAGCTGTAATATTTTGTAGAGGCTACAGCACTGAAGCGCAAAATGCACTCTTCTTCACTGCGTTAAAAGAAGCCATTTCTTTCATTAGAGTTATAGGATCAGAAGACTTCCGTCTCTCACTGTATGGCTTGTATTCTCCGTCTCTCACTGTAAGGCGTGCATTTGGCAAAAGCCCCACACAGCAGCGAGTGGTAATCGGGATTTGTTATTTGTAAAAGTTATTTGCTGCGTCCTGCTTCCAGTAGCCTGGACTGTTGCAGCCCTTTACTTTCACTTTCTGCTGCGCCTGCTAGTCGGCATGGCCCGTAATAATGTGGCATGAGATGCGTTGCGTATAAGGTACAGACCAGGCTACTGAAGATTTTAGATGAGTGACCGCGGTATAGTCTTAAGGTACGGACCAGGCTACTGAAGATTTTAGATGAGTCACCGCAGTAGCTTTTTTGCTAGGCCCAGCAATGTGGAATATTCCGCTGGTTGGTGCACACACAACTGTTCAGATTGGTTGTCTGTCCATCGTTTGCGCAGATTTCACTGGAGCAGATCTTGAACACAACTTTGGTAGCCAAGCTGTCCACTTTCATCAGGCCATATGATAAGTTGTGTAACTGTAGGTTATGTAATTTTATATAGAAAATTATAAATGCACACACACACACACACACACACACACACACACACACGATCAATATCATCGTCCATCGCAGTGTTGTACCGTACACATCTTCAAATGCCAATTGAGGGGACATCGCCCAACCCTAACGCGCACACACATTGACACACTGAAACACGCTCCTGCACACACACACACACACACACACACACATGCACACATTAAGGGATGCAGCTATCGATTCTTTTTGGAATTGAGTATTCTAGCGATTATTTCATCGAGTAATCGGATAAAAAATAATTTTGTGTTATTAAGTGCAATTCATTAATATGCACAACAATCATGCTGTAGGCCTAAACTAGCCCTAGTCACTTCAAAGTAAATACATATATTTCCTGCATAAGAACTGCAAATATTTCCTCCAAAACCGCAGTTTTGAAACTTAATGTAATGCAGTTATTTTTTTGATAAAGGTTTTAATAATTATGTCTGGCGTAGGCGATAGGTGAGGTAGCCTAACCTAACACCAGGAGTTTGTGTACGCGCGCATGCGTGCGCGAGAGACGAGATGAGTGTGTGTGATACCGCTACTAATACCGTACGTTCTAACTAGCTAATACATTAAATTAGCTAACACCAGTGTTTACGTTGCCTTGTGTTGGCGGCTACGCTTGGTGAGCTGCTGTTAACAACTGGATGCTTTCGGTTTAGATGTTGAATCATCGGTACGCTGGTTCTGCTTAGCAGTGGACATATTGCACCTTGTCTTTTCTAAGTTTGAAATGATCCCAAAACTTTGGACATTCTCTGCCTTTTACGGACGGTTTTCAGTCATTTCGCCCACTTAATTCTGAGGGTGCGCGTCAGTAATAACAGTCCGTGTGAAACAATAATCCCTGAGCTGAGCAGGCCACGTAACGCAAGGGATAGGAATTAAACGAAGCTTCGAGGCAGAGAACTCTCCTCGATCATTTTTTGTAATCGAATTATTCGAGCTACTCGAATAATCGTTTCAGCCCTAGTTAGTTACGTTACCTAACTTAATTGTATGTTAAACAAAGGCATTAGAAGAACACTTAGTTCATCTGATTGGTTGATTTGGCCCATCGATAATCAACATAGATGGTGATAGACAGATGGTTTATCCAATCAGCTAACCAGTATTTTGTCCCCTTCCCAAAAGTTCTCCAACGGAAATTCCCAGATGGACATGCAGAGCAAATGTGAAGCATCCATCTGGCGGAGTCAGGTTACTACACTGATGCCTGTGCCTAAAGGGAAAATCTAGCTCTATATTGCAGGAATGTGTGTGTGTGTGTGTGGCATATCTGTCGAACCGTACCTCCGATTGATTTAAAACTTGGCAGGTATCTTGCTATGGGCACGAGTAATTGCAGTGCCAAGTTTGACGTTGTTTAGATAAGTAATGCAAAATAAATTGTTAAATATATCGGTAAAAAATGCACACGTTGGCTTTCTCCGCTCTACTGTAGCCACTCACACAGCGCAGGACCAGAGACAGAGAGGGTAAGCAGAGTTTTGGCAGCACTTAATCAGGGCACAGAGCGGGTCAAGATGCAAGATATTTGGATGATTGTCATGTCTGACGTCAACAGTAAAGATTCCCTGTATGCAGTTTGCTTGCATAAAATGATTCCGATAAAGACTGTTTTCTACAAAATGGTCTGTCAATTGACTCTTTCTACAAAATGGTCTGTCTTCTATATCATTAAGTTATTCAATAGGCGAAACATATAGCCTTACATCATGTCACTTTGTTGCAAATTTAATACGATAATGCATCATTCTACAAAATGGTTTATCTTCTCTATCAGGAAGTTATTCAATAATAATAGCCTGACAATAATAATAATAGCCTTAACTCAAAACAGCTATTAGGCTCGTATCATTCTTATCTGTAAAAATGTCTCATGCATCCATGCCTAAATTTTGCTTACTGCACATTAATTATAGGGTAATATATTATAATATAATATCCTGCAGGAATGGCATTTTTTAACAGGCCCTGCACTAGTTATAATAAAAGATGTTGAACTTTAAAGTCTGTAATGTTGGTTTGGCTCTTCATTGATTCACTCATCTGCCAAAATTGTTTTTTAAAATATGTTAATAGCAAAAATGGATGCATGCGATTCATTTGGATTAATTAGTATGTAATTAGTATGTAATTAATTAGATACATTTTTTGAATTGCTTGACAGCCCTAGTGAAAACGTAAAAGTTTTATGTAGTTTCATGTAGCCGTGGCCTACTGGTTAGGGCTTCGAACTTGGTTGCCGGTTCAATCCCCGACCAGTAGGAACGGCTGAAGTGCCCTTAAGCAAGGCACCTAACCCCTCACTGCTCCCCGAGCGCTGCTGTAGCAGGCAACTCCCTGCGTTGGGATTAGTGTGTGCTTCACCTCATTGTGTGTTCACTGTGTGCTGAGTGTGTTTCACTAATTCACGGATTGGGATAAATGCAGAGACTAAATTTTCCTCATGGGATCAAAAGAGTATATACTTATACTTACTTATGGTTATGGATTTAGCAGACGCCTTTGTCCAAAGCGAATATACTTATACGTATACTCTTTCATCCACACGACATGGACATTCCTATGTATGAAAGTAAAGAAAAAGAGACCTGCTCCACAGTGACATACAAGTTGTCTACAGCCGTACTGAAGTACACTGAAAACATGTCTGCTATAATGGAAACATGTTTGCTATAATGGAAACATGTCTGTTATACTGAAAACATGTCTGCTATAATGGAAACATGTCTGTTATACTGAAAACATGTCTGCTATAATGAAAATATATTTCAGAGTTTCAGGGCGGGGTTGTTCAGCTGAAGGAGAGCAGCGATGGTGCTCCTCAGACCACCACCCCCGTGGAGCCCCAGAACCCCGACCCCCGCGAGCGGGACCGGGACGGCGAGCGCGAGAGACCTGACAGCGAGACCGAGAGCGATGTGGATGACCCGTAAGTGTGTGTGTGTGTGTGTGTGCTGACCAGTCTCAGGAGAGTGTAGCCTGTTTCAGCACCACCTGAGTCGGATCTGTACGGAACTGAACACATAAACACACACACACACAGACACACAGAAATTGTTGAGGCTACCAAATTTAGTCAAATACAATTTTATATTTTTCAGTACCTGCTACACATGCAAATCCGCTGCTTGACAGAACTGTTCTGGCTTACTGTCACCAGGTGTGACTCAGATGAGGCCCTTGCCTATATTAAATGAACTTTAAGGAACTTATATTAAAGGAACTTTTTGGGAAACCAGAGTTAGAGAAGAGGATTCATGCTCTTCACCCCCCCCCCCCCCCCCCCCCAGGTTCTTCCCGGGGGTCATGCCAGACCCCCCCATGTCTGTGTCCCCGGTGAAGAGGAGGACACAGTCCCTCAGCGCCCTGCCCAAAGATGGGGACAAAAACAGCCCAGGGAAGGTACAGATCATACACACACGGACACATACGGACACATGCAAACACACAGACACTCACACACACACGGACACACACACACACCAATTGATGTCAATTTGGTTCCAAATGAAAATTTAACTAGAGCCTAGCTTGAAAAATAGCCCCCCCCCCCCCCAACACACACACACACACACACTCTCCTCTCTCTGTCCACCAGAGGGAGAAAGACCACATCCGCAGGCCGATGAATGCCTTCATGATCTTCAGTAAGCGGCACCGGGCGCTCGTGCACCAGCGGCACCCCAACCAGGACAACCGCACCGTCAGCAAGATCCTGGGCGAGTGGTGGTACGCGCTTGGCCCCAAGGAGAAACAGAAGTACCACGACCTAGCCTTTCAGGTACACACACACACACACACACACACACACACACACACACACACACACACATACACATACACATATATACCACACACCACACATACCACACACACACACGCATAACCCCTCTTCTGTGCAGGTTAAGGAGGCCCACTTTAAGGCGCACCCCGACTGGAAGTGGTGCAACAAAGACAGGAAGAAGTCCAGCTCCGAGGGGCGTGGCTTGGGCGGGGCCAAAGACGTCAGGGAGAGGAGCATGTCCGAGACCACCGGTATGAGCCCACCAATCACAGCTCTCCTCTCACACAGAACCAGCCCCCCCACACACACGCTCACTTAGCAAAGACTGACTGTGGAACAATATACATGAAAATCGTACTCACACACACATTCACACTACATTCGCGCTCACACACACACACTCACTCACACACTAGGCCTTTTCACACAGAGATCACGCTAAATTTGCGGGAAGAGTAGATGTCTTTTTGCCGCAACGTGTGTCTGAAAACAAGGTGAATATTTGCCGGCCTGCTGATCTGTTCACATGATGCGGCATTTTGGGGAGCCAGGAGGCAGGATCAGCTAGCAAATTAAAATGTGACGTGCAACAGGGGGCGTGTAGGTCTGACACATGAGGGAGCTAGTGAGTCGGCGAATCCAGAGTCGTGTGTGTGTATATATATATATATATATATATATATATACCGCCGGAAAAATGTTCAGGCTTTCCAAAAGTCCTTGAAGTTGTGGCTTGCACGACTCAGAAGGCCAGGCCACACACGTGAAACATCTCTCTGCTCTTATTCAGACTCATCTCGCTGCGCTTATTGAGAATTTTGATCGCTATTTCCCAACAGAGAGGTATGACATTCTGAATGATAAAAGGTGGATCCAAAATCCCTTCAAATTTGAGAGTCCAGAGTCTTTGCTTGAGTTGACGCTTAGTCCTGCAGAAGAAACTGAGTTGTTGCAGCTCACCTGCGATCGCACTCTGCAAAGATGCTATGGATCTGTGACCTTATCATCATTCTGGATAAGCATTTCGTCAGAATATCCTGTCCTCAGTAGGGCCAGTATTTCAATGCTTATTCCTTTCACTACTACATATATGTGCGAATTGGGATTATCTGTGCTCACAAAAATGAAAACAAAGCACAGAAATAGACTGAATGCTGCGCCTGATATGCGTGTTGCGCTCTCCTCCTGCACCCCGGACGGGAACGCACTACAAATACGCAGACAGGCCCACCTATCCGATTAGCAAGGTTGAAATGTTATTAAAGCCTTGTTTTGTATTTGTAATCTTTTTGCAATTATTTTATTGATTATTTTGTTCCAATATTGATGGTTCAATTGAATATTGAGAAGGAAAAAAAAATGGGCTAGCCTACGTTTTTTTTAAAAATAGCCTACATTCATTAATGTTCAATAATGGTCAATTATTGTGGTGTGCCTAACTTTTTTATTTAGGTGCACCAGCACAAAATTTAGGTGCACCCAAATTTTTCATCGCGGCACCTTTAACGTCACAATTTAAGGTCCCCTTTTTATTGCTCTCCATATACATTCCGTGTCTGAGCTGTTGTCAGCATGGACCAGGAATGACAGTATTGATTTGATTTGGGGCCTTCACCACCTTGACAACATCAGTAATATTGAATACTGTGATCATTTACATCAGTGTCCAATGTTATTACAGTGGTGGTGTGTAGGTCTAATCTAGTGCCTGTCACTTTAAGAGGAACGTCAAAGTAGCTTTCATTCTCATGGTTTTAGGCTAGAGGAAAATAGTCGCGCATCATCCAAGGATATATGGATGCAATTCATTATGTTTTCTATGTCATTTGATAAAATAAATGTTCAAAAAACTAACAAGTCAAAGAAAATATGTATGGGATCATAGAAGAAATAAGTGTCTTGCAATGTTAATTTCTATGATTTTGTTGAAATCACTACATTAATGATAGACATGACACGTGAGCCCAGAGTTTCCGCTAGAAAAAAATGGTGCCGGTCAAGAGGTTTCGTTTTCCGGACATTTTGATGATATGCTGGTCAAATATCCTATTATCCCTTCTTAATTAGTCAAATTGAGGAAAACTGGAGACGGGCTATGTAGCTTAAAGAATGACATAATCAGGCTGTATAGAATGCAACATGTTCATTAGCCTAACTTAAACATGCCTAACAAGATCTAGCCAGTATCTTTTCATGGACAGCAAGAGTCCGCTTCGTTTGTTGTTTTAAAAAGGCTACGTTGTTTGTTGCTGCTACCCACGTTATCTCCAGTGGTGAGTGTTTAACTTACACAGATGCGCACACACAAGAATGACCGCTCACACCACTACACCCTAATGCTATGCCTCTTTATTTGATAACAATAAATTAAGAAATGTTTCCTATTCTGGGAAATGTTTAGTTTCTTTTTCTTTCGGCCGCGGTTCAATGATACCGTTTAATTGTTCCAGAAATTATCCGCAGACCAGTAATCGCCTCGTCGAGGAGGCCCTAACCCTGCAGATCATAGACAGAGAACGCATAGGCCTACTGTATGCTTTGGGTAAAGAACACTTTGCGTGTCCAGTGTACACGGAGAATGACAGTGTCTTGGAGCGGCCGCACCCCCCGCAACTCCACTTCCAATGTCACTGATTCCGACAGATTCGCCCGACACTTCTGCTTTTTATCTGGTGGTAGTGGAGTTGACCGGACATCTGAGGCTTCAGACGTTACCAAGTTATCATCATCCATCGCGTCTGGCCTCTGAAAAAAACTTTTAAGGCTAGTCTGCCTGGGCCTGGCCATGTTTGAACCGCCTCACTCATTTGTTCGTTGTTTAACATGGACGTTTTAAGCGTGCGCTTCCTATTTGAAATGCAGCATAGGCTATGGGTGTTGTTTAACAGCTTACTTTTCAAACGGTAGAGCCTGTTCATTTATAAACATAGCCAGAGGACGTATAATATAGGCTTACGTATTAAGGCTTATTCTCAAATTCAGATTGCGTTAGGGGACGGGATTATTAGCCAGTTTCAATAGGACAATTTGACCGGAGAGATTTAATTTTGTCGGACATTAATTTTTTTTTTCGGCCAATGTCCGGTAATTACCGGACAACGGAAACCCTGACGTGAGCTAACAGTTACCTAGAAGGAACTCTCAAGATGTAAACGTTTGCCAATAGGTTGTGTAGCTTATTTCGGAAAACAGTAGGCCTAAATTAACTAAATTCCATAGCCTAGGCAACACAAACTTGAGAGGTGCAGGTCAAAATCAACATCACTACTCGCTCGGATCACGACAGCTGTGTGCGTGTGAGGAGAAAAGACACATACGGGAAGCTACGGGAAGCGCACGACTGTCATTCTTAAACGTAGGCTATATCGATACTAATACAATTAGGTATTGTGAGGTTTCTAATTTCAGGGTATTGCGATACTTTTGCAGTATTGGTGCACCATGCACCACTAGTCAAAGTAGAACAACCGCTTAGTTCGTGGAGAGACAGCAGATGCGAGTAAACTCTAGGCGCTCAACCTTATGACATTAGGTGCACCAGTAGATGGATAGATAGATAGATAGATAGATAGATAGATACTTTATTGATCCCCAGGGGAAATTCAAGGTCCTAGCAGCATACATACAAGACAAACACATTCAGTGCGACCCAGGAAAAATTTTAGTCGCACCCTTAAAAATTTTGGCCGCATTTGCGACCAAATTGGCCGCACTCTGGAGCCCTGCTTGTGACTTTTAAAATATGGGTCCAGTGTTTCCGCTAGATTTTTTTTTAACAGTGGCGGCGGCACTAATAATAATAAACTCTGACTAGTTTTAGGCTACTTATTGTTAAATTGCAATGTGAGCGGCAGCCAGCAGGGGAGGATACGTCGGCAGGATTATTAAAAAAGCAACTGCAACTACATTGTGCGTCTGCCCTGATTCTGATACCGTGGGGGAATTAATTAAACCGTGGCGGGCCGCCATGCTGAAATAAACGTAGAGGAAACACTGGGGTCCCCTGAAAAAAAGTTTGGGAAACACTGGTCTAACCTATAGATGAAAAGTGTGTGTTGGGTCCGTAACCTGCCGCCTGTAATCTGTTTTCGTTCTGTTTGTCCCTCAGAGCCTCCATCTGTCTCACTGGGAATGGACCTGAAAGGGGTGGGGTCTGGGATGGTGGGTGTGGCCGATCGTACTGGAGGGGAGGGGCCTGTAAGTCAGCTGACCCGCCCTCGTGCTTTTTCCCAGAGTGCTGTGCACACCCTGGAACGCAGTGAGCGGGGAAACACACAGGCCCTGGCTGAACTGGCACAGGTGTGTGTGTGTGTGTGTGTGTGTGTGTGTGTATATATATGTGTTTGTGTCTCTGTCTGTGTGTGTTTCTCTCCATGTGTGTGTGTGTGTGGTGTTTCTCTTCTCATATCTGTGTGTGTGTGTGTGTGTGTGTGTGTTTCTCTTCATATCTGTGTGTGTGTGTGTGCATTAGATGTGTGCTGATGGGGGTCCCCAGCTGTCGGGGCGACTGGGTCCCCTCTCTCGTTCCCAGCGTGGGGTCAGTGAGGACATGACCAGCGACGAGGAGCGCATGGTCATCTGTGAGGAGGAGGGCGACGACGACGTCATCGGTTAGGACACACACACACACACGCACACAAAATGGACGTTAGGGTATGTACGTGTGTGTGTAATGTTTCTGTCATCAGTCAAGACACCTTCACACACAATGGTATATATGTGATTATATTGGTGTCATGTAGATTATGTATGTTTGGTATGTGCAAATTGTGTGTGTTCGTGCAGTGGCGGAGCCAGAATTATTTTATAGGGGTGGCCAGGCAGAGACCATTACTCACATAGGGGTGGCAACAGAAACCAAAAACATCTAGATGTTTGTTCTTTTTTATTTTGCCTCCAAAATCAGCGTGACCTGATGGCAGTAGGCCTACTACCATTCACACCAATGACGTGGTTAATAAATCCATAAATGCTCCATAAATGTAAATATTAATGAACATAGATCATCTTAATTTGTTCCCAGTGACTTAAATGGATGCATTTAACTTAAATGTACCCAACCTAGAGGGTCCAACTAGACAAGAGAAGTCCATTAGTGTCTCATTTCCCCTATGATATGAAGATGAGAGTTGTGTGTGTGTACGATACAATACGATACAACTTTATTTGTGTGTGTGAGAGAGAGAGAGAGAGAGAGAGAGAGAGAGACCCTTGGCTATGTACATGTCTTTCAGGGGCACCGATATGGGCGATAATCAACATTTCACATTAGTGCTGCGCAGGCCGGCTGATGACCCGAGGGCGCCTCGCGGGTTGACCCAAGGTGTCAGGATTTGGAGGGTTAGCTTAGCATGGCATTTGGCCGCCGACATTTTTCAAAACATGGCGTTACATGGTTGCAACTTCTGGCACCAGTTTGTACATGCTGATTGGTAGATGACCGCTCGAGAGAGAGAGGCAGAGAGAGAGGCAGAGAGGCTTAGGCTACTTTGTTTTTAAGTCCAGACGTTTTCCATTGTAATAGACAGTTTAACATAGCGTAGACTGTTTCCCATTGTGATAGGCAGTTTAACATAGCCTAGACTGTTTCCTATTGTAATAGGCAGTTTAACATAGCCTAGACTGTTTTAGACAAGGCTACATTGACTGCATACTCATTTCTTAGCCTACATAGATGTCTTGAAGTAAAGTAACATTATAATGGCTACATGATATTGATGCAACCACTTTAGGCCTACTTATCGTTAAAATTAGGAATTTGCGGGACGGGTCGGGTTCGGGACGCATATATTGTGGGCGGATTGGATCTCCAAAATGGGTCGGGCGGGCGTGGGTTATAAAAACTCAGACCCACGCATCACTTTTACGCATCGACTAATGATAATTATAAACCATGAACCAACAAGTTGTATTCTGCGGTTAGATGGGCCAAAGTGATTTACAAAGTCATCACAAAGCCAAGTTAAAGGAGAATTCCGGTGTGATATTGACCTAAAGTGTATCGAAACATGATACCGAGTGTGAACGTATGTCTCATAGCCCATCTCGGCTTGTCCCCTGCACTCCAAAATCTGGCGCTAGTTAGCCGATGCTACCAACATCTTTTTCAATAGTGGTGCTTCGGCATCGGGCTAGCCATGCAAATAAATCACTGTTTTACACCCATTTACGAGGCTCAATGTATCTCCACACTTCATTGGTATACTTCCGAGGGCCCTGACATTTAAAACGAGACATTGAGAACTTTGAAAAAGCACTGGTAGTTTACTTACAAGACGATTTATACAGACAGTATCTTCACGAAGTTTAACGTTTGCAGCCATCTTGAATTTAGTCACGATAAGTCGAGCAACGAGTAAGAATGAACAGCTATGATAAGGGATCAGATTCCAAAAATAATTCAGTGGAAATGCATGGATTCCAGTTGCTGCTACTGGAAGAAACTGGAATCCATGCATTTCCACTGAATTATTTTTGGAATCTGATCCCTTATCATACCTGTTCATTCTTACTCGTTGCTCGACTTATCGTGACTAAATTCAAGATGGCTGCAAACGTTAAACTTCGTGAAGATACTGTCTGTATAAATCGTCTTGTAAGTAAACTACCAGTGCTTTTTCAAAGTTCTCAATGTCTCGTTTTAAATGTCAGGGCCCTAGGAAGTCTACCAATGAAGTGTGGAGATACATTGAGCCTCGTAAATGGGTGTAAAACAGTGATTTATTTGCATGGCTAGCCCGATGCCGAAGCACCACTACTGAAAAAGTTGTTGGTAGCATCGGCTAACTAGCGCCAGATTTTGGAGTGCAGGGGACAAGTCGAGATGGGCTATGAGACATACGTTCACACTCGGTATCATGTTTCAATACACTTTAGGTCAATATCACACCGGAATTCTCCTTTAAGCGACTTTGATCTTCTTGACTCCACACTTAGAACTCCCAAGTTGCTCAATCGACTGTCATCCATTGTTGCTCTCCAGTATGACTTAATGAGTATCGTTTGGGTTTTATTCGATACCGGTGCTAAAAAGGGTTCTCCAATGTTTTCTCAGTTAGCCTTTTAAAATTATATCAGATTAACAAACAGAATGTGCCTTTGGAACATTGGATGGATGGTTGCTGATAATGGGCAATGTTGTTCTTTTGATCAGTAGTGTACATATTTCTGTTTTTACAAGCAAACTTTTAGCAGGATCTTCAAATTCATTGTGATGCTATATAGGCCTCATGCGAATGAGAGATGAATGTCATGATGTAGTTCGGAACACACTGTGAAACAAAACAGAAGTTTTCACATTAGGCTACAACTTTGCTGATAACATTTCAAATAGATGCCCGTTAGTGCATTTTTGTGTAAACTAGGCTGTTGATGTTTCATAGCCTTTTGCTTGTGTGTATTCCTAGACAGCTCGTGATGTCAACTTTCAACTTTGTCATACTAGCCTACATCGAAGTGTTTATGTTCGTTTACTGCATAAGATGAGGTGCTATCAGAGCAAGACGTTAGAGATGGCTCATGACGTCCATTAAAAAAAAAAAAAAAACACCGGAGATTTAAGTGGCACCGAAATGATGGCCATCCCGTGGCTTTGTGTGTGTGTGTGTGTGTGTGTGTGTGTGTGTTGGCTGTGAGGGTCGGAGGCATTAGTGATACACTATTTATATGTACTCATATTTGACTATGAAGACTAATGATACACTATTTATATGTTATGATATTTGTCTATGAAGACTAATGATGACTAACTCTTCTGTCTCACTCTGTCTCTCTGTCTCCACACACAAAGAGGATCCGTACCCTGCCAGTTCTATAGACCTGAAGTGTAAGGAGCGGGTCACAGACAGCGACAGTGAGAATGGATCAGGAGATGAAGGAGAACGCAAGGTAGACATACACACATGTGCACACGCAAGCATGCACACACATACACATAAACACGTGCGCTCACACACAAACACACACGTAAACACCCCTACACACACACACTTGGGATGCATCGGTACACATCGGTATATTACTGAACCCAACGATACGGCCACTACAGCTCAATACGCTCATACACGCACATTAGACATTCATAGAACCCCTCCGAAGAACCAACACCTCCAGAGAACCAGTGCATGGGCCCTCTCACCTCTGCAGCCTATCAGAATCAGTGCATGGGCCCTCTCACCTCTGCTGCCTATCAGAACCAGTGCATGGGCCCTCTCACCTCTGCAGCCTATCAGAACCAGTGCATGGGCCCTCTCACCTCTGCAGCCTATCAGAACCTCCCTGCTAATGTAGCAAAGATTTGATAGGTTGATGCGGTCAGTATGCAAATGAGTTCGAGAAACATCTGGACTGCTCCAACGTGAATGGTGAGCTTACCAAGACAGAGAAATAAATTTTGAAGAGGCGTCGCCGTCTTTCACATCAACTATGAAGGAACATTTAGGATTTCGGTACAAACTGAAAACTGTAAAGTTTAAGCAAACAAGGTAGACCTACAGCCCACAAGCATTACTTTGCTAATGCAGTCAACTGGAGAGAATGCTTCTAACATGATGTCGCTATCGCCCAGCCATATCCATTGCCAGTAGCCTAGTGCAACGTTGCTTGTCAACAACAATTTGGGATTAAAATAAACAAAAGAAACTCTTGTTCACTGCCAAGACGCGTCTGTCAAATGTATGTGAAACTAAACTTCGGATGGATCTGCTTTTAAGTTTAATGGGTTCCTCCAGCCCATTCTTTCCATGTTTCATGGAAATCGGCCTGTAACTTGCCGTCATCCTTGTTCTAATGGTGCATTCATGGCACCTGGGAATGACAAGGACCGCCCCCGTGATTACTTTGGTTTTCCCACTGCGAGTGTTCATGTGCTTTGCCGTCGGAATGTTTGACAAATACGAATGCCACAACAAAGGTTAAAACGGCGTAAACGGAAACCTATTTTAACGGCGTCAATTTTTTTGGAGAGCGAAACGTGCTTATAGTAAACTTACTAAATCTAGAAACAAACATGAATAAAAGGCACAAAATAAGGTTGGTGTAAGAGTTATCTCTGTGTTTATGGGATTAATGTGACCATGTTCCTATGTTTTGCTCTCTCCAGTTTACTAACAGGAGTGTCACGAATGTATCGATAGGCACAGTCAAACTGCCCGTGGCTGACTAATTAAGTTCAGCAAGCTTAACTTAATGTCATAACATCAACTAAACATAAGTCACACATTCATTCTATCA
Source organism: Alosa sapidissima (assembly GCF_018492685.1). Classification (NCBI taxonomy): domain Eukaryota; kingdom Metazoa; phylum Chordata; class Actinopteri; order Clupeiformes; family Clupeidae; genus Alosa; species Alosa sapidissima. The sequence continues at coordinate 13,101,422 of NC_055966.1, forward strand.
CTTGTAATATGAACGTAGCCTATTTTCTACAACTAGGTGAGATAATTGGCTATACTGCTAAATTGATATACTGATAATTGGCTATACTACTAAAGTTCCACAGTTAGCTAGCAAGCTAACCGTTTTGCATGGGATATTATGGTAAATGTACATGCTAAATTAGTATAATACATGGGGTATTGCAAACGAATAAGGTTGGTAATGTACATCGTTTCGACATGAGTAAGTTACATAAACACAATTCTTCATAACTTCCGTGTTAGTAAAATGATTGAATGTCCTGTGAATTAATAACTACATGTAACGTCAACGTGTGATTACTAGCTGTCTTTCAATAATATAATGTTAACATGGGTTAAAATGGGGCGTGATGCAGATGCAGATCAGTTAGTAGGCTACGTAAAGGCATGCTGCACACACTTGGTTGGGCTAACGAGCCGGCCAAAGAGTAGTAGCCTAGGCTGACGCATTAGTTGTGTGCCGCCAAAGATTTTTTCACCGTCACTTGTTCTGTTATCAACATTTGGCTGCTACTATTTGTGATGCACTCTGCTTTCGACATTCATTTACATTAGATTCCATTCTTTTCAATACAACTCCGCACACCAGCATCGCACTTTGCAGCCGTGTAATCATGATTGAGTTATATTTGGTCGCTGCTCCATAAAATCCATTGTTCATCCAGTGTTTGCCTGTTAAAACTTCGGTGTTGATGTGTGTGGCAAGTGACAGTGCACCATAGACTGTAGGCCTAAAAAATGGCAATGCACTCATGTTGAAAAGTTTCTTATTTTCAACTGAACTCAAAGGTAATGAATATAGTAAGAATATAATATTTTCTGTTTGTTATGCCCTTTATAATGTGTGTAGGCCTACATTTTGTGCATGCATTTATTTCAGTTTATATCAGCTATATTTCCGAAGAATATAGTGTTGCCTCAGGTCTGCTGCACATCTTTTGAAATTTGATTTGAAATAATCAAATAGACCTATGTCTTAAAGTTCAGTTAATAAAGTAACTTGCTTTGCTTTAATTTGAATCCCAATCAAGATAAACAATAATTGCTTTATTGTTAATATGGGCTCCTGGAAAGTTCAGAAATGCAAAATAATAGAATTTTAATCATATGATAAAATATGTGATTAATCATGATTAACTATAGGAATTCAGCGATTAATCGTGATTAAAAATTGTAATCGTTTGACAGCACTAATTAAAACTGTTGGACATGAAAGGCCACATGGACTACAAACAAACTACAACAAGACGAAAAAAGTGATGGCGAGCCCCTAACTGGGCAACTCTGTTAGCAAAACCTAGCCTCAGTTTCCGACCTCTGACTCACCTAGCGTTCATGGGCATCGAAAAAACCTTTTTCCCAGTGAAAACCATGGTGAAAACGTCATCATTCCGCATCATTCACGTCTCGTAAGGTAAGGGTTAGTTACTGATTCTCCCTCTCACAGAGAATGCCTTGCCAGTCCGTGGATGTAAAAAAGAATTGCCTTTAATCATCGCACTGCAATTCACGCAACTTGTAGGCTGTAGTTACCCTGAGCAAGGGCTGTAGTTACCCGGAGCAAGGGCAGCAAGGGCTGTAGTTACCCGGAGCAAGGGCTGTAGTTACCCAGAGCAAGTTACCCAGAGCAAGGGCTGTAGTTACCCAGAGCAAGGGCTGTAAGCCAATTAGTTGGCGGAGTAAAAGAGTCGGCTCTCACCAGCATATCACCAGCCTACCAAGGTACGTGCCACAGAATGAGAATCACTTTTTAAGAAATAAGAAGCCACTTCAGATAATCTACAACATCTTCTCCCTTTTTGGGTGAGATTAGGTCAATAGTGAAAAAACATTGCCATGTTTTATCTAGTGATACACAGATCGGCCAGTCTTTTTAAAACCATCCACTTTTTGCCTATAAGAGGTTTCAAAATTTGAGAGATATGCTGGTGTCACCAGCGTCTCCTCTCCTCTTCTTCAGAGGGTGTTTGCTGAACACAGACACACATAGACACACACACACTCTCACGTCTCCTCTCTCCTCTGCTGCAGAGGGTGTTTGCTAGACACACAGACACACTCTGACGTCTCTCTTCTCTGCTGCAGAGGGTGTTTGCTGGACACACACACATACCAGTGTTTCCCATACATTGACTAATCTGTGGCGGGGCGCCACAAAATAAAAATCGGCCGCCACAGATCAATATTCTATGTTTAATTTAATTTAAATTAAATATAAGGTCAAATCTTTGCATTGCCATTGAGCTGCTCTTTTTACACACGCAGCCTTTCCTTGCCCCGCCCCGCTCTCTCTCGTAGCCTACTGCCACTCCTCTGCATGTGCATTTAACAAAATATTCACGATTGTTGAAGGATTGTTGTTGCCACATAGAAGCATTGCATAGAAGACGTCTGGCTAAATTGTTATTAAATCCGCTTAGCATCGTTAAGTTAAGTTATGAAATCTAAGTTAAGTTATGAAATCAAGCAGTATCTCAAAGCTAACGTTAGAATACTGTTTGGATGTCGAATTTAGCATGCTTAGCCTACTTACACTGCTGCTTGTCAATTTCGTTGAAGGGCTCATTTTATTGAATCTGACACTGAATGTTTGCAAAATCCCGATGTAAATGGAAAAGTGTTTTCCAAAATTCAAAAGTGCTTGTCACAAGGAGAAGTACGAACCTTTATTTTAACTATGTAGAAAACGTTATCAATGGCATCCACACATCAGCAGCCTTTCAACTGTGTTACAATTGCAACGGGTACCTCAAACGTCTTAAAGTGACAGGCACTCAATTAGACCTATACACTACCAAGACGATCTTAATACAACCCACCCCCCCACCCGGTTGTCCAAGTCAGCTGCCACCACAAATTGAATCCAATTCTGTGGGAAACACTGCATATACACACACACACACACACACACACTCTGATGTCTCTCTTCTCTGCTGCAGAGGGTGTTTGCTGGTGTGATCTGCTCCTCCTCCTCCACCCATCATGGGCGAAGCATTTCTCTCTCTGCCTACCCTTCGCGGCGCTATGGCGACGGAGAGGCAGTGAGCGCAGAGCGGAAGAGGAAGAGAGGAGCAGAGGGAGGAGAGAGAGAGCGGAAGGAGGGATGCACCGACGGAGGAGAGGAAGGGGGTGGGGCCATGCTATTCCCTGGGGCTGGGCCTGTGAGTTTGGGGGTCTGTCTGCCGTCACGGGGGGCATCAACCGTGGTGACGAGCGTTGTGCGTCCAGTAGTCAGCACCCCCAAAGCCCCTCCTACCACACAGTTCCTTATTGGACCAGCATCTGGGGGGGGAGGAGCTGGGTACTCCTCCTCCTCATCGACCAATCCCATGGCTGCGGGGGCGGTCCCTGGAGGACTGGTGACCAATCTGGTGGTGGGAGGGCCCTTTTCATCTCAGCCTGCTGTGCAGCTCATAAACTCCTCCCTTCAGGGCTCCGCCCACTCCCAGAATAACGGCCCCGCCCCTCTGTCCCTTCTGCCGGCCTCTCTGGTTCCCTCTGCTGCAGGAAAAGCGCTGGTGCAGGCTTCTCTGGCGCCCCCTGCCTTCACGCAGACGCTGGCGCAGGCCTCTCTAGCGCCCCCTGCTCTCACGCAGGTGCAGTACATCCTCCCCACTCTACCCACCTCCAACCCCAAGAGCCCCTCCCCTCAGCTGCCCGTCCAGCCAACCAGCGTCTTCACCCTGCCCTCAGCCCCGCCCACACACGTTTCACTGGCCAATGGAAAACAGGCAGCGGTGGCACCATTGACGGGATATGCCTCTAGTCCTGCAGTGGGAATGGTCAGCCCTGGGACAGGAGGTGAGACACACACACACACACACACACACACACACACAGAGGCATGAACATACAAAAACTCTCTTTGAATTAAAAGTGAAAGCAGATTTCTACAAAGTAATGCTAATTATGTAAAAATATTTAATGTAGAATAAGTGTGATTGCATAAATATTTACCCCCCCCTTAAAGTGACTGACCTAACTCAACAGTGGTCCAGCCAATTGGTGCATATTTAGTCTCATATTTAGTGAAATGGAGATCCCCTGAGGGCCGTGAGTGTATAGTACAGTAGTATAAAGACACCATGTGTGGAAGGTCCAGTCACTGGTCAATCTGTATTCCTGGTTCCACCATGAAGACAAAAGAACACTCTAAGCAACTCAGAAAATGTTGAAATGCATTAGTGAGGTGATGGATACAAAACAATTTCAAGTTATTAAACACCCCCTGGAGTTGGATGGAAACATGCTTAATGAACGCCCCCTGGAGTTGGATGGAAACATGCTTATTGAACACCCCCTGGAGTTGGACGGAAACATGCTTATTGAACACCCACTGGAGTTGGACGGAAACATGCTTATTGAACACCCGCTGGAGTTGGACGGAAACTTGCTTATTGAGCGCCCGCTGGAGTTGGACGGAAACATGCTTATTGAGCGCCCCCTGGAGTTGGATGGAAACATGCTTATTGAACACCCCCTGGAGTGAAATCCATCATTAAGGAATGTAAGGAATAGGGATGTAACAATATGCTCAACTCACGATTTGATACGATTCACGATTTTTACGTTTATGATGCGATTTTCTCACGTTTTGTTTCGTTGCGTAAGCTGCAGTCAGTGTTTCCAGCAGGAAATAATGTTAGTTAAGGTGTCTGACCGGGGGAGACGGGCATATTGGGCTATGTAGCCTTTAAAGGTGCTCTAAGCGATGCCACACATTTTTTTAGGTTTTAGGCTAAAACATTTTATGTCACTTACTGCAAACATCACCTAACCAACAGCTAGCTGTCTGTGTCCTGAATACACTGTAAAAAAACGCAATCTCTGTGGACAGCCCAGGCTCCAAAATCACAGACGAGATGCGCGTTTAGGAGAGTTTCAATTGCATGGGAGCAGCGCGGGAGGGAGGGGGGAGGAAGTAGCGAGCTAGCTCTCTGTTTTGTTTGAAAGTCAACAGAAGTGACCTTACCCAGCATCACTTAGAGCACCTTTATTATTATTATTATTATTATTATTATTATGATTATTATTATGTAGCCTTTAATATTATTATAATATCTACATTATTATTATTATTATTATTATTATTATTATTATTATTATTATTGTTATGTAGCCTTTAATATTATTATGCTCTTTCTCCCTCTCTCTGCCTCTTGCTGCTTCAGCTGGAAATATTCCAGTTTCCCACGTGTGTTTGAAAGTTTCAAATTGATACTTTTTTTTCCGTGGGAGAGGCCCTTTTGAGTCTGGGAAAGGATTTTTCCATTTATATCGGGATTAAGACGATAAGAATTTAGCAGTCAACTCGAATGCAACAGTTTGTGTTGTGCCCAAGACCCCACTCCAGTAGAAATGTGTTGTGCCCAAGACCTCACTCCAGTAGAAGATGTGTTGCTGGACTTGAAAAAGGTTGTTCACACCCAATCCCTGTGTAACCTGACATAACTTTGCAGTTTTGCAAAGAAAATGTGAGTAAATTTGTAATATCCAGATGTGCAAGCCTAACAGACTATTTTAATTAATTAACGTTACTTTGTAGAAATCGATTTTCACTTTGACATTAAATTGCTTTGATTCCATTTATAAAATCAATAAAAGGGGAAAAAATCCAAGGGAGTATATACAGTACTTAGTGTAGGCATTGCACAAACGTACATTTACACATATAGACTCACACACACACACACACACACACAGACACATACCCATATAGGCACACATACTCATACAGACAGACATACGGATGTAGACACACACACATTCAGACACATATTTTCTGAGCATTTCTATCTGTTCACAGTGCAAACACAATCACAAGTCTTGCAGGGCAAGATGATTGTTCCCATGGCGACAGTGAGGACAGCACAGGCCTCTTCTCAACCCTCATTTCCTGTAGTGGCTCCTCCTCTTCCTGTCCAGAACGGAGGTCAAACAGGAAGTAAGGTAAGTAGGACATGCCCAGAGGGCTTGACAGTGTGACAATTTTACTTGTATTTTGCAAGTCAAAATGTCTGTGGGAAACAAGTTGCACAGGTTTGACTAACTTTTAACAGCATATGAAATAATCTTCTGCATCGAACAGCACCGGTGCCTATACAGCCTAAGAAAACTACACCTCCACTGGTGCCTGTACAACATAAGAAAGCTACACCTCCACTGGTGCCTGTACAAAATAACAAAACTACACCTCCATTAATTCAGTGCTGAATGTTGAGTTAAATGCATGACGCGTGCAGGAAATGTTTAATTTTCCAAATTTTAAATTTTCCAATCCTTTCAAGGCAGTGGTACACTAACTGCTAAAATGAGTAAATGATGGATAGATTAAAATGAGCTGAAAGAAGAAGAGAACAGGTAGTGTGATGAGTAGCCTAAAGAAAAGGCAGTTGAACCCTGCTGGCTGAGGGATACTGGGTGGAGATGAGATCTGAGAGCATGAGGATGCTCCCCATATCAAGATTAGCAGGGATGCTCCCCATATCAAGATTAGCAGGGATGCTCCCCATGTCAAGATTAGCAGGGATGCCCCCCATGATTAGCAAGGATCCTCCCCATGTCAAGATTAGCAGGGATGCTCCCCATATCAAGATTAGCAGGGATGCCCCCCATGATTAGCAGGGATGTTCCCCATGTCAAGATTAGCAGGGATGCTCCCCATGTCAAGATTAGCAGGGATGGGGGGCGCTGTGGCGCAGCAGGCTACAGCGCCCGTACCATATACGGGTCCGAGTGCCCACGGGGACCTAGGTTCGAGTCCGACCTGCGGTCATTTCCCGATCCCACCCCATCTCTCTCCCCCACTTGCTTCCTGTCTCACTCTCCACTGTCCTGTCCAAATAAAGGCAAAAAGCCCCCAAAACATTTTTTTTTTAAAAAATTAGCAGGGATGTTCCCCATATCAAGATTAGCAGGGATGTTCCCCATGTCAAGATTAGCAGGGATGCTCCCCATGTCAAGATTAGCAGGGATGCTCCCCATGTCAGGCTTCACTGTCCGTTTTGTTCTGCAAGATTAGCAGGGATGCTGCCCATGACTAGCAGGGATGCCCCCCATGTCATGATTAGCAGGGATGCTGCCCATTATTAGCAGGGATGCTGCCCATGACTAGCAGGGATGCCCCCCATGTCATGATTAGCAGGGATGCCCCCCATGTCATGATTAGCAGGGATGCTGCCCATTATTAGCAGGGATGCCCCCCATGTCATGATTAGCAGGGATGCTGCCCACTTCCTTCCTACTTCCTTCAGGGACCGTGTACAAAATGTTAGTCACATAGTGGGAAAAGACTCTGCACCAGATTTAGCTACAAGCTAATTTCCAGCTGCCATTTCAATCCAACATTTTTTTTTTGTTTCTCGGTAACAATACATTATGGCAGAACGACATGTCTCTGAATGTTAATGTTTGTGTCCTCAAAGGGGAAAATCATGCTAGTTACTTGCTGTAAGTGCTACTTGACAGAAAAGTAAGCATCGAGCCCCACTAGGAGATGAGTCAAGAGGGGTGCGTGTGTGTGTGTGTGTGTGTGTGTGTGTGTGTGTGTGAGTGGGTGTGAGAGAGAGAGAGAGAGAGAGAGAGTATGTGTGCGTGGGTAGAGCTCTCAGAACTACAGGTATGAGTTTTTATGTGTAGATGGAGTTCTCGGTGCAAAGCTTTCGGTTTGTGTGTGTGTCTGTCTGAAGTTGGCTTAGGTGCTCTGCTCTGTTTTTAGATCATCCAGATCGCTCCCATGCCTGTCGTCCAATCGCAGCTTTCCACAGGAGGAGCAATGCATTCTGGGAGCCCGTTCCCCATTTCCATGGCAACTGCCGCAGTGGTCACCCCAGGGTCCACCCCCTCTCAGGCAGTGCTACTGCCGCCCCCTCCAACAAGGTAACAAACACGCACGCACACACACACAGAGGTGTGTGTATGAACCATAGTGTATGTGTGTGTTTACTCAGGACTTACAGTCTATTGATTCCAGTGCCTCATATACACCCCCCCTTTCCTCTCTCTCTCTCTCTCTCTCTCTCTCTCTCTCTCTCTCTCTCTCTCTCTCTCTCTCTCTCTCTCTCTCTCTCTCTCTCTCTCTCTCTCTCTCCCTCTTTCTTTCCTCTCTCTCTCTCTCTCTCTCTCTCTCTTTCTCTCTCTCTCCCTCTTTCTTTCCTTTCTCTCTCCCCCTTTCCTCTCCCTCTCTCTTTCCCCCCCCCTCTCTCTTTCCTCTCCCTTTCGCTCTCTCACCCCCCCTCTCTTTCTTTCCTCTCTCTCCCTCTCTCCCCCCCCTCTCTCTTTCCTCTCCCTTTTGCTCTCACCCCCCTCTCTCTTTCCTCTCTCTCTCTCTTTCTTTTAGGATTACTTATGTTCAGTCCACACCAGGCATCCCGTCTCCTTTGCCTCTGGTATCCACGACAACAGGCTCCACCCAGTCAACCCCACCCCCTTCTGGATCTGCATATGTGACATCGCCCCTGGCAACGCTGGGCTTCACTGCTATCGGCCCACCTGGTCAAACACCAGGTCTGTCACACACACACACCAGAAACCAATCACACACACCAGACACCAGTCATTTGTCCCACGTCTGTCCCACATGCGCACACACACCAGACAACAATCTTTGGTCACACACACACACCAGACAACAATCTCTGGTCACACACATACACATTGGGGAGACCATCATTTCTAGTTTTCTGTAGACTGCGGTATTCATTGATTTAGTCCCTATTTGCTGCTGTTGCAGACCTAGCCTGTGTAGCCTCTGTAATCTTGTATGGCCTAGCCTGTGTAGCCTCTGTAATCTCATATGGCACCTCTAATGTAGGGCTGCAGCTATCAATTCTTTTTGGTGAGTTGCACAGTTTTGAAAACAAACGTTAAGGGTTGTTTTAAGGACATGTTTATGCATGCCCATAGCCAGCCACTCTGAAACAGTCAAAGGCGATTCAAAATGAGTCAGAAAGTTGAGACAGGACCCATCCTCAAAATTTCGGTGTCCACCGCTCTAGTTCATCCAAAACAAACCAGAAAAGGGACTCAAAGTGCTAAATACCGGAATTATCCTTTATTGTTTAAAGCTGTTCAGTTGTGTGTAATCTGTGGAGGTAATTCATAGGCTCTAACAGCATACCTGTGCTCCCCCTCTCCATCTCTATCCCTTCTTCCCTCTAACCCTCTCTCTCTTCTATCCTTCCCTCCATCCCTCTCTCCAGGTCAGCCTTCTTTGCTGGCTCCTGCCCCGTCCTCCAATTGCCCCTCTGTTCATGGCCCTCCCTCGGGAGCTGGGGGGCAGATTGTCACCGCCATCTACCCTCCCACCAGCGTCACCCTAGCAACGGGGGTGGTTTCCGTGGCCACGGTGGCCCCCCCTAGCGTGGTGTACACGGTGTCCGGTCCCTCCAGCATGTCCCCCCACATCCTGCCCAAACACACACCACCCCCCTCCCTCACACACACTCACACACACACACATACGCTGCCACAGACTGAGCGACACGCACAGCTCAGCCTGGACAGAGCGTCAGAGTCCCACCCCCAGCAGGCCGACAGGCAGGCCGACTCCTGCTCCCCCCAGGCCGACAGGTCCTCCCTCCCCCAGCCCTTGGCCTCCAGTAAGGCTCCAGCCAGCTCGCAGGCGCCCCACTCTGTAGCGCCACAGCGGCCCCCCAGTCCCCCAGCACCCCCACACACAGGTGAGAGGAGCGCTGAGGTGTGTGCGTGTGTGCGTGTGCGCGTGTGTGTGCGCGTGTGTGTGTGAGAGAGAGTGTGTGGGTAGCACCACATTGGAGTGTGATTGACTGACACTAGATTGACTGACAGCCTATGTGTGTGTGTGAGGAGAGTGGGTGTGTTTATGTAGGTGTTCTCTGTGTGTGAGAGAGAGTGTGGGTAGCACCACTTGGGAGTGTGTGAGTGAGTGAGGAAGTGTGTTTGTATGACTATTTCCTGTTTCCTGTGTGTGACTGTGTGAGTGAGGGAATGTGTGTGTGATCATTGTGCTGTTTGTTTCTCTCAGGCAGTGCATCGGGCACCCCGAAGCTGGTGTCTCACCCTGTGAGGACCCCTCAGAAGGTGAAGGCCACAGTGGCGTCCATCCCGGTGGGAAGTTATGAGGCTGGCAGCCGGGGGAAGGAGAGAGAGAAGGAGAGGGAGAAGGAGAGAGAGAGGGAGAAGGAGAGAGAGAGGGAGAGGGAGAAGGAAAAGGAGAGGGAGAGAGAGAAGGAGAGAGAGGAGAGGGAGCGAGAGAGCGCGTCCCGGTTCTCATTCGAGATGGACCACCCTGCTGAGTTGGGCAGCTCTCCGACCAGACCAGTGGAGGAGGGGTCCTCACAGGCACACAGCGCAGGCGACGCCCCGGACACCTCAGGCCGCAAAGAGGCCTCCACCAAAGAGGTAAGGATACTGAGAGAGTATGTGTCTGTCTGTGTGTGTGTGTGTTTGTGTGTGTCTGGCTGTGTGTGTGTAGGGCGGTGGTAGTGTAGTGGTTAAGCAGCTGGGCTAGCATGTAGCAGCCAGAAAAAAGTTGTGGGTTTAATTCCCAGCTTCCACCCTTGAGCAAGACACTTAACCCGGAGTTGCTCCTGGGACAATGGCCCTTGTAGTGTGTGTGTGTGTGTGTGGCCCTTGTAATGTGTTTGACAAATGGAAGTTTGCTAAATGAATAAATGTACAATGTCTGGATTTGAGTAGAATTAGAGCTATTACAGACATTCACACACACTGACTTACACACTCTCTTTATGCGTGTGTGTGTCCTGCAGGCTGAGTGGAAAGACTCACACCCCTTGTCTCCTTTGCCACCCCCCGCTCAGGGGGAGAAAGATGCCCTCCCAGCCAAGAAGGTCAAAGCACGACCCCCACCCCTCAAGCGCACCTTTGACTCTGTCGACAAGTGAGGCTCACATAGACACACACACACGTTATGCAGAGGCGCACAAACAGGTGCTCAGACGCAGAGATTGTGGAATTGTTTGTTAGTTGCTGAGCTGTGATTGGTCACTGCAGGGTTCTGTCGGAGGTGTACTTTGAGGAGCGATTTGCTGAGCTGCCGGAGTTCCGTCCAGACGAGGTTCTACCTTCGCCGACTCTGCAGAGCCTGGCCACCTCCCCCCGTGCCATCCTGGGCAGCTACCGCCGCAAGCGCAAGAACTCCACCGGTGAGGGGCCAGTGACGTCATACCCTGACCTATGATGGCCAATAAGAAATCAGTAATGAAAATGACTGTAAATAATAACAACTAGTCACAATGTAATCTAATCAGTAATGATAATTACCATATCAATAATATAACAACTAGTCACAATGTATTCTAATCAGTAATGATAATTACCATATCAATAATAACAACTAGTTATAACATGACTTGTGATGGGCATCAATAATGAATCAGTAATGATTAATAAGTAAGGGATTAATGGTCTTCAAGGTTTCCTGATATACAGAATTAATGGATGAGTCAGGGCAAAGAACTCCATAATAGTGCTGTCAATCTTCTTCCATAACCCAATTCCAATTTCATTCATTATTATATTTAATAATCAAATTATATTTGAATATTTAATGCTCAAATTTTGCCTATTATTAATATTTACGACAGTGATATTCAACCGGGGGTCCGCGGAGGTACTGCAGGGGGTCCGCCAAATTATTTCATCTGAAGCATTTTTGTTCCTCCAGAAGAATTAAAAACATCCTATAGGCTACATAAACATAAACAGAATGTAGAAAAGATTATTTGTATTCGTTTATAAAATATCATACAGGCTACATATGAGTCTATATGCAATCATGTGATCACCGTGGGAACATGCACCATTTAGTTAGCATCAAAACCAAAAGAAGTGACGTCCATCTGCCCCCAGAATCTGTGCCACTCTCCAGTGTCAGACGACCTCTCACTAGGTCTATGAGATATTACCAGAGACTTTCTAATGAGGAGACACAGCACTCAACAAATCCTCCATAGAAATGCATAGGGTTAGTTTGTAACGCCAATATGGTCGTTGTCTACACATATCCCACCCCTTCCTCGGCAAAACGTCGACATGTGAATACATTGAGCCAATCATGTGGTATGATGTGAATACATTGAGCCAATTATGGTGTGTTGTGAAGACATCGTGCCAATCATGTGTTGTGAACTCGCCGCTGGAGCAAGGTGGTGTCGTGAAGCCTTGCGCATGCGCATTTCTGCCGAATAGGGTGCCCGATGAGTGCCCAAAAAGTGTTGCAATATTGCCGCGAAGTGGAGGGACTTGCCTAAAAGGACTTTGATATTACATCCATGCTCAAGCTGTGATTGTTATAGCTGATAATACACCGCAACTTTTGACACAGTGCAACTAATGGCAGCAGACAACTAGAAACCACCGCTGTTTAGCTAAATCCCATTCAATCTCAATGGAGTAATGGCAGCTAACAGTTTACTAGAAAAAATTATGTCTTCTTAACAACTTTAGCAAGTAAAAATAGATATTAGTTGGTGTTTTAAGCATTTGATGAAGTAAAATATCCATTTTGGGTTTCAACATAAACACTTAGCAGAGTAAAAAGATATACGAAGCTTCTCTTTTCCCCTCGCTTTACTATCGTGACCCTGGTCTTTATTGAACATTTCAGAAGCTCACAGATGTTTGGTCATGTGATTCATTGCTAGCACTCTGATTGGATGGTCTCGTTGGCCATAAGTATCCAAATCATTCAGATAGAAATTATGTTGCCCAATCTCAATGGGAGTGTCGCTCAGCAACAGCCCATATTGTTGTCCCATGATTAATCACCTTAAGGTAGAAAAACTGTCAATAATAAACAGAATAAATTGAAACAAGTCCTATAAATTACCCATGTTACTGATAATGTACATGTTAACATGTGTAGAGGTGTGTGTGTCTGACACTTAGTTCCAAATATCAGGCCTAATGTTTTTTTTGGGCGGGTGTCCATGCTCAGTGTCTCTCTCAGCCAAGGGATCCTTGGGCTGAAAAAGGTTGAAGATTTACGATGCATCTCTATACAAACGGGCTTATGCATTGCCAATGCTACTATAAACGCATGGTTGACTTGTTATATTAAACAAAAGCTCAGTCTACCAACGATATCTGTGCAACTTGAGTGGTTTCAATTTCTTTTTGGCAGGCGCGCACGCACACTGAATCAACGCCCATACCACTACCACTTTATTGAATGCCTTTATATTTGATGATAAAGGATTGGGGAAAAGTTTGCTTTCTTTTTTTCTATCAGCCCACGATTCCATGAACCATTATGCCTATCAGAGAAGTGACAAAACATACATAACCTGACAAAACCGGACATAGCCTAGAGGAGGGAGGTGAAAACCTAATTCTTGCCTGCTTTAGCTGCGCAGTTCCTCGTCCTCGGACTGTTTACCTACCTAGCTTGTCAGGGTGTAGCGTTATCAGATGTGCACTCAGGCTGCTCGCTGCTACATATTCAGCAGATTACGACATTGTTAGGCTAATTGTTATTTTTCCGTTTTCTGATGGAAATCCAAAAACGTTCGACACATCTCTGAAATGGTCAGGAGTGGTGATCTCCGTGGGTGCCTCGTTTCTGCCATATTTAGATTGTGCATTAGATGTGATAAAAGTATTTTGTTTTCACATATTCGCTAAAGTTAGCCAACACATAAAAAACTCCCCAAAACACCACATTCGAGTATTGATTTTTTTAAATATTCGATTTATATTCGACTTTAGAAATTCGTTTCAACAGCCCTACTCCATAATATGCGTGGAGATTCCTCCACCAAGTCGAAGGCCATTGTCCCACTTATCCCCCAGTTGCCACTATGTATAGGCAATAATCATGTTCAGTTTAAAAAGAAGCCAACTAGTTCAGTTTGTTGTACAACTTTCCTTGGTTCTGACAGACGGTGGGTGGGTAGCTTCTTTACCGTTGATTTCATTGTTGCAAAGCCTGCTTTATAGTTCATATGTGTGTACTATGGTTGTTATAGTTACCATCAAAAGAGCATTGATTACATTACATTTGGCTGACGTATTTTTAACTAAAGCGACTAACAACCATTGATATGGAACGGTGATTACATTTTTTTACCAGAATTATGTCATAGGTGTCCCGATGTACAGAATTAATAGCCAGGAAAGTAGTGTGATGGGCTTTAATACATTAATTATAATGAATGTAGTAAATAGGTAACCTGGTGGATATTAATAGATACATAATAATAGTAAGAAAGCAATCTGTGGACAAGGATGAGTTACCAATAGTATTGGTGACCTATGTTGGGCGTCAATGAGATGGATTTGCTATTGGACCTAGATGAACTAGACTGGCTGTGAACCTGGATTATGAGAGTGAACTGGATTGACTGTGAATTAAGACTGTGGAATGGTGTGAAAGTGTCCTGTGTGTATGGGGCGGATCTAGATTAATCTGACCTGGTTTCTCTTTGTATTTACGCCATTGTGTGTTTGTGTGTGCGTGTAGATCTGGATTCGTCCACGGAGGATCCGGTTTCTCCAAAGCGGAAGAGTCGCCGGCGTTCCAGCTGCAGCTCTGAACCCAACACGCCTAAGAGCGCCGCCAAATGTGAAGGAGACATCTTCACCTTCGAGAGGCCAGGTAGGTGTGAGCGAGTCCTCTTCACCTTCCAGAGGCCAGGTAGGGCCAGGGAGGGCCAGGTAGGTGTTCCTGCCAACTTTTATTGGCATGCTGCAACAATATGAGATTTATTGGCATGGCCGTAAACATTACAGTATTGCTGCAAGGAAATGAAAACTCTCCCCTTCTCTCTTCTCTTATCTTCTCCTCTCCTCTCTCCTTTCCTGTTGTCCTCTCCTCTCTTTCTCCTCTCCTTCTCTACCCCCTTCTGCTGTGTGTGTGTGTGTGTGTAGGTGCGGAAGGCGAAGACCTTCTGGCGGAGCTGGAGTTTGAGAAGGTGCCGTACTCCTCTCTGCGGCGGACGCTGGACCAGCGCCGGGCCCTGGTCATGCAGCTCTTTCAGGAGCATGGATTCTTCCCCTCCGGTAACCTCTCACCTTTAACCTACTGACCTCGCCTTTCACCTTTAACCTACTGACCTCTCGCTTACGACTAATCTTTCGACAAATTTTTCGATTAGTCGATAAATCTAAACGACTAATTAAAAAAAATAATCAAGTGTTTGTTATTTCGTTGTGTCCAAACACATTTAAAGGACAAGTTTGGTATTTTACACTTAAAGCCCTGTTTTCAGATAGTTTATGATTAAATAGAACGTTTAAGATTGAAATTTGGACACATGCTGCTGTCCTGAGAATTTTCGGTTTCTGTGGTAGCGCCCCCCCTCCTCCACAACGCTGCATAGGTGCACTGGAACAATCCTTCCTAAAACACATTAAACTTTCGTTTACAAAGACGTGAAACTCAACAAGTGGTCAGGGGTGTTCACTGATATGCTCACACAAAAATCGCTGCAAAAGATTCTTTCCAACAGGTTTTATCGTAGTTTTTGTCCAACTCCATTGACTTGTATTGGATGTGCTGTGAGGTTCTATTTAATCATAAACTATCTGAAAACAGGGCTTTAAGTGTAAAATACCGAACTTGTCCTTTAACATGTTTGTGTTAAAACATAAAATATCACCATGTGCCATAAACAATTACAAATGTAAACAATATAAATAACTTAAAAGGGCTTTCACCTTAATCTTCACATCAATATCAGCCTACTTTTGCTAGAAGCTCATTAAGTAAACTGTTCAAAAACATTATGTATTAACAATGTAAGCATAAGTATCTGCATTTCCATTAGGCTATACAGTAGTATACCATATTAGTCAGAGTCTGGACTAGCCTACTATGCTTAGCTTAGCTCTGCCTAATAATGAATCGCGCTGAAAGCAGGCATGCACGCAGCTATGTTGCTTGCGTTTACACTTGCATGCATGGCGGGGTTTAAAACATTACTGCCAAAGTCTAAGTAGCCTGTTTAACATCTAAAGACAGTCATTGTACTTCTCAAGAGTTAATAAACAGTACAGACTAGCTGTGAATGCTCTGGAGGTGAATTACAGTGAGCCGTTTGAGATGGGAGACCAAAAATAAATAGGCGGTCAATAGTAAAACGACACGTTGACTAAAAAAATTGCCGTCGACTAATTTTCATGGTCGATTACGTCGACTAATCGCGGCAGCACTACCTTTAAACTACTGTCTTTTTACCTTTAACCTACTAACCTCTCACCTTTCACCTTTAATCTACTTTAATAAGACCTCTTGCCCTTTTGTCTATTACAGTGTGAAGTAATGCTCTCTCTTTTTCTATTTCTGTGTGTGTGTGTGTGTGTGTGTGTGTGTGTGTGTGTGTGTGTGTGTACGTACAGCCCAGGCCACTGCGGCATTCCAGGGCCGCTACTCGGACATCTTCCCCACTAAGGTGTGTCTGCAGCTGAAGATACGGGAGGTGCGGCAGAAGATCATGCAGACCGCCACCCCCTCTGAGACGATTGGCCAGCTCTCCTCTGATCCCGCGTCCCAGCCCGGCCCCTCTGGCATGCAGGCCAATGAGGGCACAGCAGGGGGGGAGCTCCTGTCGGAGCAGGAACAGGAAGTGGAGCAGAACAGCTCGGAGGAGTCCAGGGCTGCGGCCGACGCGCAGGACGCTACCAGATGAGTTTGATGGACACACTGCTCATCCAGTCAGCAGCCTCTCTTTATTCAGTCTGTGAGAGGGGCGGGGCCGATGTGTCCAGGGCTCCTCGCTGGACCAACCGGAGTGTCCCACCGGTCACATGCACATGTATGACACACACACACACACACACCCCTCCCTGTACACATACCTACACACACACACACAGTACAAATATACACACACACACACACCTCCTGTACACATACCTACACACACACAGTACACATTTATACACACACCTGTAGACATACACACACCTATACACGTATATACACACACCTACATACATACACACACACACACACACCAGTTGTCTATACCTGTGTATGGTTGGTGTAGGCAGTCTTAAATACTCACACTTGAATTGAACTAGTACACTGTTACTTTTACTTTACATGAAGCTTCCATAATTGCCAGTGGACGGCGGACAGTGGGACTGACCAGTAAGAATCTGCCATACGGACAGAGCCCTCCCCCTGTGGCCGCTAGGTCATCGTGGATTGGCTTCTGCATTTATTTAAGAAGCCAACCAATTCTGCTGCTTTAAACAATCAAAGACATTTTGTAATTGGTCCAATGTTGGCTGGGGAGGAGGAGCTTTGGCTAATGCTGGTGACGGGATTGGCTGATTGGCTCTGCCGGACCGTGAGGGGCTGGGCCCCCATTGGCTGAGCGTTTGGAAGGTTTACCTTGTTGTTCTTCTGTTTGTTGTTTTCTTCTCACTCTCTGTTGTCATGGAGACGAGATGTGTGCACTGAAGCGCTGGAGTGTTCTGCCTTCACCATGGCAACTCCAAATCAACATGTCCATTCCAGTGTTGTTGCCATGGAACCTACAGCCAGAGCGGTCCCCTTCCGTGATTGGCTGAAACTCCATCCATGAAGGAAGGGGGCGGAGAGAGGGCGGAGCAAGGCCACGCCTGTCTTCTGATTGGACAGATTTGTATGATTATGTTTTTATAAGCCGCCAGGCATCTGTACCTTTTTTTATTTGATTTTAAGCCGAAGAAGTCCGTCGTTGTGTTTTTAAAGCGGTTGATTTGAAACGCCGTTCTGTATGACCCTTGTGTGTCTGTAGGATAACTGCTCTCTCTGACTCCTCCCCATCTGTGCTGTCATGGTCCTGACCCCACCTACCTGCCTTCATTTTTTTTCATCTCTTTTTGTTTCTGTCCAATTTGAGGTCCATTCAACTCCCATCCCCCCCTTCAAAGGACCAGAGAGTGACTGCAGCAAGATATAGCCCCTCTATGACTCCTCCCCCTCTCCTACCCCCTATATGACTCCTCCCCCTCACTCTCCTCTGTTCACCTCCACCTCCTCTCCTCTTTTCCTTGCTTGCTCTTCTCCTGTGTCTTCTCCTCCTCTCCTCTCCTCTCTCTCCTCCTCTCCATCCAGTGGTTCTCTCCTCCCCTGGGCCGTAGTGTCCGGTCGTGTCGTCATGGGAGACATGGTGGTTCTGTTGTACATACTTACTGTAGAGCCCGGAGACTCTTGTGTTGAGGGGACAAACAAACGCTTTGTTGAATATTAAAGTGACCATTGGCGGCCGTGCAGCTGTAAACTGGAGGTTTAAGTAATAAATAAATATGAATATTCATAAATAAATATGAATATTAATAAATAAATATAAATGAATATTAACTCTTTGTGTTACTCCTTGTTTTACCAGTAAAGTATGCAAGACAGACATTTCTATCAGTAACTGCTACATTTGTATCTGTAACTTTCAGTATACAAATAAATTAGACGTTCCAGTCAATGACTTCAGTGGTCTGTTCCTTTCTCTACCTGACCTGCTAACCTTAGCCTCTGTGTCTGTATGTGTTTGTCTGTGGCTCAGTCTTTGTGTGTGTGGCTCTGTCTCTGTATGTGTGTGTGTGTGTGTGTGTCTGGCTGTCTCTATGTGTGTGTGTGTGTCTGTGGCTCTGTCTCTGTGGCTCTGTGTCTATGTATGTGTGTGTGTGTGTGTGGCTCTGTCTCTATGTGTGTCTGTGGCTGTCTCTACGTGTGTGTGTGTCTGTCTGTAGGTGTGTATGTGGCTCTGTCTCTGCGTGTGTATTTGTGGGGCTTAAAGTATTCCAGCACCGTACCGGATCTCCAGTGTGTCGTGGCTGTGAGGAAAATTCCCTCGGAAGAAAAGTTCAGGATCATCATATAGACGAGGGTCATCATTTTCACATGATCACACAGCTTTTCACAGCTCTCGCTTTCAAACTAACAAACGTGTTTAGCCAATCAAAAGCAGAGTAGGGTAGGATTGGCTGCATGTTTTATAGGCTATATTAGCATGTTGTTTCTTGCTAACATTCAAACAATGAGAAAAATGTGTGTAGGGCGAAATGTTTTCTTACTTGTCTACCAGTGCAGGGTGCTGCATCAAGAAAAGTTCTCAAAGTAACGGCTGAAAGCTGCTCGGGATTTTTTTCTTTTGCAAGCAATATTTAGCCATACAGATTATGGAGTATGCATTGGAATTACATTTGTAGTTACAATAAATTGTTTTATATTTGTGAACCAGTCATCAGATGATGTTTTCACTGGAAACATACTGTGGAAAGGGCTTCCATTGAAAGCATTGACTGCTTTATAATGGAATGTGCCCAATAGTGTAATATGTTTTCAACAATGTTAATATTGTCAACAGCTCTGGGCGTATAGATTGCTGGTCTACATTTTCTATGGGTGTGAGTCCTTGTGTGTGTGTGTATTTACATGTGTACTGTATATGTACACCACTCTTTGGTTTCCATGGTGACTCGTAATAAGATGCTCTGTTGGTGGTTGGGTACGTGCTCAACAAACAACAAACTGAGTAATTCAGAGCTGAACTGCAGTTCATGAGTGTGTGTGTGTGCGCAGTCTGTGAGTGAGTATGTTTAAAGGGTGACTGCCTTTTCTTTTAGTTATCACACACACACACCAGGTAAACACTGGAGACACAGACATTACCAAACTGCAGAGGCCGTCTTTATTAACAAAAAAAACAAACAAACAAGACAACACAATAAGGTCATACCCAATCCCGCACTCTGAAGAGTAAAAATGTTACACATACAAATTCATCTTAAACACACACCAGACACCAGTGCCTAACATCAGTCATTCAGGGGCCCAAACATAAACTGGCCCTGTGTGTGTGTGTGTTAGAGCAGCTGTAGGCTGTCTACTCCGAGGCTGGACTCCAGAGCATGTGTGTGTGTGTGTTAGAGCAGCTGCAGGCTGTCCACGGTGATGGCGTCCACTCCGAGGCTGGACTCCAGAGCCGTCTGGTAGATCTCCAGAGCCTCGGCCAGAGGCAGCACCGCTCCTTCACTCGTCTCGATGATGGCGATGGCCTCGCCAAACTCATTACACATGATGGTGGGAGTCCCCTGAGGGAGGGAGGAGAGAGAGAGGGGGGGGGGGGGGGGATTGAGATATTGTTTGTTGATGTTTGGGCGTGTCATCAATCTCAATGGCTACATGGCAAAACACATCCTGACTTCTCTGCGTGTGTGTGTGTGTGTGTGTGTGTGAGTGAGCGTGTGTACCTGTGCGAGGTCAGCAGTCTGGATCTGAATGAGCTGAGGCTGTCCCAGAGCCCCTTGCTGGCAGAGCGCTGGCACTGCAGCGGTCAGCTCCACCGAGCTGTCCAGCACGGCCACTGCGGCGCCTGCCTCCCCAGAGTCCCCGTGCCCATCCTCCTCCGCCCGCCGCTCCTGCTGCTGCAGCGCCCTCGTGTGGATCTTCTGGTGGTTGCGCAGGTTGGAGACGGTCTTGAAAGCTTTTCCGCACTGGCAGGCGTGGGGTCGCTCACCTGTGTGCGTGCGCCGGTGTTCTGCCAGGTGCATGCTCTGCACGAAGCCCTTGCCGCAGGTGTCACAGCGGAACGGACGCTCACCCGAGTGCGTGCGCAGGTGCTCACGCAGGTGTGTGTTCTGACGGAAGCGCTTGGCACACACACCGCATGGAAACGGCCGCTCGCCTGTGTGCACGCGCCGGTGGAGCGTCAGGCCAGACGCCGACGCAAATGACTTACCGCACACGCCGCACACGTGACCACGCCCAGGCCCCATCCCTGTGTGACTGAGCACGTGCAGCCGCAGGTTGGAGGCGGAGTTTAAACGCTTCCCGCAAATGTTGCAGTCCAGGGAGGGGCGGGAGTCTGAACCAATCAGCACGCTGCCCTCCAAGGAGGGGCGGGAGTCTGAACCAATCAGCACGCTGTCCTCCAGGGAGAGGCGGGCCTGATCTGATCTAGGGGCGGAGCCTGGTTCTGTGTGGGTGTCGACCTGCTGAGTCTCTGGCTCCTCCCCCTCTTTAGGAACGACAGCTGGGCCAATCAGTGCGCTGTGCTGTGGCGTGTGTGTGAGTGTGGGGTGTTGGCTGTGGCAGTGCAGGTCTCGCAGCCGCTTGCGTAGGAAGCCCTGGGGGCAGTGTGGGCAGGGGTAGGGGGCAGGGCCCTGGTGCCGCGTGTATCGGTGTGCGGTCAGCTTGGCTGGCCGGCGGAAGGTGGCGGGGCAGTCGGGACAGCGGCAGGGCGGCGCATCGGCGTGGAGCAACTGGTGCTGCCGCAGGTTGGACGACTGACTGAACGCGCGCGGACATACGGGGCAGCGGTACGGCCGTTCGCCCGTGTGCGTGAGGGTGTGTCGAGACAAGTTGGCCAGCGACGAGAAGGTCTTGCCGCAGTCGCTGCACTGGAAAGGCCTCTCGCCGGTGTGCGTGCGCAGGTGGTTCCGCACGTGGATCTGCTTCTTGAAGGGCTTGGCGCAGACGCCGCAGCGGAAGAGCCGCTCTGACACGTGCACTGTCCGGCGATGGCGCACCAGACGCAGCGCTGTGCTGAAGGCCTTCCCGCACGTTGGGCAGGGGAACGACAACTCTGCCGCCGGCACCGCCAGAACACTCTCCTGATTCTGACCCGTTGGGGGCGCTGCAGAACCCACGCCGTTCTCTTTGGTTACATCTCCATGCCGATCATCAACAGGGGCGTCGGCTTCTCGACAAGACTCCGCCTCTAACTCTGCTTCTGACAAAGGAGCGATCAGACCCACCTCCGACCCGCCTACCTGTGGTCGACCCGCCCCCTGACACTGCGATTGGCTCGCCTGTGTAAGGCCTGCCCCCTGACACTGTGATTGGCTCGCCTGTGTTAGGCCTGTCACCTGCCGTTCTGATTGGCCCACCCGTGTAAGGCCCGCCCCCTGACGCTCTAGTAGTCGCTCCCGCAAGCTGGGGGCGGGGCCTAATCTTCGGGAGGGAACACACACCTGCTGGAAAAAACACAGGAGTGAGTAGGATCCCTACAGGAACTGTGTGTGTGTGTGTGTGTGTGTCTGTGTCTGTGTGTCCTTACAGTGCTGACAGGTGTGAGTGGGGTTCTTGCAGTGTGTGTCCGTCGGTGGTAGAGGAACTTGGTCATGTTGGTGAAGGTTTTGGAGCAAAACTCACACCGATGCAGAGGTTCTGCCGTGTGGGACTTTCTGCAGGAGCACAGCATCATCAAAATAACATTATCTTCATCACGTTACCATGAACACCAAAATAACATCATCATCATCATCATCATCACGTTCCCATGGACACCATCAAGCTCGGAGCCAGATGTGGCATCTGGCCCAGGTGCAGCCCAGGTACCACCCCAAATCTCATTCGCTATCTCTGGCAGTGTACTGATGATTGACATCTCATTGTACAGCTTCCTGAAAGAAGCGTGTTGAAATCGAGAACAAGAAAGAGGGACCATTTCACCATCTCAGGTGACTGGAATGGACCTCCGGGGGAAAAATCATTCTGAAGTTTTAAGGTGGGCTCCTAAAGAGTCACTATAAATTTGGCTATTTATTTTACTATGTAAATCAGATAAGAGAACGGAGCGGCCACATCAGGGCGCCATCAGACACAGTGGCCCACTTAGCATCAGGTTAAATAGCGTAACAACCAGCATTCAGCAAGTTTATTTAGCTATCTATCTATAAATTACAGGAACGGCCGTCCGTTATTTGCATATCTCTCAAATCAATTGATTTCAAACTTGGCAGGTGTTTTGTTACGGGCACGAGTAAGTGCAGTGCCAAGTTTGACGTTGTTTAGATTAGTAATGTAAAAGATATTGTTAAATATATCGGTAAAAGAAGCACACGTTGGCTTTCTCCGCTCTACTGCCACTAGCCACTCCCCGTCTCGCACAGCGCAGGACCAGAGACAGAGAGGGTAAGCGGAGTTTTGGCAGCACTGAATCAGGGCGGGTCAAGATGCAAGATGTTTGGATGATTATCATGTCTTGACGTCAATACAATACAGACTCGAACAATAAAGACTTTCTGTATGCAGTTTGCTTGCCTAAAATGCCTAAAATGCCTAACACGCCAACAAACACGGGTATGCAGTGGCTATTCAAAATGACGTAAAAATTATGTGCAATAAACTGGCACTAGCCCAGGCTACTTTGGACTTGAGACTTTGCATAAACAAACGACAATTCCGACTGCAAGATCACACACTGAAACGAGCGATAGGCTAATGGTCCCGAATTTAACGACATTTCAGAATGCCACACAGCTAGACAACGAGTGGCAGACAGTGACATGTTTGGTAGTATAAGTGACATGTCACTTATACTACCAAAGACTGTTTTTGAGTCACATCATTGCAAATCTCATATGATGATCTTGTATATCATTGAGTTATTCAATAGGCTAAACATATAGCCTTACATCAAAGCTGTAGGCTCATGTCATTTTGATCAGTTACAGACAACAAGTGGCAGACAGAGTGTGATGTCACTTATAGGCTAGAGATTGATGAGTCACATCGTTGCAAATTTCATACAATGATGCATCATTCCGCAAAATGGTTCGTCTTCTCTATCAGGAAGTTCAAAAAGCTTAACAATAAACTATAGCCTTAACGCAAAACAGCTGTTAGGCTTATGTCATTTTGATTTGTAAAAATGTCACATGCAGCCATGCCTACAGTAAATTCTGCTTACTGCACATTAATTATAGGCTAATATATTATAATATAATATTCGTTATTGAATGTTTAGCTGAAATGATGTTTTCCCCTATCATCCTATGTTTAAAGCAGGCCTACCTGCGGGCATGTAATTGGGCTACGGGTTTTCTACAGGAATGGCCATTTTGAACTGGCACTGCACTAGTTTAGTAAATTAGCTATGAGCTGGAGTGAGCTGGATTTCCCTACTTGAGTTCAAAAAAAGATTTGTAGACTAATCTAGATGAGGATCTGCATTATGGGCCATGCTAGATGTGACTCAACAGTCTTATTTTTCGCACAGGACGGTAAAGTAACTGAAAAACAATTAAAAGCATGTGGGGAGAGAGATTTCAAACTTTTTCCTAAAGAAGAACAAATTGCCTAACCAAGAGGAAACCACATGCAAAATGAGATCTGACCTGTTTCTTCTACACCCCCCTTAGGAGCAAGATAAGAATAGAATGAGAAGAAAAAACGGTATTTTGAGATCTGAAGTTGAACTTCAATGGGCTCTTTACACGAAAGGCTCTCAATGCAGCCGTTTTGTTAACTGTGTTGTAACGGCATCTTGTTATATTCTGCTCCTAACATCTTCACTCCGACACTGAATATCTTGTTTGCCCAATAATAATAATCATTTTAACCTTGCATAAATCCTTTATCGTAACGCGCTGATTCACTAGGTGCAACACCGGGTCCGTGTAGACACTAATAACATTAATAGTAGCGGCAGGTTCAAACACACCTGGCTCCACCAGAAACAAGCGAGCCATAAGTGCAGAGCCCATTGTGCTTGGGCCGAGACAAGATGGCTAATTCACAGATGAGATTTAGCACAATTGTGCACAATAATATTCTCCTGTTCGCTTGAGCTTTCATCTTGTGAAGAGGGTGACCCTGTAGACCTGCACAGTACTGTGTGTGTGTGTGTGTATGTGTATGTTTGTGTGTGTGTATGTGTGTGAGGGATGGAGAGAGAGAGAGAGAGATGCATTGAAGAACTCTGGACTACACTACCTGCTCCTGATATGCCAGGTTATAGTAACACAGTACACTGTGTGTGTGTGTGTGTGTGTGTGTGTGTGTGTGTGTGTGTGAGTGTGTGTGTGTGTACCTGTGTATAATGAGGGTCATCTCGGTAGTGAAGCCGTGTCCACAGTCGACACAAAGGTAGCGCGCCTCCCCGGAGTGTGTGCGCAGGTGTGTGTGCAGGGAGCCAGCTTTCTTGAACACCTTGTCACATTCGGGGCATTGGTGCGTCCCCTGCTGATGCACACGCCCATGCGCCGCCAGGCGATTGGCCGAGGTGAACGTGCGCTGACACTCTGCACACTGCAGGGCCACGCCCCCCTCTGGGGCAGAGCGGCCAGTGACTGGCTGCCGTGCCGGCGCCACCGGCCCCCGCACCTGATTGACTGGTGTCCGCTCCATGTCCGGTGTGTCCATGACAACCACACCATCCCCACTCTCCTTCTCCTGACACAGGAAGTGCTCACCCTGGTGTGCCAGGAAGTCCTCAGGGGTAGCGAACTCCAGCGCACACTCAGAGCACTCGTAGGGCGTGGGTGTGGCCGTGTGTGTGTGTGTGTCTGTGAGTGTTGGCGTGGCCGTTGGTGTGAGAAGGGGAGGCAGCAGGCGGGCGCGACGCAGAGGGGTGGAGCCATCAGCCAACACCTGAGTGTGTGTGTGTGCGTCTGCAAGTGCCTGGGCACTGCAGATCTGGAGCCGCAGAGTGGCAGAACCGGGCAACGGGGCAACTGGGGGCAGGAGGGCACGAGACGAGGTACCAGTCTGCTGCTGCTGCTGGGCCAGGACCTACACACATACACACATAGACACGCACACACACACGCACACACACACACACACACATGCACGCATGCAAACATGCTCAAACACACACACATACACAGACATACACAGACACACACACACGCTGTTAGATGGTTTGTCTGGGTATGTGTGTAAAGCTGCTTTCAGACTCCGCACTATATGCAGATCTTTGTCAAACAGAGGCCCTGACCGTCCTGCGGGTGATTCAGATATGATGCTAACATGCGGACATTATGTGTGAACGACACCGACGCACATGGACAGAATCTGTGTGGTTGAACAGGTTGAACACGCACAGAATCTCTGCATGTTCTTCACTTCGTTCAGACACGAGCTCATTTACATAATGTCCGTCTGAAAAACTAGGAGGGGAGTAGTGTAACAGCCGACTAAATTCAGAATTCTAAATAGCCGGTTATGTTGTTCAGATATACGGCCCAACCACTTGACATCCGTAGAACATGCAGACTTACACCTAGGTCTAGTAGCAGCTACAGACACACACACACACACTTACATCTCGGTCTGAAAGCAGCTACAGACACACACACAAACACTTACACCTAGGTCTGAAAGCAGCTGATATCACATCATGGGTCCGCCTGGCCTAGGCTACTGACTTGTGCCCCTCGTAGAGCAGAACTTTAGAGTGAACACTAGGGGTGTAACGGTACACAAAACGCGGTTCGGTGTGTACATCAGTTTCAAAGTCACGGCTCGGTGTGTACAGTACCTCCGTTTCAAAGTCACGGCTTGCTTAATTTTCGCTACAGGAAGCCTGTAGGTACTGCTAACCTAAAATTCACTGACAATACTTTTGATGCGCAATGGGAATAGTTTTTGACGTTATTTGACTAAACTGACATGATCCACTACTTAATATGTTTGTCTGGGAACATGAATTTGAAACTTGGTCTGCAAGCAAAAAAAGCCAACTGTTGATTACTGTACGCATCTGTGTTGAACCTTATGTCCTGTACCTAAACGGTTCGGTTCGAATATGTGTACCTTTAAACCACTAGTGAACACATTTATCTGTTAGGGTGTGTGTGAGTGTGAGAGAGAGAGAGTCTGATTTGTTCCGTGTGGTTCCGTACCTGGGCCAGGATCTCTCCTGCTCGTTGCTCGTCAAGAACCAAGTTCTGCACATTGACCAGCGGAGCAACGGAACCATCAGCCTGCACAACATACTCCTGGAGAGGGGAAACAAGAGTGAGTGTGTGTGTGTGTGTGTGTGTGTGTGTGTGTGTGTTCTCACCGTGTTGAAGTGAGCGCTGTGTGTGTTGCTCTGGTGTGTGTGTTCTCACCGTGTTGGAGTGAGCGCTGTGTGTGTTGCTCTGGTGTGTGTGTGTGTGCTGCAGCCACAGCTCCGGGGTGTTGAACAGCTGCAGGCACTCCAGACACTGGTACTGGATGGGCCCATCCGGGTCAGAACCCCCCTCACCCGCTTCCAGAACCTCACACACCTCTGCAGGGGTCAGAGAGGACACACGGGTCATCATCATCATCACACACACACACACACAGATTCACTCTACATATGTGAATCCCCTGTAATCTCTAACTGTTTCCTCTATACTCAATCTTAAAGAAGAATCAGTCATATGCAGAAGTAGCACAGCAGTAAGGAGACAGCCTTAGGGTGTGTGTGTGTGTGCATGGTATCATGGTTTTGCGTAAATATACATGGCACTTCAAAAATGGCCAACTGCACGCATTTTGAGCTATCTGCGTGTACTGTATGTTAACGCCGCGTAAACATACACGCCACTTATCATCTCACTTCCGTGTGTGTCAACGCCAAGTATATGGCGCCCTCTAGGGTTAGGGTTAGGGCATTAATAAACACGCCAAAATGCTATTATGCGTTAGACAACACGCTAGTGGCCATTGGTGTATCATACATACCCAGTTCATATTATCAGTCTGGTATGTGTGATATCTGAAATCCGGTGGATAGACTTTCAGGTTTCTCTCACACACACACACACGACTACTGATTTCTACTAGAAAGTTCTTATAGCTCATGTGTGTGAGTGTGTGTCTAATAGGGGTTTCACAACATTTTTTTTTTCTTTGTTTACATGTTTTTCATAATAGTAGCCGTTATGTAGCGGTAATGCTAACATTACTGCTACTGCTAGCTGCTGGCAGCGGGTGTCTCATCTTCAGATGGTTATCTGAGTTCTTACTTTAGTAAATCTGTACAGAATTTACACGTCAGTGAGCTTCTCGCCTCTTTCGCCTTCCACCATAGTCCAATACTTGACTACTTAATGAAACCTAGCACACACACACACACCTCCCTCCTGCCCCACACATGGCCGCCCTTCCCCTGTCTGCCCCCCCCCATCTCACCGTGCTCGGCCTCCAGTCCTGCCGACATGTGCATCTCCTGGTGCAGCAGCAGTTCCTCTGGGTTCCTGAGGAGGGCGCCACACTCCAGGCACTGGTAGCTGGTGTCCCCATCCTCGGGACCCCCTCCCTCAGCCTCCTCAGGGCCTGTGTGGCTCTGCTGGTGCAGCAGCACCTCCTCCAGCGTGTTGAACAGCTGATGGCATTCGCTGCACATGTACTGGTGCTCCACATACAGCTCCTCCGGCTCCTCCTGCTGGTCACTCATTGCCACTGCAGCCTGCACCGTCTTGCCTTAGACTGTTGCACTATGTGTACGTGTGTGTGTTGTTCTGTGAATGAGTTTGTGTGTGTGTATGTGTGTAAAGGCCAGAGAGCCACTTCGGCCAGGTTCAGCGCAGGGTCTGGGTCGTCACGGAGACCCTGCTATGAAGTCTGGGCTGAGAGGACCACCTCGCTTGGAATTCTGGGAACAAATCAAACACAACACGTGTCACACATAAAACACACACCATACACACACACATAAAACACACACCACACACAGACACGCACATAAAACACACCACCAGCCCTATGCAGTCCGATGCACTCTTCCCACTACCACAGTAAAGATACACAACCACTGCAGTGTTTCCCATACATTGACTTATTTGTGGCGGCCCACCACAATATCAACATTGACCACTACACAATGATTTTCCTGGTTGTACTAAATTGTGCTTAAATCTGGTTAGAATCATAACCACACTGCCCTAATTTGTTAAAAACCGTTGCACCGTTGAACTTACACCACACCTGTGAGGGCCGCACTACCTGAGAGAACATCACACCTGAGAGAACACCACACCTGTGAGGGCCGCACTACCTGAGAGAACACCACATTTGTGAGGGCCGCACTACCTGAGAGAACATCACACCTGAGAGAACACCACACCTGTGAGGGCCGCACCACCTGTGAGAACACCATACCTGTGAGGGCCGCACTACCTGAGAGAACATCACACCTGAGAGAACACCACACCTGTGAGGGCCGCACTACCTGAGAACACCACACCTGTGAGGGCCGCACTACAAAGATTCCGCCACACGCAGTGATTAGGGGGCCGAGCGGGGCATAGTTTTTGGTTTTTTTGTGACCAAATATTAGCCCAGATTTGTCAAATTCCATAAATATTTTACAGTTTCAGGAAGGCGATACATCATGTTTAATAACTGCTTATGATGATCTCACCTCCTGTTTGTCAGCTTTGTGACAGCTGCTACTGAATATTGAATGTCCATCAACATGTGAAGATCATCTGCTGCAAATTTAAAATTGGAAAGAATTGCAGCCTGTTAAAACTTTTTAAAAGCTTTCTTTTTTTTTTTTTTTTTAAAGCTAAAACACAATTTAGCGACTGCATCAATCTTGGCCTTGAGATAGTTATTTCCAAACATTACAATTATTTAAAAACACACAAGTCACTTGTTTTATGGGGCAGCTGTGGCCTACTGGTTAGCGCTTTGGACTTGTAACCGGAGGGTTGCCGGTTCGAACCCCGACCAGTAGGCACGGCTGAAGTGCCCTTGAGCCCTAAAACACACACCTTGAGCCCTAACACACACCTTGAGCCCTAACCCCTCACTGCTCCCCGAGCGCAGTTGTTGTTGCAGGCAGCTCACTGCGCCGGGATTAGTGTGTGCTTCACCTTACTGTGTTCACTGTGTGTTTCACTAATTCACGGATTGGGAGAAATGCAGAGACCAAATTTCCCTTACGGGATCAAAAGACTATAAATACTTATACATATACTTATACTTATAAGTCAAGTTATGACCAAAAACGCATGTTGTGCATTGCAGCGCCCCTTGTGGTCAATTGACAGATTTTTGTGTGATTCCTCAAAATGGGGTCCTGAGTCCACATACCAATTTTGTCGATTTGACCCATAGACAGTAAAAGATTTGACCTCACATCACCTTTGGCAATTTCATTTGATTGTGAAAGCCTTCAAAAGTCAATAAGCCAAACAGACAGCTGAGGGTCATCTGTGTCTATTTTGGTGTGGATTGGACAAAATGTAAGGTATGTGAGAAATGCGTGGCCCTTCATAACATCCAAAAGGTATTGAAGGTATCTAATTGCACACCTGAAACTTGGTGAAAATGAAGCACTGCAGTAGCTTGATTCCCAACCCGAGAAACTAACAGGTGACTGTTGCATTATGACTGTGCAACATATCAAACTGCTACAAGTCGACTGGAGGCTGCTTTGCAGATCAAAGATTATATATGCCAATATTAGGCCTTGCACTCTGACCCCAGAACTACTCCAACTTGTCTTAATTGAATATAAGACATGTTTCACTGTCGAGAATGCACATCATATGGGGGTTTAGCAATGCTCGGAAGGTTTCAGAGACTCCTAAATCGTTTAAATATCATACGTTATTATGACTATGTGGCATCGGCACAGCAGACTGCAATTTAGCATGGTGCGCTATAATCATTATCAGGTAGCCTCCTATTTGAGGGGGGGGTTTCTAAGCGTTACGCTAACTGCCTGTGTGGCGGGCGAGCTGTTGGCGGCGCTCTCTCATTTCCCCACAACCTTGTCGACGACACCGCGGTCTCCTGCTGGAGCCACCCCGAAACGCGACGGTCGTCAGGCGGCGCTGTCCACTTTTCTCCGAAGTCTATCGTGGCCAAGCGAGGCCTCCTCTTTCCTTCCCGTTTCCGAATCTTACCTCTCATCGACTGTTGTTAGGCAAGCCCTCGTGCAACCGTCATAGGGGTTCCGCGGAAATATCCTGAGCGTCCAGATATTCTCCAAAAAACAGTCCCATCATTGTTTAAGAAGAAAACACTTTTATCAGAAATTATTTAGCGATGTAGGCACCGTCGGTGACCAGAAATGCATGGTTTGCCGAGACGTTGCCTCCGTTCTGGGCAAGCAGCCCCGCCTCACATTTGGGCCGTATGAATTTGCCAAAGCGTGATTGGATAGCCAGCCTGTCAGTCAGTTGACGAACAACGTTGAGGCTAGAGAATGTTTTGTGTAGGCCAGCTAGCTGTGTTTTGGGCGGCAGTGAACGCGTACAACTTAATCATGAAGTTAATAATGGAACCAAACCCTTAATTGTAATTTAAATTAATCAGAGAAACTATGCGCATAGGCAATCCCCACAGATAGTTTATTATGATCGATTGATTTATTTCAAAGATTATACACCAGAGCGCTCTATAATCTCTTGGTTGTGTAGGAATGAGCCCTTCTTGGTCACCAATGCATCATAACATCCTATTTGAAACAGTATTGTGCATTTATATATTTTAACGTTAACGAGTTTTTCCCCCGTGACTAGAACATGTCCACACCTTGCAAAAAGCAAATGTAAAGGATAACATAATTTTGAGAACTTCACTACCCACAATCCAGTGTAGTGGGCAACGGCGGTGTGCGTCAGGTCCAACAGATCAGACGGACAGAAGAAAGGGAGGAGACATCCATCCTTAGCTACTAGCTACTCGGTGCAGGGAGGCTTTTAACAGTTATTGGATTTTAGTGTAAACTGTGAGAATCCCTTTTTGGCCAAATATAACGACACACTTCCCCCCTGCCCCGACATACTCGCACATAGATATGAGCGGCAGCGGGCGGCCCAGGACCAGCTCGTTTGCTGAGCCACCGGGGGCTCCCGGAGCTGCCGCAGCAGCCGCCGGATCAGCCGTGGCCGGCGGGAGCACCTCAGGAAAGTCCGGGGCTTCGCAGGCCGCAGGGGGGAGTTCATCTGCCTTTGGGAACTTGCGGCTTAGCAGTGAGTCTATTTCATTATGTCAGTAGGAGGGGAACCGGGATAAATGTTAACCTGCAACCTTTAAAAGGACAGTTTATGCTTTTGTTATTTCATTCGCCACTGCCAGGTATTTTAACAAGCTGTACTTGCTTTGCTAACCACGTACGTGTAGCTGTGCTGCTACTGCTAACTAGCTACATGTTTTTGTAAATGGGACAACAGGATCAAGGGTTTTGGTTGTGTGAGAGAAACAAAGTGGAAAGCTAGCATCCATTAGAGAGCACACATCTGTGCCCTGTAGAGATGAAGCGCTAGAAAACCAAGCGTGTGAAATCGGGATCCAATTGTCATTAGGAAAAAATAGGGTAACAGTGTAACATAGCCGACAACATACGGAACAGTAACGGTAATGGTAGCACAACTTGGCTAACAGGCGAGTCGTCGTGTCAGCTCAAAGCTCAGAACAAAGCTCAGTGCGGTGCCTTCGCCCCAAGCTATGAGACGAATCGCGTCAATCTTAACAGTACTACTGTACTACCGAACTACTGTAATTCCGTGTTTGTTTTCAGTTTATATGAAGAACCTTTGTAGAATCCTTAGCTGGTAAACAGCACAGTGGTATCTGTAGCTCGCCAGCGAACAGACCATCCAAAAACTAATATTAGCTGTGCGGCTAGGCAATCTAGTTGGCTCAGCCACTTTTGCTTCTGTCAAGTTGTTTAGAATCTCGTAACGTTATCTATGTGATGTCCATATGTAAACTGACCTTCACAACGTGTGTACGGCAAATACAGTTAGCACATCAGCATTGCTGTCGGAACCAGTAGCGTAATCTTTCTGCAATTTCACAAACTGGTTTGATGTGTGGCCCCAGTGTCTAGCTTCTACCTCAAAACTGAGTTATGACTGTATAACTGCCACTGCAGCTTGGGGCTGACCACAGACACTGCTCGTCATGCCCACCTTCAGCCAGTGTTTAACCGTTCGTTACATGTAACTGTATTGGCAGCAATTAAATATGCTTTACATCTGGAAATTGCACCACTTTTCAGCCATTTGTCCTTGAAATATGTGGTGTGTGTTCTGACCAAGGGCTCAGCGCTGGTTAGCGCCCAAGTGCCCTGTGTGGTGCCCTGTGTCTGCATCAGACCGCATATCTGCGCCCAAGTGCCCTGTGTCTTCATAAGTAGTAGTAGTACTAGGCCTTTATTGTCACATAGTCACAAGTACCAGTGAAATTAACCATCAGACCACATATCTGCGTCCAAGTGCCCGGTCTGGTGCCCTGTGTCTGCATCAGACCGCATATCTGCGCCCAGGTGCTCCGTCTGGCATCCTGTGCGTTCATGTGTTCTTGCATTGGATGTCTGTGTGCAGCACCTTTATTGTCTATGGGCAACATTTGCAGGCAATCAGACACCTGTCTGATTTCCAGTCAGAGTCACATGTTCCTCTATTGGCCTCCAGTGATTGCTGCCCCCACCAAGATGGCGTCGCTATTTACGTACGTTCTGGAGCCCAATGCGGTATCTAGCTTTCTAATATCTATGGGTTAGGATGGGTTGGGATTGGAGGATCCATCAGAGCTAGATGGGTTGGGATAGGAGCATCCATCAAAGTGGCTGGACTGTTTTTGATTTACTAGCGGTGTTAAGTGGCTGCTAGACCAGTGGCTAGGCTAGACTGTTTTTGATTCACTAGCTGGGTTAAGTGGCTGCTAGACCATGCTAGTATTGCCATTTGATGGTCTTCCTTACAAGGGGGGACATGGAATAAACCAGCAAGGCAGATTAACTCACAACATTGATTTAGTTAGCCACAAGTAGGTTACCAAATAGCCTATTCGCCTTATTCACCCGGCAGCCAGAACAAGGCTACAGGGTACACTTAACATTACACCTCAGTCCAGCAGATGGTGATAATGCACTCAGTTTGCAAACTGCCAAAAAAACTCACTGAAGAAGAAGAACAGGCCAGCGAACCCTTCTTCTTTTTCGGTGAGCTTTTTGGCAATTTGCAAACGGAGTGCATTACCTCCACCATCTGTTAGGTGTTTAGGTGCGTGTGTGTGTTCCTGCATTGGACATGTGTTTTGGTGGGTGTGTGTTCTTGCATTGGACATGTGTTTAGGTGTGTGTACGTGTGTGTGTGTTTGCATTGGACATGGGTTAGGTGTGTACGTGTGTGTTCTTGCATTGGACATCTGTTTAGGTGTGTGTGTGTGTGTTCTTGCATTGGACATGGGTTTGGTGTGTGTGTGCGTGTGTTTTCGTGTTCTTACATTGGACATGTGTTTAGGTGTGTATGTGTGTGTTCTTGCATTGGACATCTGTTTAGGTGTGTGTGTGTGTGTGTGTGTTCTTGCATTGGACATGTGTTTAGGTGTGTAAGTTACGTGTGTGTTCTTGCATTGGACATGTGTTTAGGTGTGTGTGTGTGTGTTTGCATTGGACATGGGTTAGGTGTGTGTGTGTGTGTGTGTGTGTGTGTGTGTGTGTTTTTGTGTTCTTGCATTGGACATGTGTTTAGGTGTGTGTGTGTTCTTGCATTGGACATGGGTTAGGTGTGTGTGTGTGTGTGTGTGTGTGTGTGTTTTCGTGTTCTTGCATTGGACATGGGTTTAGGTGTGTGTGTTCTTAAAAATTATGGCGTGCGAGTGCAAAAAAATATTTAGGCGCACTGGTGCGAATGACTTCTAACCATGTCAGTGTTTGTCTACAAAATACACTGCAACATTGAGAGAAACATTACTGGTGCAAACCATAGAATCATGTTGCGAATGCAGCATAAAAACTACACCTCCCATCAACGTTAGCAGTTTTGCGTTGTGACTCGCTAGTCGCTTCTATCAAATCCAAGAGCGCACTGAAAAAGCAGAAAGTTAGACTAGCCAGCCAAGATGCAAAGATTGAAGAAATTAGTGCTTCTATCCACCGAATTCATCGGATATAGGAGGGACAGGATGAGATTCTGAGAATGCAGTGAGAGAAGGAAAGGTAACCTAACATGCCTTTTAGCCCAGTTGACGTATTGGCTGCAATATGCAAAATATAGCTGTAGCGAACAGGCACAAAAGTAGCCTCCCGTAATACTCCCATTTTATTCAAAGGTAGAACGTTAGTGACAACTCCAGGCTTCCACGCATGCTTGTTTGTTTACACCGAATACAAGCTGAAGTGCAAAACGAAAGTAGGCCTAACGTTTGCCTACTGCCCCATCAATGCAGATATTTCAAATAAAAAATAAAAGGATAAAAAAATATACATCCTTGATAGCCTATGTTGGGTTTTGTGGAAGAGAAAATGGGCTGTTTTAGTAGTAGTATTAGGCAGTATGCAGTCAGATAGGTCACCATGGGCATATTTGGATTAGCTACAGATGGATTCACAAATAAATAAATTAGCCTACATTTGGCAGGATACTTGATAGGCTAAATGCAAATATGGCAATGTATTATATTACTTTACATCAACAAAATGTAGGAAATTAGAACAGACTGAAAATAAAGTAGGCACTAATCTTTAAAATCCTGTTTCCTGTAGCCTAAATGTTGTCAGTCATTCTTAATATTCGCAATTGGTGCACTGGCATGTTTAACTGTTAGCTGGAGTGTAATGTTAGATTATGTGTACCGGTAAGCTAAGTACAGAACTGACTGTGCGCCCAAATTTTTGTCTGTGCTCCTACATTTTTTAACTTGGGCGCACAAGTGCTCCTGGAAAAAAATGTTAGTGTAGAGCCCTGGTGGTGGTGGTGGAGTTAGCCTCCTCCGTTGTGTGGATGGTGGATGTCGGAGGGTGGTGGTGGTGGTGGTGGTGGTGGTGGATAGGGGTGGG
This sequence comes from Alosa sapidissima, assembly GCF_018492685.1. Taxonomy (NCBI): domain Eukaryota; kingdom Metazoa; phylum Chordata; class Actinopteri; order Clupeiformes; family Clupeidae; genus Alosa; species Alosa sapidissima. The sequence continues at coordinate 13,136,877 of NC_055966.1, forward strand.
CGATATGGACAAAAAATAATATCTCGATATTTTTTGTGATTTTGACGATAACGACAATTAGTCGATATCCTTTAAAAGTCAGTTACTTTACAGCTCATTATTTATGAATAGCATTATTACAATAATAACCAATAACCTAACCTATGACTTTTTAACCAAACCAATGCATTGTCACTCTGACACATTTCCAATTCTGCCCCCACTTGTATGTGTGGCAATGACATGGTCTAGCCAGCTACATTACAGAGAATAGATAGGCCTGACAGTTTCCCAAGAGAAAGTCTGAAGCTGAAGTTCCTTTCAAACCTTTACTTAGGTTTCACCAGAGCCCGTCTATGTCCTTATTAGACATTCTCTGGTTTCACTGTAAAACTAAGCAGACCTTACAGAATAGAAACTAATGCATTAGCTTATGGCTAATGTATATGAGAAATCCCATAGAGATGCTAACGGTTAGCATAATCGATAAAAGTTTATATTTAGAGCGAACTTCAGCCCATTTACAAAAAGGTAACATAAGAAGATTTCTTTGTTTACAACTGACTATTAAAATACTCAAAGGCTAGCCTAATGTTTACATATAATACCGTGACTTGAACTCATCAATGCCACTTGAACGTAGCCGCACAAAATAAACATTAGGCTGCCTGTGACAACGTGGACCATTAACAATCACGTGACTTGCTCTGATGCAGCCAGGAGCTTCTCTCGCATTCACCTCCTGGCTTAGTGAATGTATGGGGGTTCAATGCGTGATTTCGAGTGTTTTCCCCCTAAGTAATTTAAATACTCGATAATGTCAATTTGCACATCGTTAAAACAGCAATCGCGATATTATCGCAGACGATATATATCGCCCACCCCTAGTGTTGGATGGTGGATGTTAGTGTTGTGTGGATGTTGGAGGATGGTGGATGTTGGATGTTAGTGTTGTGTGGATGGTGGATGTTGGATGTTAGTGTTGTGTGGATGTTGGAGGATGGTGGTGGGGTTAGCCTCTGCTCTTATTGTGGATGCTGGTGGATGTTGGATGTTAGTGTTGTGTGGATGTTGGAGGATGGTGGTGGAGTTAGCCTCTGCTCTTATTGTGGATGTTGGTGGATGTTGGATGTTAGTGTTGTGTGGAGGTTGGTGGATGGTGGTTAGAGGATAGTGGATGTTGGAGGATGGTGGTGGGGTTAGCCTCTGCTCTTATTGTGGATGTTGGTGGATGTTGGATGTTAGTGTTGTGTGGAGGTTGGTGGATGGTGGTTAGAGGATGGTGGTGGTGGTGGAGTTAGCCTCTGCTCTTATTTTACTCACTTTGCTCTCTGTTGTCTGCTGCTTGAAGGGGTAAAAGTAACGTGCATTATTACTCATTGCCAGAGTGTCTCGCAGAGACAATTCAACTGTGCTTTCGCGAGAACTCTGGATTTCCAGATGCTGAGGAAATGGTAAGAATCTGGAGGTCAGCAGCATTAACGTGTGTGTGTGTGTGTGTGTAGGAGACAGCAGTAAGGTGACCACAGTAGTGGCAACCCCAGGCCAAGGCCCTGACCGACCACAGGAAGTGAGCTACACAGACATCAAGGTGATCGGCAACGGCTCGTTTGGCGTTGTGTACCAGGCACGCCTTGTTCAGTCTCAGGAGATGGTGGCCATCAAGAAGGTGCTGCAGGACAAGCGCTTTAAGGTTAGTGCTCAGATGGACACACACACACACACACACACACACACAGAAGTGCTTTAAGGTTAGTGCTCAGATGCGCACACACACACACACACACACACAGAAGTGCTTTAGGGTTAGCACTTAGATACATGCATACATACATGCACGCACACAATCATACACGCACGCACACATACACACAGAAGCGCTTTAAGGTTAGCACTCAGATGCATGCACATGCACGCACGCATACACACACATATACGGAATCAACACACGCACACTAGGGCTGAGCGATATGCGAGATCATGATAAAAACATCACAGTTGAAGAAGACATGACTGCAACACACACCCCTCCAACCCCAGCAACCCCAGCAGCTGCGATCCTCACAGATACAGCCCCTTGAGCTCTCAGTCAGGGCTCGAAATTAGCACCCGCCAAGCGCCCATGGCGAGTACATGTTTGTATTGGCGGCTGAATTATGGCAGGTACTGCGCCACTTTGGCATGTGGAAAACAGCTGCTTATCAACTGCGAGAATAAGCTACTTCAGTCTGTCATGTTAAACTAGCTTGCCATATCAACTCCGCTTCGCATCGGTGTTCTGTTCACCCAATGTTGACATAGTCAGGATTTATTATCAAGTAATGACCCGTGGACAATACATTTTATTAGGCTATAGAATATATTTTTTTTTTGTATAAAATTATATAAAAATTCATAACTTAATTATCGGCATCGGCAGATATGGACATTTCTTCCGATGTGCCTGGCCGATAAGGTGACCTGTTAATTATGCACACACAAAGCAAATGTTTATGTTACTATGAGTGCCAACAACATACTTCAACATGTTGGCTTTGTGGCAGTATTTCCAAATTCCGGAAACTGATGTGAGGAGGGGTAAAACGTTAACGTTACCAATTTAATTACACTTAAGAGCCATCATCCTGAACTCTACAGAGCACTAAGCCAGAAAAAACGGCACCAGCTAAAACCGTGACGACGCATTGCTAAGCTCTTATTTACAATGTTGGCTATGAGTTTCTAAAGTGTGTAACGTTAGCTAACGTTAGAAAGCTAGCGTGAGTTTCATAAAGTCCAGAAGGAAGGCTAGCTGTAAAGTTACTAACCTACGTGTTGTAGGTCTTATTCATTTTACTCTACAGACTGACATTTCAAGTTTACAGGGTTACAGCTGCATTTCTGTTCATTTGAGAACAATGTGTCATATTGTCAACAACACAGTTCTTGGGGACTGTCTTGTAGGCTACTGTTCAAGTATGACATTTACATGTTTATGTGAAAATATTAGGCTACTTAATAAATGTGCCATATTTGAAATAATTTAAATATTTTTTATGAGTGAATGTCTATTTCTAAAATGATACAGTGTTGAATCAAAGTAAAGTTTTTAATGTCCTGTATCGACAGCAAGTAGCCTACACTATCATAATAACAGGTTAATTGTAGTAGGCTAGAGGAGAGAATTTTCAATTAATAAAAATTAGAGGTGTATATCGGCATCGGCCAGAATATCGGCATATTGGATATCGGCTAAAATTCAATATTGTGCAGCCCTAACAGGTACTTGCCAAAACGAGAAAAGGAAACTTCACAAGTCTTACAGGTTTTTGGTTACCCTTTCATGCATCTGCTGAGAAAACAACTAGATTGCCAATATTATTGAAAGTTTCGGATGTTGCCTAGAAACTTAGCCTATAACTTGCTTACTTTCACTTTAATGATGGCAAACAAACTACTCACAGAATGATATGAAATGATATGAGAAAACCCATTGCCACTGTCATTATATTTTTGCAACAGTCATTATAGCAAATATCCTAATAATAAATATCGTAATAATAATAATAACTAGAAATGCAATTCCAAGGAATTACCAGTGCATGAAAGTTGTGATGTAAAATATCATGTATAGTTAAAACAGATAATACAGAGATGGTTACTACGGTGATGCTAGGATAGACATGGTGGTTGCATAGCTTAATAAAAGTTGATAGTTTAAAAGTAGACTGTTTAAAAGCTGAATGTAGATAGTTTAAAAGTTGTTGATAGACAGTAGATAGTTTAAAAGTTGTTGATAGACAGCTAGTTTAATAGATAGTTTAATAATAGTTTAAAAGTAGACCCTTTAAAAGTTGAAGGTAAATAGTTTAAAAGTTGTTGAAAGACTGGAAGTTTAATGAATATTGATATTCAAATAGTTTAATGGCTGTGTATAGTTAGATATTTGACGGTAACTGAAAGTTGGAATGGCTCTAATGTTTGCTAGCAGTTATGCTAAGATTTTTAACTATGCTAACCATGTTACTTAGCTAATGTTTTATAGCAGTGCTAACATGCTAACCATGCTACTTAGCTAACGTTTTTTAGCAGTTTAATGAATGTTGATATTCAAATAGTTTAATGGCTGTGTATAGGTAGATATTTGACGATAACTGAAAGTTGGAATGGCTCTAATGTTTGCTAGCAGTTATGCTAAGATTTTTAACTATGCTAACCATGTTACTTAGCTAATGTTTTATAGCAGTGCTAGCAATGTTAACATGCTAACCATGTTACTTAACTAACGTTTTTTAGCAGTTTTGCTAAACATGCTAACTATGTTAGCAATGCTAACTATGTTAACCATGTGACTTAGCTAACCTAGCTAATCATTTTTAGTAGTGATGCTAACTATACTAACTAGCATGCTAACATGTTAACTATGCTAACCATGTGACTTAGCTAACCTAGCTAATCATTTTTAGTTGTTATGTTATTAACTATGCTAACTAGCATGTAAAAATGTTAACATGCTAACTATGTGACTTAGCTAACCTAGCTAATCATTTTTAGCAGTTTTGCTAAAAATGCTAACATGCTAACCATGTTAACTAGCTACAGTGGGTAGGAGTCATAGTTGATGACAAGTGTTGACATAGTTGATGACCAGTTAAAAGTTGTTGATAGACAGCTAGTTTAATAGATAGTTTAATAATAGTTTAAAAGTAGACTGTTTAAAAGTTGAATGTATATAGTTTAAAAGTTGTTGATAGACAGCTAGTTTAATAGATAGATAGTTTAATGATAGTTTAAAAGTAGACCGTTTAAAAGTTGAATGTAAAAAGTTCAGTAGTTTAATGGGTGACATTGTTTAACAGTGGATTATTGTAGTGAGGACTTTTATTTTGAAACAGTTTTGGGCAGAGAAAACAGTTGAATAGGATGTGTAGTCTTAATTGACCCAGATTGTATGCTTAAAGCCTGAGGCTGCAGGTGGCCTGAACACCTGCCATAGGATTCTAATTACTTAATGGCCGTATTATGATGTCATAATCGACAATGTTAAGTCTATGGGGATCTTTAAAAAGTTTTTCGCCAGCATACCCGTGACACATGAAACACAACATGTGAAACATATGGACAACAAACAAACAAATAATAAAATAAATAATTAATAAGACATTTTAAAAAGAAAACTCATGTTAATTTAGTCCAGTTGGTTGCATCTAGTTAACCGGCTGAATAGTCCAATGGCAATGATGAAGGCGCACAGCTGTGTCCAACCCGGAGGATATGTAATCCGTTCGCTTCGCTTCAACTTGATTATAGGCTACACAATTATTTGACTCGTTCATTTGAATGGAACTTGCAGCGGAACTTGCGAACTTCAATCTGCAGCGTTCTGAAAAGCTGTATAATTGACTACTTTAAAAATAGTTATGAAAAGCATTGTTTAGTTTAAAAATAGTTATGAAAAGCATTGTTTAGTTTGTTTACTTTGGCCGGTAAAAACTGTAACTGACAAAAGTATTGTTCTATGTCCCTGTTTCTCTTTCTCTCCCTCGCTCTCCCTCTCTCCATCTCTCCCTCCTTCCCTCTCTCTCCATCTCTCCCTCCCTCTCTCTCTTTCTCCTTCCCTCTCTCCCTCCCTCCCGCTCTCTCTCTTCTTCCCTCTCTCCCTCCCTCCCTCTCTCCCCCCCTCTCTCTCCCTCTCTCCCCCTCTCCCCCTCTCTCTCTCTCTCTCTCCCTCTCCCCCTCTCTCTCTCCCTCTCTCCATCTGTCCCTCTCTCTCTCCTTCCCTCTCTCTCTCCATCTCTCCCTCTTTCTCTCTCCCTCCCTCTCTCTCTCCCTCTCTCTACATCTCTTCCTCTCTCTTTCTCCCTCTCTCTCTATCCTTCCCTCTCTCCCTCTCCCTCACTCCCTCCCTCTCTGTCCCTCTTCTAGAACCGTGAGCTGCAGATCATGCGGAAGCTGGATCACTGTAACATTGTCAGGCTACGCTACTTCTTCTACTCCAGTGGAGAGAAGGTGCCCGAGTCTCTTCCTCCCTCTCGCTTTTTCACTTTATTTATTTCTCTCCTTTTGATATAGTGTTATGTGGTGATAATGTAGTGATAATGTGGGGTTGATGAACTGTACTAATGTGGGGTTGATGGGCTGTACTAATGTGGTGATATTGTGGGGTTGATGGGCTATACTAATGTGGTGATATTGTGGGGTTGATGGGCTGTACTAATGTGGTGATAATGTGGTGATATTGTGGGGTTGATGGGCTGTACTAATGTGGTGATATTGTGGGGTTGATGGGCTGTACTAATGTGGGGCTGTACTAATGTAGTGATAATGTGGGGCTGTACTAATGTAGTGATAATGTGGGGTTGATGGGCTGTACTAATGTGGTGATAATGTGGGGTTGATGGGCTGTACTAATGTGGTGATAATGTGGGGTTGATGGATAGTAGAGCAGTGCTGTGGCAAGGGAGAGTGTGAACTGAGCATGCTCTGTTCCCTCTGCAGAAGGACGAAGTGTATCTGAACCTGGTTCTGGACTTTGTGCCGGAGACAGTCTATCGTGTGGCCCGGCACTTCAACAAGGCCAAGACCACCATCCCCATCATCTACGTCAAGGTACAGATCTCTCTCTCTCTCTCTCTCTCTCTCTCTCTCTCTCTCTCTCTCTCTCTCTCTCTCTCCCCCCCCCCCCCCCCCCCTCTGCTTTCAATCTCTTCTCTCTTTTTCTCTCTCAGTGCAGCAGTGTTGGGGAAGTTACTTTTAAAAAGTAGTGTTTGCTTGTTACTCGTTACTTCTCAAAAAAGTAACCCGTTACTTTACTTAGTTACCCTCTATGTTAGTAACGTGAAAGTAACGAGTAACGTGTTACGTTACTCGTTACTTTTACGTTACTTTTATGTTGCTTGACTTTGGGCAGAACCAAATATCTGTTCCAAAATGTGTAGGCCTACATAAAGTTCTACTATGGAGAACATAACAGGTATTTCTTTTGTGCTCTTTATTATAAAAATGCCACAAACAGAGCACTTGACAATAAAACATTGGGCTATTATAGGCTTCAACACCACCACTAAAGTAACCTAGAAATCTAGACGCACCCTAGCAAATTACATTTGCTGCCAGGGCTAGTCTAGCAACTCTCCGTTGGCTTGTGTGCTGGAAAAATTAAACTTCTATCAGGCCAATCAAATCGTGTATAGAGACGTTAGGCGGGCTTAATGCCATAATGATTGATGGCAGAGTTCCAACGGTTTGGCTTGAATTCCCTGCTACTTGAAAACAAAGAAGATGGATGTTGCTATTGGCGAACAGCATGACACGAGTTAAGCTTCTTTTAAGTTGGCAAAAGTTTGAACTAGCCAACTAGCTAGTTTTCAGAAATAATCGTTTTCAGTGATAAAACCTCATTGAAATAATATGCATTTTCCATATGGGGTCTTAGAAGTCATCTGTCTCCTTCTAGCCACAGCATTTTTGTTGCAAACAAAGGCGCTGTTGCTCACCTGTCCATCATCGTAAAGCCCGATTTGATTGGTCCGCCAGCTCTGGGGCGAGCATAGTTGCTGCACAATGGAGCAATGCCAGACCGAACTTCCCAGCTTCAAATGTTGTGGGCGGGACTAAGTTCGGCTGGCACCCAGGCTAGCGTTACACTACTTTTTACCCGAAAAAGTAGTTATGTTACTGTAACGCATTACACACAACACTGATTGTAAGGAATGCAAATTCTTTGGGATATGATCGGCAGTTTCTTTCTGTTGAGCCCGGAGGGTCTGAGTTTCAGCAGGATACCTCCTTTCCACAAAGATCTGTTTTAAAAGGAGAATTTCGGCAATTTTTTAACATAGATCTCCGTTTCTCGAGGTCAATACTGTCAGTACGAAATAGGAGATGAGGAGAAGGGAGATATGTTTCACCAACTTCATATTGGGTTCAGCAAAACTGGCCTTTGAAATACGAGAAGGAATAAGATGCTGGGGACGGGTTCAGTTGACCCTGTGGAGGTCGTAAAGGGAATGGGGACTGGTTGAATCAAAATCTGTCTCTCTCTCGCTCCCCACCTCTCTCACTCTGTATCTCCTCATCTCCCTCCTCTTTCTCTCTCTCTTTGTTTATCCCTCCATCTTTCTCTTTCCTCCATCTCTGTCTCCCTCTCTCCCTCCATCTCACTCTTTCCTCCATCTCTCTCTCTCTCTATCCCCCATCTCTCGCTCTCTCTCTCTCTCTATCCCCCATCTCTCTCTCTCTCCCTCTATACTTCCATCTCTCGCTCTCTTTCCCTCCATCTGTCTCTCTCTGTCTCCTGCAGGTGTATATGTACCAGTTGTTCTCTCTTCATCTCCTGCAGGTGTATATTTACCAGTTGTTCTCTCTCCGTCTCCTGCAGGTATATATGTACCAGTTGTTCCGCAGTCTAGCGTACATTCACTCCCAGGGCGTGTGCCACCGCGACATCAAACCCCAGAACCTCCTCGTGGACCCTGACACCGCCGTGCTCAAACTCTGTGACTTCGGCAGGTCAGTGTGTGTGTGTGTGTGTGTGTGTGAGTGTGTGTGAGGGAGACCCCGACACCGCCGTGCTCAAACTCTGCCACTTCAGCAGGTCAGTGTGTGTGTGTGTGTGTGTGTGAGAGAGAGAGACCCCGACACCACCATGCTCAAACTCTACGACTTCGGCATGAATTTCAACGTTGATTGACACTGCATACAACAACAACTTGAGGAACGATTTGACATTTGACAACCACAGAAACCCTGACAGCCAGTATTGTTAGTGTCTTTAGAGTTCTGGGTGTGGACGAGCCCCCCTCCCCACTGACCTGGTGTGTGTGTGTGTGTGTGTGTGTGTGTGCAGTGCCAAGCAGCTGGTGCGTGGTGAGCCCAATGTGTCGTACATCTGCTCTCGGTACTACCGAGCACCTGAGCTCATCTTCGGTGCCACGGACTACACGGCCAACATCGACGTCTGGTCTGCGGGCTGCGTGCTGGCGGAGCTTCTGCTCGGGCAGCCCATCTTCCCAGGGGACAGCGGCGTCGACCAGCTGGTGGAGATCATCAAGGTGGGACACATGAGCATACACACACACACACGTACATGCCTGTAAAACGCATGGGTAGTTATTTGCTTCAGTAGCAACAAGTGTCTATATGGGCCAGGCCTTTAATCCCTTTCACACAAAACCTTGATGGGAAATACTATCAAATTGATTACGGCACAAATAATTGAGGAATAGATACATATCCGGACTTTACCTGAGACAAACCAGGGGGATGTCTGGACCCGCAAGCACTTGTAGTGACTTTACTGACCAGTGTCCATATATACCTGATAGGATGACCGTTTCCGCAGTCCTAAAAAGCGCCCATATATACCTGATAGGATGGCCGTTTTCATAACCTTAGTGTGTAACTCCACTTATGTTTTTTTTGTTGTTGTTGGATTGTCATGATGGTCAAATAAAATCTAGAATGTTACATGTACACTGTATTGATGTAGGCTAAATGATCAATTTTGGTTCTATTTTGGTGTTTAAGAGACAGTGTACAAGTCTGGTATAAACCCAGCTTCACGGCTTGGAGATAACCATTATAGGTAGCCCGCTTATTGCTGTAACTTCGTTAGGGGGTATTCACAACTGCCTTGTTTAGTTTGTTTGAAACAAACTATAACCTTGGTTCGGACCTTTTGGGCAGGTGTGAATACAAGCAATCGAACCCGGGTGCAAGCGAACTGAGACCCAGCTGAAGAGGTCTTTTTGGACGTAACAGGCTCCCGTTCCCATTAGCACTAATGTTTTGTTCTTTCCTGCAAAACATCTGCTGTAGTGTTCATTTTGTTACCTATTTTTAATTTAGTCTTAGTCTTGTGACGAAATGTCCTTTTTAGTCTTTGTCATATTTAGTCATTCAAATATCATTTTTGTTAGTCAAGTTTTAGTCCACTAAAAGTCTTGTCATTTTAGTCTAGTTTTAGTTAAAAGGAAACTAAAGCTATCTTTGTCAAGTTTTAGTCAAAACATTTTTTTTTTTTTTTTTTTACCAAATTATTTCTGATTACCATTTCAGTCAAATAGTGTTTCACACATCTCAATTTTCCAACAATATTGTGTGTCCACAGGGCTAGTTTGTCTGTTATAATTACTCATTCTGATTTTTTGTCAGTCAGTATGTTTACATGACCAGGTAAGTCGAGCTAGTTATAGCTCGGCTGGAATTTGACCATAGACAGTAAAAGATTTGACTGGACCACTGTCATGATCTTCGTAGACCCAAATTTTAATGTTTTACTCCGCCATGCTAGATGGTAATATGCGCCCAAACGAAACACATTCCCCAAACTTTACGTCTTAGCTAACTTGCTAGCAAACTTTCCATATTAGCTTACTTGCTAGCAAACTTTGCATCATCAGTGAAACTAGTTAAATAGTTGGCATTACTTGCTGAACATTTTCGTATGGACATTCTGGGGGATGTTAATTCATATATGTTTGAGAGAAGCTTCAACTTATGGGTATGTAGCGTTGTGGCATAAAGCTTAGGTAGTTAGCTTGCTAACTCTGGCAGAAATCTCCAGTGTTCTTGTTCCATGTAGTTTCATGTTGCAGCCACAGGGTTGCAGCAACAGCACGTAGACTAGCCTACAGGAAAGCTGCTGCGCATGAACTCATTCGGAATATTTTGAAAACGTAACAGCTAGATATTCTGTCTTCTTATTTTGTAGACGAAAATATAGAGATATTTTATCTTAGTTTTTATTTCATGCAAAACATTTTAGTTTCGTCTTTTTTGGTCAACAATAATGCATCTTAAGATGGTATTAGTCAGTGTTTCAGGACATTAGTGCAGTCTCGTCATCGTCTCCTCTTAGTCATGGAGAAAAAGGTCGTTGACTAACATAATTCCTCTCGTCTCGTCTGACGAAATTAACACTAATCTGCTGTTAGCAGGCCATGGTAGGCGCACATTAGCATGCCATGCTAGGTCGCACATTAGCATGCCATGGTAGGCGCACATTAGCATGCCATGGTAGGCGCACATTAGAGCTCTCATTCGTAGCTTTCTTGCAGCACATCTTCGTCGTTGCGTCGTTGAATTATAAGCATCGTATAAGCATCGTGGTAAATCTGATGTTCTATTGAACGCTCTTGCTGCTCAAAATGTTCTGCAAACGTTTGTAGCTCTATAAACCAAATCAATAACAGGACAACGAGTGCAGCATGCAAGATCTGCAAGATTGTTTACCTTCACTTTGGGATTCCCTCTTTACCCCGCCCCAGACCAATGATTGTACGGTCTTTGCACACCATGTGATTTTGTTAACATATTCTTGGCCTGTTGCAAAAAGTGTAATGTGAAAATGTACCGCACCAAACCAAAAAAATAAACATTGTATTTGGTCCGGACCAAAGAAAGTGAACAAAAGGACTTTCTTGGTGTGAATACCCCCTTACTGTTAACTGAGTAGTCATTACAGGTCAAACAGAAGCAAACTACATTACTGTCAGTAAACGGATGACCTTAAAGGTTGTATCAGCGATGGCGGGGGTAACGTAACTTCTGTTGACGTTCAAACAAAACAGAGCTAGCTCGCTACTCCCTTTTTTTACTCCGCCTTTTTTGAGCCTGCAATCGCTGATACAACCTTTGATATTACAAAAAGTAAGCCTTGGGTATTGATAAGAAAATCAGCTCATGTTCGACAAACACAGATTATAATAATAATGTGAGTGTGTTGACTGACTTTACAACATTTCAAACAATGTTTAATTACAAACATTTCATCTGTAATTCAGCCTTTGCCATGCACTGTATAATTCCGCTCTTGGTCTGCTAAATGGATAAATGTGAATTTTGGTCTGCTAAATGGAAAACTGTAAAATGTAATGTGTGTTCCAGGTGCTTGGGACCCCCACCAGAGAGCAGATCCGAGAGATGAACCCCAACTACACAGAGTTCAAGTTCCCCCAGATCAAAGCCCACCCCTGGACCAAGGTAGGTCACACACACACACCTTACATTTCATTTGCTTAGATTTTGTATACAGACACACACACACTCCTCTACTCCTAAAGGCTGATTTATGCTCCTGCGTCGAATCAACGCCGTACCCCCCCCAGACCCCACTGCCTCACCGCGAACCCCCTCCGTGCACCCCCCTCCTAGCCGTCCACTGTAGCTCGACGTGCACCTCCAAAAATGTGTAACCTTGCGTCAGCGACGCAGACTGCAAGGACTGTGATTGGTCAACTCGTCCTGTGAGTTGATAACTGGTGTTTAAAGCAGCCTACTGTGGGGAGTTAGCAACATGCTAGTTCACTGACTAAACTCAGACATATTTTGGTTACAATGACGGGATTATGTCTGTAACGTAACCTCAGACTTATTTTCTGGTTACAATAACTAGGTCAATGGAATTTACTGTGTCTATTTCTCAATACTTTTTACAAAATCTAAGCAAGAAATAGACCAAACAAATAAGATTAATATTTCAGCACGACAGCTCTCACCCCCACCACACACACACACACACACACACACTAAACTAACCTCTGACCTTTCTCTCTGTCTCAGGTGTTTAAACCACGCACACCTCCGGAAGCGATCGCTCTGTGCAGCCGTCTGCTGGAGTACACGCCTGTGTCGCGTCTGTCGCCCCTGGAGGCCTGTAGCCACGCCTTCTTCAATGAGCTCCGCCTTCCCAACACACGCCTGCCCAGCGGCCGAGACCTGCCACAGCTCTTCAACTTCAGCCCCGTGGGTTAGTCCACACACACACACACACACACACACACACACACACACACACACACACACGTTTACGCTGTGCTGAGGGGCCGTCTAAATGACGCTGTTTTTTTTTTTGAAACCGGTGAATTTATGTTATTGATTAGGACGCTGGCATTTTAGGAGGCTGTAACTGATTTGAGTGGTGGTGCAGTATAAACAGTATAAGACATATAGTGCAGTGTAGACAGTAGCATACAGTTAAGAAAGTGGTATGGTTTACAGTAATATAATTAAGCAGTTAGCCACTCGAGTCGGTTACACTGATTTTGGAACAGTTAAAGGGTGCGTGGTTAGGCATGACGCGCTAGCGGAGTGTATGTGTGTGTGTGTGTGTGTGTGTGTGTGTGTGTGTGCTAGCGGAGTGCCTAAAACCCCCCCTTAGCGGTTCTAAATTCAGGGTTATTGCTTTTCTAAAACGGTTACTACATATACCTGGCAGGATTCCATTTGCAACTTCCTGTTAGTGACTCAGGAAAACGACTCGGAACCCACCTTGGGAGGAGAGATGGAACGCAGCATTATGTATGCGAAGGTCACACACACACGGTGTGCTGAAACATTCTTTATCTATCCACCTGTGGCCCTACACACACACACACACACATAAACACACACACACACACACACACACACACACACACGGTGTGCTGAAACATTCTTTATCTATCCACCTGTGGCCCTACACACACACACATAAACACATGGATACACACACACACGGTGTGCTGAAACATTCTTTATCTATCCACCTGTGGCCCTACACACACACAAATAAACACATGGACACACAGACACATGGACACACACACACACACACACGGTGTGCTGAAACATTGTTTATCTATCCCTTCACACCCTTGTTTAATAAGGTGGGGTAGTTCATGGCTGTATCCATGGCAGCAGCTGCTGGTGTGTGCATGCGTGTGTGCATGTGTATATGTGTGTGTGCGAGCGTGCGTGTGTGTGTGTGTGTGTGTGTGTGTCCATGTGTTTGTTCATGTTTATGTGTGTGTGTATTTTAATTCTCCTGAAATATGTGTGTATTTCACAGAGCTGTCAATCCAGCCCCAGCTAAACTCCACCCTCATTCCTCCTCATGCTCGTACACAGACTACACCTGGTAAGACACACACACACACACATATATATAAATAAACATGTATGGAGACACACACTCTATATGGATCCACTCATTTTAACAAGCACGCACGCACGCACACACACGCACTCTGTACAAACCACACTCCTTTTAACACACACACACTCTATGCTGTGAGGGAGTACAGGGGTTGGACAGAAATAAGAAAACTTTTATTTACACCAATGTTTGGGCATGAATAAGAGTCCCAATTCACACAGAACCCCATGTTATTTACCATGTTGTTTACCCATGTTATTTACCATGTTTCCGTTATGGAATGGACGAACGCCTAGACTTTCCTCCGCTTTCCTCGCAACTGCTGTCTCTCCACAAGCTAAGCTTTTGTTGTCATTTGACTAGTGTTGCACGGTGCACCAATACTACAAAACTATCGCAATACCCTTAAATTAGAAACATCACAATACCTCATTTTATTAGTATTGGTGCTTTTAAGATTTATAGTCGGTGCTTCCCATAGCCTATGTGTCGTTTCTCCTCACACACACACGCGCAGCTTTCAACCTGCAGCTGTCATAAGTAGAGATATGGCTGCTAGTTTAAGTGATGCTATGGCTGCACAGCAACAAATAATAGTGGGCTAGTGTTAAGTTGATTTGCTGACTTGCACCTCTCAAGTTTGTTTTGCTAACCTACCTAGGCTATGGAATGTAGTTCATTTAAGCCTACTGTTGGGTTTAATGACATTTCCGAAATAAGCTAAACTAACTTTTACATCTTGAGAGAGTTCCTTCTAGGTGACTATCCCGTTAGCTCACGCGTCTATCATTCATGTGCCTACCAAAATCATAGAAATGAACATTGCAAGACTCTTATCTCTTCTATGATCCCAGAAAGTTTTTCTTTGACTTGTTAGTTTTTTGAAAACAGATAGAATAGAAAACATAATGAATTGTATCCATATATCCTTGGATTATTTTCCTCTAGGCTAAAACCATGACAATGAAAGCTAATTACTTTCACATTCGTCTTAAAGTGACAGGCACTCAATTAGACCTACACACCACCACTGTAATGACATTAAAGACAAGTGTAATAGTTTAAAAATCAATATGAAGTATAGTAAATATGCAGATCATAAAACACTATACATTATTATAGTTATATATAATGTTTATTAATTGATTGATCGCAAAAGCCACGCCCCCTTAGTTATTGTTGCTATGCCCATCAAACTCCAGAGTTGGCTTTACAGACCTGATTTCAGCTGTGCTAGATAGACTTGCATGATATTAGCTGTGCTAGATAGACTTGCATGCATGCTACAAGGAGACTGGGCCATGTCATGTAAGCAACATGGTACTGCAAATAAATGGAAACATAGCCGACATTGCAGAGCCACTTCAACTTTATTCATTTATAGTGAATAAATGTTACACTAGTGTGCACAGCCTCATGCTTTTCTGATGTGACAATGCTAGCACGTTTGCAGCGGTTAGCTCACTATGCTAACGTTAGTTATCAACAAGTCTCCTCCTAGTGACAATCATATTATACACAATGCTGGCAATGCCGAGAACAATTAAAATCCTTATTTATCTTACTTACATTGAGTTGACTGTGTTGGTTAATCCACAGATGTGGTGGAGCACTGTTTTGTTATGGTTTGCTTTAAATAGTGGAGAGCTGGGAGGAGAGAATCTATTCTAATTTAACATAATTACAGAAAACGTAATCAAGATTGAAAGGCATTATTCTGTGTATTGGTGTTGCGTTAATCCCACACGTGTCGTTTGGCCGTCCTTTTCAACTCACATCATTATAAAATCCCATAAAACCGGACAAAAATCACGGCAAGGCATTAAAGGTGGCGCAATGAAAAATTTGGGTGCAACTAAATTTTGAGCTGGTGCACCTAAATAAAAAAAGTTAGGCGCACCAGTGCTACCTAGGCAAATTAGCCTTGAGCCCTGACCCATGTTGCTTGCCATGCTGTTTCCGTTATGGAGTCCAAATCCTGTACTTATGGCCTGTTATAGACACCAAAGACACCTTTATCTGATTCATACCTCAGTATTTCTGAACGTTAAAAACGTACTGCTGTATCTCTGTCTCACTCTGTGTGTGTGTCTCTCTCTCCCATCTCCTCTTTGCTGCTGTTCCCCTCCGGGCCACCAGAGGGCGGTGTGTCAGACAGCCAGCCCCAGTCCAGCTCGGTGTCCGGCCCCCTGAGTAACAGCACCTAAGGGGCCCTCAGCACTGCGGCGGAGTCCCCCAACACCTCACTGCCCCCTGTTGCAAACCCCTGTCCACACACACACACATAAACACACACATCTGTGCACTCATGTAGATCTGGTAAATGCTCCTAGGTTTCTTCATCGTCTTCATCATTGCCAAACCCCTGGCTACACACACACACACACACACACACACACACACACAACCATGTTTGCGCAGAGGGTTGAATCCTGTGTGCACTCATGCATAACTGATATCACCATCATTATCATGGCTATACTAACCTCTGCCCCCGACCAGATGTGAAGAAGATGATCAGAGCTGTCAGGAAGGTGTGTGAGTGGAGAGAGCCGTGTGTGTGTGTGTGTGTCCAAATTTGGAAGCTGTTCTGAGCAGCACTACGCTGCTGTAGTCCCCCCCCCTGCTGGTCAGGCGCTGTCATGGGAACAGGCCGGCAGGATGAGGGCCTGAGAGACTCAAGCGGTCGCCCCCCCATGGACAGACATCATGTTTTTACTGGCCATTTTAGAGAGGCGCTAGATGGACTAAGTCGCTTTTTAACAGACAAGTATGTTTTAGAATCTGGGATTGACGCACACTCACACACATTCACTCCAGCATGAGGAGAGGTTTTAAGCAGAGGTCTTCAGACCTGTCAATCTGAGATTTTAATACATCTGGTTAATCTTAGGAAAGAATGCCTGAGAACACACACACATGCACAGACACACAGGGGAAAGTTTGGATGACATCAGATGCATCTCTGGCTTTTTACTCCGAGCTCCTAGCACACACATGCACACACCTTCTCCCACACACACACACGGTCACACAGTTGGTTTATTTTACACCGTTTTTCAGTTTAACCTGACATCATTTTGGGGTGCTGGGTTTCTTTAAAGAGGATGCACTTTAGTGTTGCACTGTCTGTCTGTCTCTCTGTGTGTGTGTGTGTGTGTGTGTGTGTGTGTGTGTGTTTGTTGGTTTTCCTCCGCTCATCATCTCACAAGAGACAGTCTCACACACACACTTACACGCGCACACACACACATACGGTTCAACCCCCCCCCCCCCCACACACACACACACACACACACACTGCTAATCTGTAAATATCAAGTACCTTTTATTTTGTTATTATTTTTGTTATTATTGTTATTATATTGCTGTTCTTGTAATTTGATTTTATTATCTCTTTGGGTTAGGGTCTCTCTCTCTCTCTCTCTCTCTCTCTCTCTCGCTCTCTCTCTGCTTTTATTTATTGTTTTGCTGTTCTGTTCATTACGATTTTTATTTTATTAAAACTGCGCGGGGGGGGGGGCTGGGCTGGGCTGGGCTGGGGTAATATTCCGTAATTGCGACGTTCTGTTCTGTGATCAAGGTCGGGACTATTCTTCGGTACATGCCATGGCTGAGCTAGTCTTAGCTCTCTGTGTGTGTGTGTGTGTGTGTGTGTGTGTGTGCGCGTGTGCGTGTGCGTGCGCGTGCGTGTGTGTGCGTGCGTGCGTGCGTGTGTGTGTGTGCGTGCGTGCGTGTGTGTGTGTGCGTGTGTGTGTGTGTGTGTGTGAGTGTGTGTGAGAACCTGTGCTTGGTTAAGACTCACAGGCACATTATTGTACTGTAGTATCTGTTATGCTGTTATCAAGTCAAAGGGATTGACATCTGTTCCCAGTGTCATCTCTGCCAGGTGTGTGTTGGGGGGGGGGGGGATACGAGTAAAATGTGTTCCCATTACCTGATATCTGAATTACTGTTTCATGAGTGTGCATGTGTGTGCGTGACCTTGCGTACATATGTATGTATACGCCTAAATGTGTGTCTGAGTGTAAGATAGCTGGATTGGGGTTGTGTGTGTGTGTGTGTGTGTGTGTGTGTTGCCATGTACAGCCACGGATGTGTTGGGCCTTTGGACATCCCCACAGTCCAGGACACACTTCCCTCATAGGGGGAGGGAAAGGGAGGGGGAGAGAGAGAGAGGGGGGGGGGGGGGGGGGGGTCTGTGTTTTGTTTGTTGTTATAAATAATTAAACTCATTAATAAAGTGATGAAGTCTCCATTTCTTTTTGACTCCACACTGATAGTCATATTAGGGACGTACATAGAGAATGTTAGCTTCCTCTCCTTATTGCTCACACACACACACACACACATTAGGGACATAGTGGATGTCAGTTTAGTTTCCTTGTACACGGACACACACCTGAAAGTGTGTGCTGCTCAACACAAGTGTAACCAGGGAAAGGTCACTGAACGAGTTTTTGTGCTAATGGACCTGTAGCGCCCCCCAGAGGGGAAATATGGTAAGTAGTGGTGGGTTGGGTGGGTCATTAATGGGTTGTTATGCAGGCCTTTAGTCAGCTTCACATTGCTATGAGTGTGCATTGAGCCACCCCCTCAACACGGCAGGATGTTGTAGAGGGAGAGTAGATGGCTAACAAATGTTCAGAAAAAGTCCTGTTGGCAAATTTGAGGAAAAGTTGGTAAAGGGGCTATTTTACACAATTTGAGGGTTCTGAATTCAAATATTTTGTTTACAAAGCACAATTTTAAATGTTAAGCTTGCTAATTAGCATAATTCACATACTTTTTGGTTTTGCCATCAGATATCATAGAAAAAATAAGGCATTATTCTATGTATCAGATATGCTGTAGGACAGGACAAGAATTACCCCAATAACCCTCAAGTAGCAAATGAAAATAAGCTAAATTGAAATAATAGCTAAAATTCAGTATGACGTTTAGAAACAAAATAGATTCCTTAATAATAAATTGATAGAATAGTAGGTGTCTTTATTTTTCTGTAGAAAGTATTTTGTCACTAACTATTATGAACAGTTGTCAGTCTTTTTACTGTAAAGGCAACTGTGCTTGCCTAGTTAAAACATCTCACTGGTGCTCTTTCCCCATTTTCAAATTCCAGCCATGGAGAAAAATGGAAGAGTGTGCATGTTTGAGGAGTGCTGAAGAGTGCTATGGAGATTATTTGCAAAACATTCAGACAAGATATCCTTTATAGTGCAACAAAAAGAAACATTCTCCAGTGCATCATAACTGATGCTGAAAGGGAAGTGGACCTAGGGCAAATCCTCATTTTTGTTGATGATTGTCCCTCTACTGTAGCTATTGCAGATAGCGATGGTTATTTGTGAAGTGGAAATAAGTCATCCTCACTCAAGTGCTGTCTAGCAATGTAGATGCTCAAGATCTAGCTATGTCTTTAGGACACCCATCTGACTGCAGCACATTTAAGAAGTATGCAGGAAAGTTTGTAAGAAACTTTTGTATTGTTATTTGGTATCTGTTATGTGGTAGCAAATGATGCTAACTATCAAAGAAATAGACCTAATGTAGGAATGCACACAGATGCAACAGATATGGTGTAGGCCTATCTGATTAAGACCTGAGTGGTTGAAATGTACTTATTAAATTAAACTGGGAGCAAAGAAGACTATCTTCACTCTTTTCCCTTTGCAACTGTCAAAGAAGCACGGGAAGGCCTAGGGTAGTCTACATCAGATGGCCTAAAGATTAGGCTCTTCTGCATAGCATTAAGTGATTTGCAAGCAGTAATTTGAACACTGACCTTGGTCTAGCCTACTTTGGATATTTAAAGGTAATTTATTGCCAATACACCACACAATATAAATGAGCTATAACAAACAATAAAGGACTTAATCACACACAAACTACTATTTTACTGACTATAAAAATAATAATTATGTAAGAAGTTTAGTAGTTTAAAACGTGCACCAAATTAAACACAAATGACTCAATACACTTGGAGGAGGCCTGCGTCCTTTCTTTTCCAGATATTTTAGGATTTGGATATCGTTTCAGTATCAAGATATTTATGGCAGGTATTGTATCGAAGTCATAATTTTGGTATTGTGACAACACTATGCCAGAGCCACTCAGTTTTCTAGATGTCGAGGGAGGCTCTACCACCAACAAATGATGCTGCTCCATGGCATATTAGAAGAGCACATTATCAAGCTCTAGTATGGAGGCAAGCACACATACCAAATCCAGTGTTACTAGAAGTAAAATGTTTTTTACTTGTCGGTTGTTGCTGACGGTAGATGCAATTCTGCATTAGGCTTATTCCCACTATCTAAGTTCATATGTACTGTAGGATATATTCTGAGTTGAAGGTTATCTATGCAACTTGTTATTATGATGAAATGCATTAAACACCACATGAGTGACTCACTATGTTAGCAATAAAAATATGGTACTGTTTTGATTAGAATTTCCGAGTTTATTACATGTTAACTGTAATCATTTTCCCATTAAATACGTTAATAAACTATAGTATGGGTTCTTTAATGCTCAAACATATATTTAGAGAACACTTTTATTTGGTTTTAGTGATTACTTTTGAAATCAACCCAATTTAGGAAAAATAAGTGTTTTATGTTAAAATGCTGATTATGCGACTTAGAATTCAGAATTGAGCTTGGTAAACAAAATATTCAGAATCAGCACCCTCAAATTAGGTAAGAAGGGTGGTTTACCAACTTTTCCTCAAATTTGCCGTCAGAAGTTCTCTTCTGTGAAGCTGCTCTCCCTCTATTGGGGCTGATGATGGGTTTGACACTGGGGAGTTGGGGCTGATGCTGGGTGGGGGGCGTTAGGTGCTGTGTGGAGTTGGCGCTAAATGCTACGTGGGGGCGTTAGGTGCTGTGGGGAGTTGGGACTGGCTCTAGGTGGTGGCATTAGGTGATGGGGAGTTGGCGATAAATGCTAGGTGGGGGCGTTGGGTGCTGTGGGGAGTTGGCGCTAAATGCTAGGTGGGGGCGTTAGGTGCTGTGGGGAGTTGGGGCTAAATGCTAGGTGGGGGGCACTATGTGCTGTAAGGAATTTGGGCTAAATGCTAATAGGGGCAGAGCCCAATAGAGTTCGGACAACTCAAATCATGGGTGCCATGTTTCATCCCAACGTCGGATGTTTCTTGGTAACTTGGCTACTATAATTTTCCTATGGAATGCGTTATCATAAGTCGAAGAGAGAAATTGACATTTGCCTCACAAAATATTGTATAATTATTAGCCCTCCAGTTTTGTCTCTTGACCTTCTGCTCCCATACTTTCTGCCTTTCTGAGTCAATTGTACAACTGTTTTCCGCTTCCCGGTCTTGCAGTTCGGCATTTTTTAAATAAATAATTGTATTTTTTTTATAATTTAGATATGTTTTCCTCGGTTCACTGTACCAGAGCCCGTCTACGGAGAGCCTCCCCACTCTCTATTAATCCCATACAAACCGAACTGGGCTGCAGTTCACCAGAGTTCACCTAGATGGCGATCGCGGGCGAGTCCAAAATACATGGGGTCCTATGGAGCTACATGGCTACATTTATTGTTTTCACCTATTTAACAACTGAAACCCTCAGATTTTATTTTATTTTTCGCAAAATGGATATGGATTATCAATCAAAAGTGAAATAATCCGGGAGTCATGTCCTTTCGTTTTCTTACAGGTTGGGTCGTTGTTGCCCATAACACGCTAGCATTGATGCTATGCTATGCTATGATCATGCTAATGAATGACGTCATTGACACGTTTGAAAGGCTTTTTAGAACAATTAAGTGACTTTAAAAAATATAATACTCAACCAAGTGTATTGTCTTTGCTTCCCCTTTCGAATACAATATTCAAATTACTTGAAAAAAAATTATATCCCGAGAAAAGTGGATTTTGAGGGGTACAGCTCCATAGACCTCCATTCATTCTGGACTCGCCCGCGAGCGCCCCTAGATGCAGTACCACACCGGAAGCATTCCGAGAGTGAAGGTTCTCCCCTTATTAGACATTCTCTGACTGTACTATGTCAATGGGGATCTGCTGAATGTTGGGATGAAACATGGCGTCCATGAAACACGTGGCCACCTCAGAACCAATCGCTAACGAGATAGCTCAGAACATTCAATTCCCTAGTTGTCGCAACTCTCTCTATATACGGCTCTGGGTGGGGGCATTAGATGCTGTGGGGAGTTGGGGCCGACACTAGGTGGGGACACTGTGGGGAGTTGGGGCCGACGCTAGGTGGGGACACTGTGGGGAGTTGGGGCTGAGGCTAGGTCGGGGGCAGTGGATGCTGTGGGGAGTTGGGGTTAGTATAAATACTCTTTTGATCCCGAGAGGGAAATTTGGTCTTGGCATTTATCCCAATCCGTGAATTAGTGAAACACACTCAGCACACACAGTGAACACACAAGTGAGGTGAGGTTAACCAGTCACACAGCCACTGTGTCAGCAGCAGGTGCGCTGACAGTGACGATGCGTTTCTGATGTCAGATTTTTATGTAAACTGCTCTCACGTTGCAGCGCTTTACTTATAAAAAAGAAAAAAAGAAAAAAAGAGATGGGGGGCGCAACCGTGGCCTACTGGTTAGGGCTTCAGGCTTGTAACCGAAGGGTTGCTGGTTCGATCCCCGACCAGTACAAAAACTGTAGGCGGGGAAAGCACTCTCCCATGACCACATCCACGGCTGAAGTGCCCTTGAGCAAGTGCCCCCTCACTGCTCCCCGAGCGCCGCTGTAGCAGGCAGCTCACTGCTCCGGGTTAGTGTGTGCTTCACCTCACTGTATGTTCACTGTGTGCTGTGCGTGTTTCAGTAATTCACGGATTGGTATATATGCAGAGATAAAATTTCCCTCGGGATCAAAAGAATATACTTATAATCAATAATATTATAAGTATTATTATATAATACTTATAATCAATATGAGCCCCCCCTCCCCAATATCAAGATCAGAGGTGGCCCCAAGATCATCCCCCCATCACACCCTGTGTGTACCTATGTTGCTCCTTCACTGACTTTCAGTTTTCTAGTATGTGTTCATGAGAGCGTGCCCATGTGCTGATCTTAATAAAGCCGTGTTTTGAGAGACTTTTCAGGGGCCCAGCATCGAGGCATCCTCAGCCCAGAACACAGCACAATATCTCCATAAACAGAGATTATAAACCAGAGGTGCCTGGCATAGACAGTAGGCTAAAATAAATGGCCAACAGCAGTGGACAACGGCAAAACGGTAAGACAACTAGGCTACACATCACTAAAATCTTTACAACTAAATGGAGTTTGAAGAAACAATACAAAAAAACTATGTCAATGTGTAATAAAACATTAGGTTACAATAACTAATGATGTTGCTACCTAAAAAATGTCAACAGTTTTTATGTTTTAAATTGTGTAGAAATGCCGTCTACTAATTCAGCTGTCAACTGTCAGTGAGGAGGGATACATGCGCTAGTTACACTTAAACACCATTGGTCTTTTTGAATACGTGGTAAGCCAATCAAATCACGTTTTGTTGAGACGTTGAGCAGATCTGTATTCTCTCTTTTTCGACTGGAAGACCGTCTGCGGTGAGTTGACAACAATGTGTTTTTAAAATTATTTTTCTAAAACACTGGATGACTAGGATGGTTCATTTGTGAAAGTTGCTGGAGTGCGCGGAGTCTCAGATGGGGGAGACATCTAGCACACAATTTCGGCGCGGGCGGCCATAGCACCACCGAAGAAGTTCACGGCTCCCTTCTTCTTCGCTTTTGACGCCATCTCAGAAACAGAGCCACCACCTTCCGCAGGCATAGCGCTATTCTGCGGTCAAATGTTTTGCTCACAGTACAGGGAACAGTTAGCACTAACCCTAACCATAGCACGTCTTTGAAATAGCCTTATCTTAGCGCAGAATCGGTATATTGTGCTGTGTAGCCACATTGCGCACCAGAATGTTATCGTTAGCTTGCTAGCAGGCCATGATGAGCTTAATCTTGCTTTGCTAGTAGCTAGCGTTAGCTCCGGCCCCCGGCGCGGTGCAGTTCAAGAGTTAGCAAGCTACAGATGGCTAAATCATGTAGAATGTCGATTTCGGACTGACAGATGTCCCATACGGTTTCCAGATAACAATATGAAGCGCATATTTTAATGCGACCGTTTAAAACGGATAACTAACGTTAGCAGGTAAACCAATTCAGATTGGACTTAATCATCAAATAGTAACGAAATGGCAGTCATAGTTTGATTATTATTTTATTTTATTTGTAGATTCTAGTAATGATACCAGCAGCAAAAAGTTGGACGTGGGGTTTCGGAGGCGCGCAACCCAAACGTTTACGTTAATGAGGGCAGTAACACATGCAAGGCTACAACCCCTCCAGTATAAATGACTTGTGTTTGTATGTTTATTGTAAGCAGTAAATAATATCAAATCAGCGAATTGGAAAGATTGCGTACGGTCGGTAGACATCCAGGGTGTGATGACAGGGCAGTCTGCGGAAATAAGCATTAAGCTTACCCGAAAACCTGCTCCTCTTCCATACCTTTAGTCCCCAGCAGGGGGCGATGTGTCCATTTCACGGTTTTACAGTTTTTCTCAGTTGATTTGGCGCATTTCTAAGATCAGAATGGTAATTCTCAAAACTGTTCAAACTCCGTATTATCTTATCACTTGTACACATAATTGAACCAGTGTCTCCACATTTTGAACAAATAGCAATGCTTTTTAGTACATCAATGCAACTGATTTTGTACAAATGCTGTTTGTTTTTTCAGTGGTTAATAGTCATGTTGGTCAAAATGCATTACAGTATACCATATTAGTCAGAGTCTGGACTAGTCTACTATGCTTAGCTTAGCTCTGCCTAATAATGAATTGCGCTGAAAGCAGGCAGGCACGCAGCTATGCTGCTCACGTTTACACTTGTGTGCATGGCGGGGTTTAAAACATTACTGCCAAAGTCTAAGTAGCCTGTTTAACATCCAAAGACATTGTACTGCTCAAGAGTAGACTAGCTCTGGATGTGAATTACAGTGAGCCGTTTGAGACGGGAGACCAAAAATAAATGGGCGGTCAATAGTAAAACGACAAGCTGACTAAAGAAATTGCAGTCCACTGATCGTGCCAGCACTACATGCAATTTTGTTAAACTAGCTGTCATAACTAGTTGTCATAGTCTGTCTAACATATATAAATATATGTGACCTGACCGACAGGAACATCAGAATGTATAGAAAGATGTATAGTGGTGCACAGCTCTGACCAAGTGGTGTATATTACTGTATATTTGTCATTTGCACAATGCTGTAAAAGCCTTTGGTTTATTTATACTGTCACAATATCTGTCGACAGGAAAAAACTTTTAAACATATCCACTGTCTTCCACAAATCCACATCCACATATCCACTGTCAACCCCCTCCACACACAATACTATTGAATACATTAATGTATAACTTTGTAGTTTTGAAATAGAAAATAGTGCGCATTGTTCATTAGAAAATACTTCGAGTAATATTGACAAAAAAGTTGACAAAACAGTTTGACTATCTTGACAAACAGTGGCATCATGATGTGTCATTTTGATTGCACTGACCATTTCATTGGCATAAATATTTGCTTTTCAGGCATAAATAAGCATTTTGAGCAAGATACAGATACAACTAACTGTTTATTATGATCCGAGAAATGCACCAAAGTGACTGAGAAACTGTATCCCAACTCCTGCTGAATCAAAGTCTTGAAGGACTCACCTGCAACCAGTCTAGATAACTAATATCAGACATTGGGTTCCTTGCAATTCCCTCATTTGGTTTGGTTATCCACCCTTCACTCTTAGTCCCTAACTACCAAATGAGGGACTTGGGAACTCAGAGTAAAGGCCTGATTTTGTGTGTGTTGTGTGGTCTGTGTGTGTGTGTGTGTTGTCTGCCTGTTGACTGTTGGTGCGTTTGTGTGTGTGTGTGTGTTGTCTGCCTGTTGACTGTTGGTGCGTTTGTGTGTGTGTTGCAGCAATGGAGACGTCCTCCGTGTACATGTGTTTCCCCTGCTACCAGGAGTTCCCCTCCCTGGAGGAGGTGCTCGCCCACCAGCTCACCTGCAACGTCGAGGCTCCTGCCCACACACCAGCACAGGTGCCTCAGAGCAGCCAGGTAACACACACACACACACACCTGCACAGGCACCTGTAATGCTTTTCGTACTCAAAGCAGTGGTCACTGCACATGGCAGGTGTGATGTCACTGGAGCGCCATAGGCATTTATAGGCGTGTGATCACCGAAGCGGCATAGACATTTATAGGTGTGATGTCACCGGAGCGCCATAGGCATCTATAGGTGTGATGTCCCCGGAGTGCCATAGGCATTTATACCGTCTTGGCCCGAATATAAGACAGGGTTTTTTTTTTTCTCAAAATATATCTGAAAAAGTGGGGTCGTCTTATATTCGGGGCCTAGACAAAAAATCTATGATGCCATTGTAAAATCATATGGTGATCAACGCGATGGTGAGCCCAGAAAGACCGTCTTAAAAATGCATTCATTGATGGCAGTGTGTGTGGATATGATGTGACTGAAAAACGTAATGACGGGTTGCCGATTACCAGAGCCGTCATGCAGCTGAAGGCTTTGGAGATCGCTAAATAGCTAAACACACCCACCGACTTCAAAACTAGCCTTAATGATGCGTCAATGCATGTCATTTCACTGCAGAAGTCTTGCCCAGCGCTTTTCCTCAGACTTCGAGGAGAATCTACTGTCTTTTCAACAGTAGCCTATGTGATCAACTTCAGAAAAAAAAACTCGCTCACACCCCCTGGATCAGATGGCCAATGCTGATCAAACGTCAATGTGCTTTGACATGTCAACATCTGCCAGCGTACAGTTAGATGTGAATGGCTAATGCAGTTATTGAAAGTTATTGAGGCTATGGTTCTTTTCTTTAATGATTGGTAGCCTACAGTTTATCTTTTTTACTGTTATGGCATTCATTAACATTTTACAAGTTATTTATTTAATTTGAATTTGAGAAATTCACCCCAAAAGATGAAATGAAATTGATCTCATGATTAAAAACAACAGCCTATAAATTAGTTCATTCAATATATTATCACCAGCATTTAAAAAAAGTAATTTTCTATATGAAACACAATTTGGTCTAATAAAAGCTGCTGCTGCTTTTATTTTATTTTTTCCAAAAATTAATCCTGAAAAGATATATATTCAGGATATTCGGACCAATACGGTAGTTTGCGCAAGTAGCAGAAAATGTAAACAAAAGGACCAGTTAACGGTGTCAAAAAAACTTTTTTATTTTTTTTTTGGTTACACTTACTTACTTGACTTTACTTTATTCTCCCTCTCTCCTCCCCCTCCTCTCTCTCTCCCCCCCCTCTCCTCTCTCTCTCCTCTCTCCCCCCTCTTCTTCCCCCCCTCTCTTCCTTTCTTTCCCCCCCTCTCTCCTGTTTCTCCCTCTCTTCCTCTCAGGAGCACACTGAGGCTGAGGCTGATGTGGAGGAGAGTGTGTGTGCGCTGACCCCAGACATGGGCGGGTCTGAGCTGTGGAGTGAGGGGGCGGAGCAGAGGCGGGCGGGGGCGGGCGATGCCCCCCGGATTCTATACCAATGTGGCGACTGCGAGCTCCTTTTTGATTCGCTGGGTCTCTGGCAGCAGCACCGCAAGCAGGGAGGCTGCCAGCAGGAGGCGCAAGAGCACTCAGAGACACCGCTGATCGCACCCACACACACACACACAGAGGCTGGCAACCTGCAGCCCCCAGAAGAGGGGATGGAGACAGAGGCGAGGCAGGGCGGGGCCTATCCTAATGACGGACAGGCAGAAGCAACCAATGAGGCATCGCTGGAGGCGGTGAGAGTGGAGACGCAGGTGTGTGTGAGCGAAACGTCAGACGGCCCTGCAGCCGCGCCCGCGTCCCCCCCTGACCCCCCCGTGAGACGTCGGAGCGGCGTGAAGCGAGTGAAGCCACCGTCCAGCCTGCTGTGCGTAGAGTGCGGTGCAGGCTTCTCGGCCATCTCGGAGCTGGTGTCTCACCGCCGCAGTCAGCATGGCCTGCAGGAGGCGCTACACCGCTGCACGGTGTGCGGAGAGGGCTTCCTCAACACCACGCTCTTCCTCTACCACCGCAAGCAGCACCCGCAGCCGCATCCCGTCCACACTCTCGCGCACACACACACCTCGCTGCTTGGCCTCCAGCAGGACGTGCAGGTGGAGCTGCTGGAGGAGGAGTCTCATGGACAGGGACTCCTGCTATTGGCTGCAGCCGGGGAGGGGCAGAGTCTGGCCTCTTATTTGGCCCTGCCCAGCAAACTGGATAGCCCACACATGCCCATCGAGGTCCAGACCTCTCCCACTAACCCAGAAGCCACACCCACCGACGATCCGGCCACTCCCACCAACCCAGAAACCACACCCACCAATGGTCCGGCCACTGATCCAGAAACCACATCCGTTGAGGTCCAGACCACTCCCACTGATCCAGAAGCCACACTGATCAATGTTCAGGCCACTCCTACTGAAAACCAAGCCATTCTGGCCACATCCCCTGAGAACCAGACCAATGAGCTTGAGAAGGGGTCTCAGGAGGAAGGGGAGAGCCCAGACAAGAAACGTCTGAGGCAGGAGCAGGAAGTGGCGGCAGAGGGAGTGAGTGTGTGTGAGATGACCGGCACGTCTCTGTGCCGCGTGTGTGGCTCCTCCTTCTCCAGCGAGGGGGCGCTGAAGAGGCATGGTCAGGAGCGCCACGGCCACAAGGGGGCGCTTCATGCCTGCGGAGTGTGTGGCCAAGAGTTCATGAACACCACGCAGTACCTCTACCACCGCAAGCAGCACCGCATTGACATTGATACACCCGCACAGCCAGCGCACGCCAACTGTCAGCCCGCAGGTCAGTCTAAGTGTGTATCTGAGGGGGTTAACCAAATGGTGTGTGTGTGTGTGTGTGTGTGTGTGTGTGTATGAGGGGGTTAGTCTAATTGTGTGTGTGTATGTTTGTTTGTCTGAGGGGGTTAGCCTAATGGTGTGTGTATGTTTGTGTCTGACGGGGTTAGCCTAAGGCCATCCTTAAAAATATTTTTGTTTGCAGTAACAGCCAAAAAAAAATAAAAAAGGGTCGGTAGGTAGGTCAATATTTTTTTTTTTCAAGATTCAAAGTAAAAAAAAAAGTTCAATTTTGGTCATTGTGATTACGTAGGAATGAATTTACACAAATGTGCATATCGTGACGTAACTGACTGGGTCTTCAACCCGTGCCTTCAGGCGCACCATTGCAAACCTCATTCTGATGCAGGTTATATAGACCAGCCTTTCTCAAACTTCTTTGACCTGAGGCCCGGTCATGGCAGACTTTTGGGTCTTAGGGCTCATCTACATGTACCCAGAAAGAAGGCTACAATAGCTCTTGGCCACGTTATATTGAAATTTGACTATACAATACTCAATGCTATACAGTATATTATACAGTCTCTGCTCTGTTTCTAAGGAAGTTCCAAAAAACAACGTCGTTCTGTTAAGTTTCGTTAAATAAATAAATAGCCTTCCAACAGGTTGAAGCGGAGCTTTGATACCAACGTTATCGATTAGTTTCAGTTTCTCTCGCGCAGACGCGCATTGAATGAATGCTCATACCACCACTTAATTGTAGGGCTCCATGTTTAATGACATCGATAGCAGAAACGTTTGTTTTCTTTTTTCGTCGATCCGCGGTTTCTTGATCAACTGCGCAGCAAATTATCAGATGAAGCATCGGGCCTAATTTCACTCCACGACTCCGCGAACCAGCAGTCTCCATGTTGCGGACCCATATTTCGAGAAATGCTGAATAGACCACAACCAATTTCAATACTCCGACACGGTCACCGCTATACTAGGGGGAGAAGGGATGAGAAAAGATCTGGCCACAGTTCTTCCAGAACTTCGTGCCAAGTAAAAGCGTTATCAGTTTGTGTGAATGAAACGAAGCGTAGGCCATAGTGTGACATGCGTAAAACCAATGGTGTAGAGATGACGCCAAGTGAGCCACGCAAAGTGAGCCACGTTTGCATGTAGGCAATTTATATTCACAATACGTGGGCCTACTAAAAGAAATATTATTTTATTGCATTTGTATTGGTTGTTTAGAGTGAAAAAAACAATCGGTCGGTATTAACGCAAGTTTACAACCGGCAAGTCGGTCGGACTAAAAGGGGGAAAAAAATAAATATTTGGGTCGGTTCTAAATTGACAGGGTCGGTCGGGTTACGGCAAACGAAAATATTTTTAAGGATGGCCTAATGGTGTGTGTATTAGGGCTGTAACGATACGCGTATCGAAACCGAAATCCCGACACTCATATCCACGACTGTGTCACGGTGTGAGAAGGCAGAATCGTGACACACCCCTTCTAGTGTTTCCCGCAGGCTTTACAGCTTACACGGGCGCATAAGTAGCACACATCTCCCGCCTTACTTACTGGTACGTTGTCCAAAAATAAATAAATAAAAAAAAAATCATAGCTAAGTAAACCCCCTCTCCTTGCCCCTGCAAGGACGCATAGAAGACGACTAAGGTGCAGGACGCTAAATTACGCTCAATACCAATGTTTTCCAAGACTCAAACAGTCCAACCAGTAGACTATGATAAGCTAGCCAACTATGCTACTTTGTTTACAATATTTCCAATATTCTACTAGACAGCTGAATTAAAGAGGTAGAGTTGTAATAGAAGTAGTAGGCTATCATCTGCATAAAGTGTGCTGTCATGAATATCAGAAATTCCGTATTTTCTCTTTTTATATCAGGATATAATATAATACAGATATACAACAATGTGTTCTAATCCTCTGGTGTTCCAAGGTAGGCTATTGAAATGTAATTTCATAAAATGTCTAGCCCCCCTTGAAAACCCGCACCTTCAATGAAACCGATGGAAACCGCGTCATTTGCTCTGACATTTTCATACATATTTACTTTACTTAAAGGAGAATTCTGGTGTGATATTGACCTAAAGTGTATTGAAACAGGATACCGAGTGTGAACGTATGTCTCATAGCCCATCTTGGCTTGTCCCCTGCACTCCAAAATCTGGCGCTAGTTAGCCGATGCTACCAACAGCTTTTTCAATGGTGGTGCTTCGGCATCGGGCTAGCCATGCAAATAAATCACTGTTTTACACTATTTATGAGGCTCAATGTATCTCCACACTTCATTGGTAGACTTCTGAGGGCCCTGACATTTAAAACAAGACATTGAGAACTTTGAAAAAGCACTGGTAGTTTACTTACAAGACGATTTATATAGACAGTATCTTCACAAAGTTTAGCGTTTGCAGCCATCTTGAATTTAGTCACGATAAGTCGAGCGACGAGTAAGAATGAACAGGTATGATAAGGGATCAGATTCCAAAAATAATTCAGTGGAAATGCATGGATTCCAGTTGCTGCTAGAAACTATAAGTCAATATCACACCGGAATTCTCCTTTAACCCTTAGAACCCTAAGCTGTTTTTAGGGCATTTTCACTACCTTTGTTCACAAGGATTTATTCTGGTCATTGTAAGTGCCACACACACATATTATATATTGTTTTTTTCAGCAGAGTCTAGGCTATCCAGATCTGTCTGCGTATTATAAAAAATTCGTATATTTCGACATGAATCTCACCACAGCAAGCTCATAGCTCTACATGCATTCCATGTGTGTGTAGGGCAGACTGAATCCTGAATCGGGCAATATAATTACCATGTTGGAGGGATACTCTGGGGCTGAGCAATTTACAGAAATATGTGGTGTGTGATTTACGGAAATAAATGCCATTTTTTATTTAGTGATGAAAAATGACCTTTCTGCGCTCCATATCTGTGACACGAACGGATCTGACCTGACTTGACCCGAGGTTGCGTGTTAGCCTGCGTGCCTATGGTGTATGCACTCATAATGATTATCAACTTTTTACTGCATTGCCATGAACAAAGTAAAGGCAAAATGTTGTTTCTTTGTTGAACAAATTGGGATGCAATGTGAGCCTTGAATTGGATGCCATGCAGGAATTTGCTAGGATCTCAAAACTGGATTATGAACATGCTTTGCCATAGAGAAACACACGATAGCGTTGGATTATAAACATGCTTTGCCACAAGAATAGACAAAAACATGGGGTAAGTCCAGCTATATGAAGTTATTATTTTGCTGTCACTTCGTCTGTTTTATAACCCAGAAGGATGAACTTGGTATCAAATGATAGCTCCTCTTTCATCTAGCATATCTATCCGATCATGGGTCCGCGAGTAATTCAAATGAGAGTAATGGGTGTGCAGCGTTGGTTTGTGTACATGACGTTATTATTTTGCAGTCACTTCGTCTGTTTTTACAAGCCAGAAGGATCTATAAACATGGTACCAATTGATAGCCCTGTGTCCCCTCTTTCATCTGATATGCTTGCCATATTGATGCGATCACAGGTTCGCGAGTAATTCAAACGAGAGTAATGGTTGCGCAGGTGAACGCAGAGAAGTATATACTGTAAATATGATGCAATTTGATTTAATTTCATGATTTTTTTTTATTTTCATACTTGATCGTACAGACACGTGTGTAGTCTCTTTGGAAAGCCCCACTTCTGCTCTGTCATGCAATAAAGGTTTCATCTCGCTGCGATGAACAGTTCCGGAGCAATGTAACAGAGAAGAAAGGGTGTGTTTTTTGGGTTCTAAGGGTTAATTTACTTAATAAATACCTTTTTTTTGTTAAACCTTATCCATGTGTGGTTTCCCTGTTAAATCACCCAAAATGGCTGGGTGGTTCTAACAACACACACACATACACCTCAGTAGCGATCATCTTGGAAGTGAGGGATGTCATTTGCTCTGCACACACGCACACGCACACACCTCAGTAGCGATCATCTTGGAAGTGAGGGCTGTCATTTGCTCTGCACACACACACACACACACACACACCTCAGTAGCGATCATCTTGGAAATGAGGGACGTCATTTGCTCTGCACATCGAGCATCTACTTACTTAAACGAGTTCCACACAGAACTTTTACTCGGTCGGTTCTGCATTATCCTGTAGCCTGTGCATGCGTGTGTACGTCTCCTATGTCACCAGGAGTGTGTGTGTGTCTCCGTGCCTCTCCTGTGTCAGTAGTATGTTATTGACGCTCTCTGTCTGTATCTGACCCTCCCCCAGTAGAGGATTCCGGAGAGGCAGCCTGCGGTGACTTCTTGGTGGAGCTCCCTGAAGACCCTACAACGGTTCCACTGGTGTCTGTCGCCCTGGCGACAGATGCCACCCTGAGCGAGCCCATCCCCCCGCCCCCTGCCCAGCTGTCACGTGATTGGTCGAGAGCAGCGCTACCCCACCGCTGTCCGCACTGTGGCCGCTCGTTCACGCGGCGGTCTCTACTCCGTGCCCACGTCAGCGGGCACACGGGCCAGAAGCTCTTCCGCTGCCACGTCTGTGCCAAGGCCTTCTCCAGCCCTGCCAACCTGCTGCGTCACACACACACGCACACACACACACACCAGCGCCCGCACCGCTGCCACATCTGCACCAAGGACTTCAGCCAGCCCGCCACACTCAAGCGCCACATGCTCACACACACGCGGCCAGGAGCCTACCGGAGGCGCCGCCTCACACACACACACACGCTCAGGACAGCCATCCAGGACGGGGACGCCCAGGGACCACACCTTCACACCTGCCCAGACTGCCCTGCCAGCTTCAGGATGAACACACAGCTGCAGAAACACAGGTGTGTGCGTGTGCGTGTGTTTGTGTGTGTGTGTGTGCATGTATGTATTTATCTAAGACCTGCAAAAACACATTTTCACATCAAAGTACGTCGGCATGATTTGTACCTTAGTACATTAAAGTGCATCTCTGCCTACACTGTACTGAAATACCACAGTGTTGCTAAAACACTTCTGTTAGGCCTATTTTGTGCCGCGATCACACCCAATTAAACCTAAGACAGCAACATCAAAGATCACTGGGCCAAATGCTTCAAACATGAAAGAAATAAGTAATTTATCAACAAGGCCATCACGATTTTAGAACTGTTACATTTATGATGCTTATGTTACTGTTACAACGGTAGGCAACCACACTTTTTAATGGCTGCGTCAGGTTGTAACAAAGGCAGGCTACGTGTCGCTGCTAAGTTAAATTCTTAACAAACTAGAACATTTTTTTAATTCTGTTTCAACTTTTATGGAGTAAACATGTATGATTCCTTTCTGGCCAAATTTCACAGCTTTCCAATCTAATGTCTGTGTAAATTTGAACGGAGAGAATAGAAAAGTGTTACTATTGTGTCAGTTCTCCTCTACTCTCGCATAGTAAACACAAATGGAATGTTGGAACATTGCGTTCCCCAACACAAACGTGAAAGGTCGGGTTTTGCGGGTATTGCGGTAATACGGTTATCGTCCAAGCCCTATTTGCAGAAATAAAAAATCTGCCCTGGGTGTAATAGTGAATTTACTTCGGCCTAATAGCCTGAATGGCCCTAATAGCCTAAATGTCCTGCTTGCGATTGTGAATTTACCTAGGCCTAATAGCATAATGTTGCCTTGGAAAATTATTGCTTGTTCACCAATTATTTCACCCTGTTAGTAACAAGGCAGCAGGCAAAGGTTATAGCCTACTGCTTTGTAAATTACCCCAGCCAAAGCATTTCTTAATTATCTTAAAAATAAAGTATTTTCATGTTTTGTTATCCTTTTTAATAAGAATATCAAGATGACCAGTGTGTTTTTGGTCTTATTACCCTTAGTTTCCCTTAAATTAAAAAAAATAATAATACATTTTGCAATTTTCACTTCCTCCCGCGCAATTTTTTTGCAACAAAGGCCTAAAAACATCACAACAGGAAAGTTACGGCGAAATCAGGCATTTTAGGATATAAATATCGCAATAATCTCAAAAAAGGCCTGCGGAATCCTGGATGGACTGTTATATACAGTATTTAGGAAACTTTACCGAGACATTTCTCAACTCGTACAGAACCGACATCGTTCTCACTATAACATATACTGTACAAGATACAATGTATTGTATTGACAGACCCCCCCCCCCCCTCTGTCTCCCTCTCTCTCAGACTCCTTCACACCAGTCATCCATTCTCCTGTGAGATTTGCAGCGAAGCCTTCAAGCGCAGAAAGGACCTGGACCTGCACTCCCTCTCACACCAAGGTGGGAGAAAAACTAGATAGATAGATAGATAGATAGATAGATAGATAGATAGATAGATAGATAGATAGATAGATAGATACTTTATTGATCCCCAGGGGAAATTTAAGAACACACACACACACACACACACACAAAATTCTCTCTCTCACGCTCTCTCTCTCTCTCTCTCTCTGTAGAACCCAAATCCTGGCCACTCTGTTCTGTCAAATATACATTCTGTCACACGCACACACTAATAATGTCTCTCTCTTTCTGTAGAGCCTAAGTCCTGCCCCCACTGTTCAGCTCAGTTCCTCAACCAGACGGTGCTTCAGGTGCACCTGCAGCGTTGCCCAGGCAACCAGGTGGAGACCAGGCCTGAGACTGAGGTGTCCGGTGGTCGGCGTGGGCGGGGCCAGGGGCGGGGTAAGGCGGGTGGGCAGCTGGAGTGTGAGATGTGCGGACACCGCTGTGTGACGCAGGAGGGCCTAGAGCTGCACCGCCTCTCCCACACCGGCCAGACGCCGCTGCGCTGCCCCCTGCTGCCCTGCAGGCGGCGCTTTGCCACGGGGGCCGCGCTGGGCGAACACGTCCTGGCGCACTGCCAGGGTCGCCAGGGCAAGCAGCGGGCACCCAGCCGTTACCGATGCCAACACTGCGCCAAGGAGTTTGCCTATGCCTCCACTTTCGCTGTGCACATGCGCATTCACACCGACGAGAGGCCCTTTGAGGTGAGGGAAGTGTGTTTGTGTGTGTGTATGTGTGGCCCACACACACGGATGAAGGGAGACTCAAACACACACACACACATCATCATCCTGCAGAACCTAGCGCACGCACACACCAGTGTTGTAGTCAAGTCACTATGCCTCGAGTCCGAGTCCAGGTTCGAGTCCCCAGTGTTCAAGTCCGAGTCAAGTCCAAGTCATTAAAAAAAAATTCCGAGTCAAGTCCACTACTCATCCGAGTCAAGTCCGAGTCGAGTCACTATTGATCCACGTCGAGTCCGAGTCGAGTCCCTATTGATCAAGTCGAGTCCAAGTCCAGCACTAAAGTAAGCATAGCATACATGTCGTTCCATACTGACAATTGTATAGGCGGCCATATCTCCAAGCATTTTGGTGTTAAAGTTAACGTTAGTTTGCTTGACTTGCGATGTACGACACGAAGCAGTAGCCTAACATTCCCTTGAACTAAAATTTGTATTACAAATAATTTAGATATTAAAATCATATAGCAAATTATAGCCTAATGACATACTACAATTATAGCCTTATGATATATTACAAAAAAAAAGTCGAGTCCTCAAAGAGTCATTGCGAGTGCGAATGCACAAGTCCGAGTCCAAGTTCGAGTCATTCAGTGCTCAAGTCCAAGTCAAGTCACGAGTCTCTAAATTTAGCTAATGACTCGGACTCGAGTTCGAGTCTCGGACTCGAGTACTACAACACTGGCACACACACACACACACACACACATCATCATCCTCCTGCAGACCCTAGCGCACGCACACACACACACACATCATCATCCTGCAGGCCCTAGCACACGCACACACACACACACACACACATCATCATCCCGCAGAACCTAGCGCACACACACACACACACACATCATCATCATCCTGCAGGCCCTAGCGCACGCACACACACAGACATCATCATCATCCTGCAGACCCTAGCGCACGCACACACACATCATCATCATTCTGCAGACCCTAGCGCACGCACACACACGCATCATCATCATCATCCTGCAGACCCTAGCGCACGCACACACACACATCATCATCGTCCTGCAGACCCTAGCGCACGCACACGCGTACCTACCTGAGTCATCCTGCAAACTCTAGCACACACACATCTGAGTCATCCTGAAGACCCTAGCCCGCACACACACTTACCTGAAGCCAAACACCCCTGTGACCCAAACACCCTCTCCTGAACACCCAACACGATTCAGTGAAATGACTGTGCAGTTTGTTAGTGTGAACTATATGTGCGTGCGCGCGTGTGTGTTCTTCCCTCTGCAGTGCTCCACCTGTGGGAAGCGTTTCCGGCAGCTTCCTCACCTGCAGGACCACGAGCGGATCCACAGTGGGCTGCGTCCGTTCGCCTGCTGGGTGTGCGGAAAGAGCTTCAGCGTGGCGGCGCGTCTGACGGAGCATGCGCGCGTGCACAGCGGCGAGAAGCCCTACACCTGTCCCCGCTGCCCCACCGCCTTCCGCTCCCGAGCCAACCTCGACAAGCACCTGCACATACACGCCGATGAGCCGCATGGGCCGGAGACCGAGGCACTTGGGGAAGGCGAGTCGGCCGTGCAGACCATCCTGCTCGTCCACCAGGCGGCGCCTTCACCCCCGCACCCAGACAACCAGTTGGAGGTTCCAGAGGGGGCAGGCACCACGCTGATCCTGCCCGCAGACCAGGCCTCCTCCTCGGGCATGCTGGTGCCGGGGTCTCCCTCCTCCGTAGTCATCCTGCACCCCACCATCACCGTGCCCACTACTGCTGTGCCCAACATCTCTGTCGTGGAGGGACAGGACGTCCCGCACACCATAGAGTTCATCATCGAGGAAACCGTCTAGAGGAAATCCCACACACCATAGAGTTCAGCATTGCGGAAACTGTCTAGAGGAAATCCCACACACCATAGAGTTCAGCATTGCGGAAACTGTCTAGAGGAAATCCCACATACCATAGAGTTTATCACTGAGCAGAGCCATAGAAGGAGGGAGGGAGAGAGGGAGGAGAGGGGATAGAGAGAGGGAAGAGAAGAGGGGATAGAGGGAAGAGGAGATGGAGAATGGGTGATGGATGGAATGAGAAAGGAGAGGGTGCTGACTGCTGACATAAAGAAGATTTAGAAATAGTGAAAATAAATTACATGTCCAGACACACCTGTCTGTGTGTGTGTGAGAACGAGTGTGAATATAAGATGTAGAAAATGTGAATATAATTAAGTTCAGAGACCTGTGTGTGTGTGGGTATATAAGGAGAGTGTGTGCAGGTTGCTATTGAAGGAAGATTGTGTGTGAAAAGGATCAGCAGAGAGCATCTATTCTGTATATATGTACACACCTGTGCTTAGGCGTGCTGAGGTGATTTTTTTTAATGTTGATATGACAGTTCAGTTTGAATCCCAGCGACTGCCTGCTTGCTAATGTGTTGTTGTTTAATAAAGCAACTTTATTACTAGCGCCACACCACATCTCTGGTCTTTCAATTCTGCGTAAGCTTGCACAGGTTGCACACACACATACTCTTCACAGACTAGACTGCAAACATTTGTCGATGTTGACTTCATTTAAGGTCATGTCTGCATCAAGACCAAGGCCTGGCAAAAGCCGCATTCCCTGACCGGGAATCGAACCCGGGCCGCGGCGGTGAGAGCGCCGAATCCTAACCACTAGACCACCAGGGAGACATGCTGTTTGCCTTTGGCACGAGTGGAAGTGACGTCTTGCTCTCTGCGGGGCAGACTGCGGGAGATGGCTTCGCTGCAAAAACGGTTTATCCAATCAAATCTAGCCGAGTGTCATTAATCTTATATCAAAAAAAAAAAAATCTACCTGGTACTGTTTTCAGTATAAAGACACTTACCTAGTGCTTTCTCATCAAATCATTTGACTTCATTTAAAAAGCATTACCAAATCCATGTGTTGATCTTCATATAAGATCAATAACACTTGGTTAGAGTTCATTTTTTTGCAGTGTTTTTAGGGTCTTTTCCATAGGGCTCTGGTGTCCATCTGGTTTCGTGTCCCAGAACAGAGCCAGGTCCTTCGATAGCTCAGTTGGTAGAGCGGAGGACTGTAGGTGAACAACCGGCCATCCTTAGGTAGCTGGTTCGACTCCGGCTCGAAGGAAGCGATGCTTTTTGGTGATCTCTTTGTCTGCGACAAGACCAAGGCCTGGCAAAAGCCGCATTCCCTGACCGGGAATCGAACCCGGGCCGCGGCGGTGAGAGCGCCGAATCCTAACCACTAGACCACCAGGGAGACATGCTGTTTGCCTTTGGCACGAGTGGACGTGACGTCTTGCTCTCTGCGGGGCAGACTGCGGGAGATGGCTTCGCTGCAAAAACGGTTTATCCAATGAAATCTAGCCGAGTGTCATTAATCTTATATCAAAAAAAAAAAAATCTACCTGGTACTGTTTTCAGTATAAAGACACTTACCTAGTGCTTTCTCATCAAATCATTTGACTTCATTTAAAAAGCATTACCAAATCCATGTGTTGATCTTCATATAAGATCAATAACATTTGGTTAGAGTTCATTTTTTTGCAGTGTTTTTAGGGTCTTTTCCATAGGGCTCTGGTGTCCATCTGGTTTCGTGTCCCAGAACAGAGCCAGGTCCTTCGATAGCTCAGTTGGTGGAGCGGAGGACTGTAGGTGAACAACCGGCCATCCTTAGGTCGCTGGTTCGACTCCGGCTCGAAGGAAGCGATGCTTTTTGGTGATCTCTTTGTCTGCGACAAGACCAAGGCCTGGCAAAAGCCGCATTCCCTGACCGGGAATCGAACCCGGGCCGCGGCGGTGAGAGCGCCGAATCCTAACCACTAGACCACCAGGGAGACATGCTTTTTGTCTTTGGCACGAGTGGACGTGACGTCTTGCTCTCTGCGGGGCAGACTGCGGGAGATGGCTTCGCTGCAAAAACGGTTTATCCAATCAAATCTAGCCGAGTGTCATTAATCTTATATCAAAAAAAAAAAAATCTACCTGGTACTGTTTTCAGTATAAAGAC
This sequence comes from Alosa sapidissima, assembly GCF_018492685.1. Taxonomy (NCBI): domain Eukaryota; kingdom Metazoa; phylum Chordata; class Actinopteri; order Clupeiformes; family Clupeidae; genus Alosa; species Alosa sapidissima. The sequence continues at coordinate 13,176,660 of NC_055966.1, forward strand.
ACTTACCTAGTGCTTTCTCATCAAATCATTTGACTTCATTTAAAAAGCATTACCAAATCCATGTGTTGATCTTCATATAAGATCAATAACATTTGGTTAGAGTTCATTTTTTTGCAGTGTTTTTAGGGTCTTTTCCATAGGGCTCTGGTGTCCATCTGGTTTCGTGTCCCAGAACAGAGCCAGGTCCTTCGATAGCTCAGTTGGTGGAGCGGAGGACTGTAGGTGAACAACCGGCCATCCTTAGGTCGCTGGTTCGACTCCGGCTCGAAGGAAGCGATGCTTTTTGGTGATCTCTTTGTCTGCGACAAGACCAAGGCCTGGCAAAAGCCGCATTCCCTGACCGGGAATCGAACCCGGGCCGCGGCGGTGAGAGCGCCGAATCCTAACCACTAGACCACCAGGGAGACATGCTTTTTGTCTTTGGCACGAGTGGACGTGACGTCTTGCTCTCTGCGGGGCAGACTGCGGGAGATGGCTTCGCTGCAAAAACGGTTTATCCAATCAAATCTAGCCGAGTGTCATTAATCTTATATCAAAAAAAAAAAAATCTACCTGGTACTGTTTTCAGTATAAAGACACTTACCTAGTGCTTTCTCATCAAATCATTTGACTTCATTTAAAAAGCATTACCAAATCCATGTGTTGATCTTCATATAAGATCAATAACACTTGGTTAGAGTTCATTTTTTTGCAGTGTTTTTAGGGTCTTTTCCATAGGGCTCTGGTGTCCATCTGGTTTCGTGTTCCAGAACAGAGCCAGGTCCTTCGATAGCTCAGTTGGTAGAGCGGAGGACTGTAGGTGAACAACCGGCCATCCTTAGGTTGCTGGTTCGACTCCGGCTCGAAGGAAGCGATGCTTTTTGGTGATCTCTTTGTCTGCGACAAGACCAAGGCCTGGCAAAAGCCGCATTCCCTGACCGGGAATCGAACCCGGGCCGCGGCGGTGAGAGCGCCGAATCCTAACCACTAGACCACCAGGGAGACATGCTGTTTGCCTTTGGCACGAGTGGACGTGACGTCTTGCTCTCTGCGGGGCAGACTGCGGGAGATGGCTTCGCTGCAAAAACGGTTTATCCAATCAAATCTAGCCGAGTGTCATTAATCTTATATCAAAAAAAAAAAAATCTACCTGGTACTGTTTTCAGTATAAAGACACTTACCTAGTGCTTTCTCATCAAATCATTTGACTTCATTTAAAAAGCATTACCAAATCCATGTGTTGATCTTCATATAAGATCAATAACACTTGGTTAGATTTCATTTTTTTGCAGTGTTTTTAGGGTCTTTTCCATAGGGCTCTGGTGTCCATCTGGTTTCGTGTCCCAGAACAGAGCCAGGTCCTTCGATAGCTCAGTTGGTAGAGCGGAGGACTGTAGGTGAACAACCGGCCATCCTTAAGTCGCTGGTTCGACTCCGGCTCGAAGGAAGCGATGCTTTTTGGTGATCTCATTGTCTGCGACAAGACCAAGGCCTGGCAAAAGCCGCATTCCCTGACCGGGAATCGAACCCGGGCCGCGGCGGTGAGAGCGCCGAATCCTAACCACTAGACCACCAGGGAGACATGCTGTTTGCCTTTGGCACGAGTGGACGTGACGTCTTGCTCTCTGCGGGGCAGACTGCGGGAGATGGCTTCGCTGCAAAAATGGTTTATCCAATCAAATCTAGCCGAGTGTCATTAATCTTATATCAAAAAAAAAAAAATCTACCTGGTACTGTTTTCAGTATAAAGACACTTACCTAGTGCTTTCTCATCAAATCATTTGACTTCATTTAAAAAGCATTACCAAATCCATGTGTTGATCTTCATATAAGATCAATAACACTTGGTTAGAGTTCATTTTTTTGCAGTGTTTTTAGGGTCTTTTCCATAGGGCTCTGGTGTCCATCTGGTTTCGTGTCCCAGAACAGAGCCAGGTCCTTCGATAGCTCAGTTGGTGGAGCGGAGGACTGTAGGTGAACAACCGGCCATCCTTAGGTCGCTGGTTCGACTCCGGCTCGAAGGAAGCGATGCTTTTTGGTGATCTCTTTGGCTGCGACAAGACCAAGGCCTGGCAAAAGCCGCCTTCCCTGACCGGGAATCGAACCCGGGCCGCGGCGGTGAGAGCGCCGAATCCTAACCACTAGACCACCAGGGAGACATGCTTTTTGTCTTTGGCACGAGTGGACGTGACGTCTTGCTCTCTGCGGGGCAGACTGCGGGAGATGGCTTCGCTGCAAAAACGGTTTATCCAATCAAATCTAGCCGAGTGTCATTAATCTTATATCAAAAAAAAAAAAATCTACCTGGTACTGTTTTCAGTATAAAGACACTTACCTAGTGCTTTCTCATCAAATCATTTGACTTCATTTAAAAAGCATTACCAAATCCATGTGTTGATCTTCATATAAGATCAATAACACTTGGTTAGAGTTCATTTTTTTGCAGTGTTTTTAGGGTCTTTTCCATAGGGCTCTGGTGTCCATCTGGTTTCGTGTCCCAGAACAGAGCCAGGTCCTTCGATAGCTCAGTTGGTAGAGCGGAGGACTGTAGGTGAACAACCGGCCATCCTTAGGTCGCTGGTTCGACTCCGGCTCGAAGGAAGCGATGCTTTTTGGTGATCTCTTTGTCTGCGACAAGACCAAGGCCTGGCAAAAGCCGCATTCCCTGACCGGGAATCGAACCCGGGCCGCGGCGGTGAGAGCGCCGAATCCTAACCACTAGACCACCAGGGAGACATGCTGTTTGCCTTTGGCACGAGTGGACGTGACGTCTCGGTTTATCCAATCAAATCTAGCCGAGTGTCATTAATCTTATATGGCCGGTTGTTCACTGTAGGTGAACAACCGGCCATCCTTAGGTCGCTGGTTCGACTCCGGCTCGAAGGAAGCGATGCTTTTTGGTGATCTCTTTGTCTGCGACAAGACCAAGGCCTGGCAAAAGCCGCATTCCCTGACCGGGAATCGAACCCGGGCCGCGGCGGTGAGAGCGCCGAATCCTAACCACTAGACCACCAGGGAGACATGCTGTTTGCCTTTGGCACGAGTGGACGTGACGTCTTGCTCTCTGCGGGGCAGACTGCGGGAGATGGCTTCGCTGCAAAAACGGTTTATCCAATCAAATCTAGCCGAGTGTCATTAATCTTATATCAAAAAAAAAAAAATCTACCTGGTACTGTTTTCAGTATAAAGACACTTACCTAGTGCTTTCTCATCAAATCATTTGACTTCATTTAAAAAGCATTACCAAATCCATGTGTTGATCTTCATATAAGATCAATAACACTTGGTTAGATTTCATTTTTTTGCAGTGTTTTTAGGGTCTTTTCCATAGGGCTCTGGTGTCCATCTGGTTTCGTGTCCCAGAACAGAGCCAGGTCCTTCGATAGCTCAGTTGGTAGAGCGGAGGACTGTAGGTGAACAACCGACCATCCTTAGGTCGCTGGTTCGACTCCGGCTCGAAGGAAGCGATGCTTTTTGGTGATCTCTTTGTCTGCGACAAGACCAAGGCCTGGCAAAAGCCGCATTCCCTGACCGGGAATCGAACCCGGGCCGCGGCGGTGAGAGCGCCGAATCCTAACCACTAGACCACCAGGGAGACATGCTGTTTGCCTTTGGCACGAGTGGACGTGACGTCTTGCTCTCTGCGGGGCAGACTGCGGGAGATGGCTTCGCTGCAAAAACGGTTTATCCAATCAAATCTAGCCGAGTGTCATTAATCTTATATAAAAAAAAAAAAAATCTACCTGGTACTGTTTTCAGTATAAAGACACTTACCTAGTGCTTTCTCATCAAATCATTTGACTTCATTTAAAAAGCATTACCAAATCCATGTGTTGATCTTCATATAAGATCAATAACACTTGGTTAGATTTCATTTTTTTGCAGTGTTTTTAGGGTCTTTTCCATAGGGCTCTGGTGTCCATCTGGTTTCGTGTCCCAGAACAGAGCCAGGTCCTTCGATAGCTCAGTTGGTAGAGCGGAGGACTGTAGGTGAACAACCGGCCATCCTTAGGTCGCTGGTTCGACTCCGGCTCGAAGGAAGCGATGCTTTTTGGTGATCTCTTTGTCTGCGACAAGACCAAGGCCTGGCAAAAGCCGCATTCCCTGACCGGGAATCGAACACGGGCCGCGGCGGTGAGAGCGCCGAATCCTAACCACTAGACCACCAGGGAGACATGCTGTTTGCCTTTGGCACGAGTGGACGTGACGTCTTGCTCTCTGCGGGGCAGACTGCGGGAGATGGCTTCGCTGCAAAAACGGTTTATCCAATCAAATCTAGCCGAGTGTCATTAATCCTATATCAAAAAAAAAAAAATCTACCTGGTACTGTTTTCAGTATAAAGACACTTACCTAGTGCTTTCTCATCAAATCATTTGACTTCATTTAAAAAGCATTACCAAATCCATGTGTTGATCTTCATATAAGATCAATAACACTTGGTTAGATTTCATTTTTTTGCAGTGTTTTTAGGGTCTTTTCCATAGGGCTCTGGTGTCCATCTGGTTTCGTGTCCCAGAACAGAGCCAGGTCCTTCGATAGCTCAGTTGGTAGAGCGGAGGACTGTAGGTGAACAACCGGCCATCCTTAGGTCGCTGGTTCGACTCCGGCTCGAAGGAAGCGATGCTTTTTGGTGATCTCTTTGTCTGCGACAAGACCAAGGCCTGGCAAAAGCCGCATTCCCTGACCGGGAATCGAACCCGGGCCGCGGCGGTGAGAGCGCCGAATCCTAACCACTAGACCACCAGGGAGACATGCTGTTTGCCTTTGGCACGAGTGGACGTGACGTCTTGCTCTCTGCGGGGCAGACTGCGGGAGATGGCTTCGCTGCAAAAACGGTTTATCCAATCAAATCTAGCCGAGTGTCATTAATCTTATATCAAAAAAAAAAAAATCTACCTGGTACTGTTTTCAGTATAAAGACACTTACCTAGTGCTTTCTCATCAAATCATTTGACTTCATTTAAAAAGCATTACCAAATCCATGTGTTGATCTTCATATAAGATCAATAACACTTGGTTAGATTTCATTTTTTTGCAGTGTTTTTAGGGTCTTTTCCATAGGGCTCTGGTGTCCATCTGGTTTCGTGTCCCAGAACAGAGCCTGGTCCTTCGATAGCTCAGTTGGTAGAGCGGAGGACTGTAGGTGAACAACCGGCCATCCTTAGGTCGCTGGTTCGACTCCGGCTCGAAGGAAGCGATGCTTTTTGGTGATCTCTTTGTCTGCGACAAGACCAAGGCCTGGCAAAAGCCGCATTCCCTGACCGGGAATCGAACCCGGGCCGCGGCGGTGAGAGCGCCGAATCCTAACCACTAGACCACCAGGGAGACATGCTGTTTGCCTTTGGCACGAGTGGACGTGACGTCTTGCTCTCTGCGGGGCAGACTGCGGGAGATGGCTTCGCTGCAAAAACGGTTTATCCAATCAAATCTAGCCGAGTGTCATTAATCTTATATCAAAAAAAAAAAAATCTACCTGGTACTGTTTTCAGTATAAAGACACTTACCTAGTGCTTTCTCATCAAATCATTTGACTTCATTTAAAAAGCATTACCAAATCCATGTGTTGATCTTCATATAAGATCAATAACACTTGGTTAGATTTCATTTTTTTGCAGTGTTTTTAGGGTCTTTTCCATAGGGCTCTGGTGTCCATCTGGTTTCGTGTCCCAGAACAGAGCCAGGTCCTTCGATAGCTCAGTTGGTAGAGCGGAGGACTGTAGGTGAACAACCGGCCATCCTTAGGTCGCTGGTTCGACTCCGGCTCGAAGGAAGCGATGCTTTTTGGTGATCTCTTTGTCTGCGACAAGACCAAGGCCTGGCAAAAGCCGCATTCCCTGACCGGGAATCGAACCCGGGCCGCGGCGGTGAGAGCGCCGAATCCTAACCACTAGACCACCAGGGAGACATGCTGTTTGCCTTTGGCACGAGTGGACGTGACGTCTTGCTCTCTGCGGGGCAGACTGCGGGAGATGGCTTCGCTGCAAAAACGGTTTATCCAATCAAATCTAGCCGAGTGTCATTAATCTTATATCAAAAAAAAAAAAATCTACCTGGTACTGTTTTCAGTATAAAGACACTTACCTAGTGCTTTCTCATCAAATCATTTGACTTCATTTAAAAAGCATTACCAAATCCATGTGTTGATCTTCATATAAGATCAATAACACTTGGTTAGATTTCATTTTTTTGCAGTGTTTTTAGGGTCTTTTCCATAGGGCTCTGGTGTCCATCTGGTTTCGTGTCCCAGAACAGAGCCAGGTCCTTCGATAGCTCAGTTGGTAGAGCGGAGGACTGTAGGTGAACAACCGGCCATCCTTAGGTCGCTGGTTCGACTCCGGCTCGAAGGAAGCGATGCTTTTTGGTGATCTCTTTGTCTGCGACAAGACCAAGGCCTGGCAAAAGCCGCATTCCCTGACCGGGAATCGAACCCGGGCCGCGGCGGTGAGAGCGCCGAATCCTAACCACTAGACCACCAGGGAGACATGCTGTTTGCCTTTGGCACGAGTGGACGTGACGTCTTGCTCTCTGCGGGGCAGACTGCGGGAGATGGCTTCGCTGCAAAAACGGTTTATCCAATCAAATCTAGCCGAGTGTCATTAATCTTATATCAAAAAAAAAAAAATCTACCTGGTACTGTTTTCAGTATAAAGACACTTACCTAGTGCTTTCTCATCAAATCATTTGACTTCATTTAAAAAGCATTACCAAATCCATGTGTTGATCTTCATATAAGATCAATAACACTTGGTTAGATTTCATTTTTTTGCAGTGTTTTTAGGGTCTTTTCCATAGGGCTCTGGTGTCCATCTGGTTTCGTGTCCCAGAACAGGGCCAGGTCCTTCGATAGCTCAGTTGGTAGAGCGGAGGACTGTAGGTGAACAACCGGCCATCCTTAGGTCGCGGGTTCGACTCCGGCTCGAAGGAAGCGATGCTTTTTGGTGATATCTTTGTCTGCGACAAGACCAAGGCCTGGCAAAAGCCGCATTCCCTGACCGGGAATCGAACCCGGGCCGCGGCGGTGAGAGCGCCGAATCCTAACCACTAGACCACCAGGGAGACATGCTGTTTGCCTTTGGCACGAGTGGACGTGACGTCTTGCTCTCTGCGGGGCAGACTGCGGGAGATGGCTTCGCTGCAAAAACGGTTTATCCAATCAAATCTAGCCGAGTGTCATTAATCTTATATCAAAAAAAAAAAATCTACCTGGTACTGTTTTCAGTATAAAGACACTTACCTAGTGCTTTCTCACCAAATCATTTGACTTCATTTAAAAAGCATTACCAAATCCATGTGTTGATCTTCATATAAGATCAATAACACTTGGTTAGATTTCATTTTTTTGCAGTGTTTTTAGGGTCTTTTCCATAGGGCTCTGGTGTCCATCTGGTTTCGTGTCCCAGAACAGAGCCAGGTCCTTCGATAGCTCAGTTGGTAGAGCGGAGGACTGTAGGTGAACAACCGGCCATCCTTAGGTCGCTGGTTCGACTCCGGCTCGAAGGAAGCGATGCTTTTTGGTGATCTCTTTGTCTGCGACAAGACCAAGGCCTGGCAAAAGCCGCATTCCCTGACCGGGAATCGAACCCGGGCCGCGGCGGTGAGAGCGCCGAATCCTAACCACTAGACCACCAGGGAGACATGCTGTTTGCCTTTGGCACGAGTGGACGTGACGTCTTGCTCTCTGCGGGGCAGACTGCGGGAGATGGCTTCGCTGCAAAAACGGTTTATCCAATCAAATCTAGCCGAGTGTCATTAATCTTATATCAAAAAAAAAAAAATCTACCTGGTACTGTTTTCAGTATAAAGACACTTACCTAGTGCTTTCTCATCAAATCATTTGACTTCATTTAAAAAGCATTACCAAATCCATGTGTTGATCTTCATATAAGATCAATAACACTTGGTTAGATTTCATTTTTTTGCAGTGTTTTTAGGGTCTTTTCCATAGGGCTCTGGTGTCCATCTGGTTTCGTGTCCCAGAACAGAGCCAGGTCCTTCGATAGCTCAGTTGGTAGAGCGGAGGACTGTAGGTGAACAACCGGCCATCCTTAGGTCGCTGGTTCGACTCCGGCTCGAAGGAAGCGATGCTTTTTGGTGATCTCTTTGTCTGCGACAAGACCAAGGCCTGGCAAAAGCCGCATTCCCTGACCGGGAATCGAACCCGGGCCGCGGCGGTGAGAGCGCCGAATCCTAACCACTAGACCACCAGGGAGACATGCTGTTTGCCTTTGGCACGAGTGGACGTGACGTCTTGCTCTCTGCGGGGCAGACTGCGGGAGATGGCTTCGCTGCAAAAACGGTTTATCCAATCAAATCTAGCCGAGTGTCATTAATCTTATATCAAAAAAAAAAAAATCTACCTGGTACTGTTTTCAGTATAAAGACACTTACCTAGTGCTTTCTCATCAAATCATTTGACTTCATTTAAAAAGCATTACCAAATCCATGTGTTGATCTTCATATAAGATCAATAACACTTGGTTAGATTTCATTTTTTTGCAGTGTTTTTAGGGTCTTTTCCATAGGGCTCTGGTGTCCATCTGGTTTCGTGTCCCAGAACAGGGCCAGGTCCTTCGATAGCTCAGTTGGTAGAGCGGAGGACTGTAGGTGAACAACCGGCCATCCTTAGGTCGCGGGTTCGACTCCGGCTCGAAGGAAGCGATGCTTTTTGGTGATATCTTTGTCTGCGACAAGACCAAGGCCTGGCAAAAGCCGCATTCCCTGACCGGGAATCGAACCCGGGCCGCGGCGGTGAGAGCGCCGAATCCTAACCACTAGACCACCAGGGAGACATGCTGTTTGCCTTTGGCACGAGTGGACGTGACGTCTTGCTCTCTGCGGGGCAGACTGCGGGAGATGGCTTCGCTGCAAAAACGGTTTATCCAATCAAATCTAGCCGAGTGTCATTAATCTTATATCAAAAAAAAAAAAATCTACCTGGTACTGTTTTCAGTATAAAGACACTTACCTAGTGCTTTCTCATCAAATCATTTGACTTCATTTAAAAAGCATTACCAAATCCATGTGTTGATCTTCATATAAGATCAATAACACTTGGTTAGATTTCATTTTTTTGCAGTGTTTTTAGGGTCTTTTCCATAGGGCTCTGGTGTCCATCTGGTTTCGTGTCCCAGAACAGAGCCAGGTCCTTCGATAGCTCAGTTGGTAGAGCGGAGGACTGTAGGTGAACAACCGGCCATCCTTAGGTAGCTGGTTCGACTCCGGCTCGAAGGAAGCGATGCTTTTTGGTGATCTCTTTGTCTGCGACAAGACCAAGGCCTGGCAAAAGCCGCAATCCCTGACCGGGAATCGAACCCCGGCCGCGGCGGTGAGAGCGCCGAATCCTAACCACTAGACCACCAGGGAGACATGCTGTTTGCCTTTGGCACGAGTGGACGTGACGTCTTGCTCTCTGCGGGGCAGACTGCGGGAGATGGCTTCGCTGCAAAAACGGTTTATCCAATCAAATCTAGCCGAGTGTCATTAATCTTATATCAAAAAAAAAAAAATCTACCTGGTACTGTTTTCAGTATAAAGACACTTACCTAGTGCTTTCTCATCAAATCATTTGACTTCATTTAAAAAGCATTACCAAATCCATGTGTTGATCTTCATATAAGATCAATAACACTTGGTTAGATTTCATTTTTTTGCAGTGTTTTTAGGGTCTTTTCCATAGGGCTCTGGTGTCCATCTGGTTTCGTGTCCCAGAAGAGAGCCAGGTCCTTCGATAGCTCAGTTGGTAGAGCGGAGGACTGTAGGTGAACAACCGGCCATCCTTAGGTCGCTGGTTCGACTCCGGCTCGAAGGAAGCGATGCTTTTTGGTGATATCTTTGTCTGCGACAAGACCAAGGCCTGGCAAAAGCCGCATTCCCTGACCGGGAATCGAACCCGGGCCGCGGCGGTGAGAGCGCCGAATCCTAACCACTAGACCACCAGGGAGACATGCTGTTTGCCTTTGGCACGAGTGGACGTGACGTCTTGCTCTCTGCGGGGCAGACTGCGGGAGATGGCTTCGCTGCAAAAACGGTTTATCCAATCAAATCTAGACGAGTGTCATTAATCTTATATCAAAAAAAAAAAAATCTACCTGGTACTGTTTTAAGTATAAAGACACTTACCTAGTGCTTTCTCATCAAATCATTTGACTTCATTTAAAAAGCATTACCAAATCCATGTGTTGATCTTCATATAAGATCAATAACACTTGGTTAGATTTCATTTCTTTCCAGTGTTTTTAGGGTCTTTTCCATAGGGCTCTGGTGTCCATCTGGTTTCGTGTCCCAGAACAGAGCCAGGTCCTTCGATAGCTCAGTTGGTAGAGCGGAGGACTGTAGGTGAACAACCGGCCATCCTTAGGTCGCTGGTTCGACTCCGGCTCGAAGGAAGCGATGCTTTTTGGTGATATCTTTGTCTGCGACAAGACCAAGGCCTGGCAAAAGCCGCATTCCCTGACCGGGAATCGAACCCGGGCCGCGGCGGTGAGAGCGCCGAATCCTAACCACTAGACCACCAGGGAGACATGCTGTTTGCCTTTGGCACGAGTGGACGTGACGTCTTGCTCTCTGCGGGGCAGACTGCGGGAGATGGCTTCGCTGCAAAAACGGTTTATCCAATCAAATCTAGCCGAGTGTCATTAATCTTATATCAAAAAAAAAAAAATCTACCTGGTACTGTTTTCAGTATAAAGACACTTACCTAGTGCTTTCTCACCAAATCATTTGACTTCATTTAAAAAGCATTACCAAATCCATGTGTTGATCTTCATATAAGATCAATAACACTTGGTTAGATTTCATTTTTTTGCAGTGTTTTTAGGGTCTTTTCCATAGGGCTCTGGTGTCCATCTGGTTTCGTGTCCCAGAACAGAGCCAGGTCCTTCGATAGCTCAGTTGGTAGAGCGGAGGACTGTAGGTGAACAACCGGCCATCCTTAGGTCGCTGGTTCGACTCCGGCTCGAAGGAAGCGATGCTTTTTGGTGATCTCTTTGTCTGCGACAAGACCAAGGCCTGGCAAAAGCCGCATTCCCTGACCGGGAATCGAACCCGGGCCGCGGCGGTGAGAGCGCCGAATCCTAACCACTAGACCACCAGGGAGACATGCTGTTTGCCTTTGGCACGAGTGGACGTGACGTCTTGCTCTCTGCGGGGCAGACTGCGGGAGATGGCTTCGCTGCAAAAACGGTTTATCCAATCAAATCTAGCCGAGTGTCATTAATCTTATATCAAAAAAAAAAAAATCTACCTGGTACCGTTTTCAGTATAAAGACACTTACCTAGTGCTTTCTCATCAAATCATTTGACTTCATTTAAAAAGCATTACCAAATCCATGTGTTGATCTTCATATAAGATCAATAACACTTGGTTAGATTTCATTTTTTTCCAGTGTTTTTAGGGTCTTTTCCATAGGGCTCTGGTGTCCATCTGGTTTCGTGTCCCAGAACAGAGCCAGGTCCTTCGATAGCTCAGTTGGTAGAGCGGAGGACTGTAGGTGAACAACCGGCCATCCTTAGGTCGCTGGTTCGACTCCGGCTCGAAGGAAGCGATGCTTTTTGGTGATATCTTTGTCTGCGACAAGACCAAGGCCTGGCAAAAGCCGCATTCCCTGACCGGGAATCGAACCCGGGCCGCGGCGGTGAGAGCGCCGAATCCTAACCACTAGACCACCAGGGAGACATGCTGTTTGCCTTTGGCACGAGTGGACGTGACGTCTTGCTCTCTGCGGGGCAGACTGCGGGAGATGGCTTCGCTGCAAAAACGGTTTATCCAATCAAATCTAGACGAGTGTCATTAATCTTATATCAAAAAAAAAAAAATCTACCTGGTACTGTTTTCAGTATAAAGACACTTACCTAGTGCTTTCTCATCAAATCATTTGACTTCATTTAAAAAGCATTACCAAATCCATGTGTTGATCTTCATATAAGATCAATAACACTTGGTTAGATTTCATTTTTTTGCAGTGTTTTTAGGGTCTTTTCCATAGGGCTCTGGTGTCCATCTGGTTTCGTGTCCCAGAACAGAGCCAGGTCCTTCGATAGCTCAGTTGGTAGAGCGGAGGACTGTAGGTGAACAACCGGCCATCCTTAGGTCGCTGGTTCGACTCCGGCTCGAAGGAAGCGATGCTTTTTGGTGATCTCTTTGTCTGCGACAAGACCAAGGCCTGGCAAAAGCCGCATTCCCTGACCGGGAATCGAACCCGGGCCGCGGCGGTGAGAGCGCCGAATCCTAACCACTAGACCACCAGGGAGACATGCTGTTTGCCTTTGGCACGAGTGGACGTGACGTCTTGCTCTCTGCGGGGCAGACTGCGGGAGATGGCTTCGCTGCAAAAACGGTTTATCCAATCAAATCTAGCCGAGTGTCATTAATCTTATATCAAAAAAAAAAAAATCTACCTGGTACTGTTTTCAGTATAAAGACACTTACCTAGTGCTTTCTCATCAAATCATTTGACTTCATTTAAAAAGCATTACCAAATCCATGTGTTGATCTTCATATAAGATCAATAACACTTGGTTAGATTTCATTTTTTTGCAGTGTTTTTAGGGTCTTTTCCATAGGGCTCTGGTGTCCATCTGGTTTCGTGTCCCAGAACAGAGCCAGGTCCTTCGATAGCTCAGTTGGTAGAGCGGAGGACTGTAGGTGAACAACCGGCCATCCTTAGGTCGCTGGTTCGACTCCGGCTCGAAGGAAGCGATGCTTTTTGGTGATCTCTTTGTCTGCGACAAGACCAAGGCCTGGCAAAAGCCGCATTCCCTGACCGGGAATCGAACCCGGGCCGCGGCGGTGAGAGCGCCGAATCCTAACCACTAGACCACCAGGGAGACATGCTGTTTGCCTTTGGCACGAGTGGACGTGACGTCTTGCTCTCTGCGGGGCAGACTGCGGGAGATGGCTTCGCTGCAAAAACGGTTTATCCAATCAAATCTAGCCGAGTGTCATTAATCTTATATCAAAAAAAAAAAAATCTACCTGGTACTGTTTTCAGTATAAAGACACTTACCTAGTGCTTTCTCATCAAATCATTTGACTTCATTTAAAAAGCATTACCAAATCCATGTGTTGATCTTCATATAAGATCAATAACACTTGGTTAGATTTCATTTTTTTGCAGTGTTTTTAGGGTCTTTTCCATAGGGCTCTGGTGTCCATCTGGTTTCGTGTCCCAGAAGAGAGCCAGGTCCTTCGATAGCTCAGTTGGTAGAGCGGAGGACTGTAGGTGAACAACCGGCCATCCTTAGGTCGCTGGTTCGACTCCGGCTCGAAGGAAGCGATGCTTTTTGGTGATATCTTTGTCTGCGACAAGACCAAGGCCTGGCAAAAGCCGCATTCCCTGACCGGGAATCGAACCCGGGCCGCGGCGGTGAGAGCGCCGAATCCTAACCACTAGACCACCAGGGAGACATGCTGTTTGCCTTTGGCACGAGTGGACGTGACGTCTTGCTCTCTGCGGGGCAGACTGCGGGAGATGGCTTCGCTGCAAAAACGGTTTATCCAATCAAATCTAGCCGAGTGTCATTAATCTTATATCAAAAAAAAAAAAATCTACCTGGTACTGTTTTCAGTATAAAGACACTTACCTAGTGCTTTCTCATCAAATCATTTGACTTCATTTAAAAAGCATTACCAAATCCATGTGTTGATCTTCATATAAGATCAATAACACTTGGTTAGATTTCATTTTTTTGCAGTGTTTTTAGGGTCTTTTCCATAGGGCTCTGGTGTCCATCTGGTTTCGTGTCCCAGAACAGAGCCAGGTCCTTCGATAGCTCAGTTGGTAGAGCGGAGGACTGTAGGTGAACAACCGGCCATCCTTAGGTCGCTGGTTCGACTCCGGCTCGAAGGAAGCGATGCTTTTTGGTGATCTCTTTGTCTGCGACAAGACCAAGGCCTGGCAAAAGCCGCATTCCCTGACCGGGAATCGAACCCGGGCCGCGGCGGTGAGAGCGCCGAATCCTAACCACTAGACCACCAGGGAGACATGCTGTTTGCCTTTGGCACGAGTGGACGTGACGTCTTGCTCTCTGCGGGGCAGACTGCGGGAGATGGCTTCGCTGCAAAAACGGTTTATCCAATCAAATCTAGCCGAGTGTAATTAATCTTATATCAAAAAAAAAAAAATCTACCTGGTACTGTTTTCAGTATAAAGACACTTACCTAGTGCTTTCTCATCAAATCATTTGACTTCATTTAAAAAGCATTACCAAATCCATGTGTTGATCTTCATATAAGATCAATAACACTTGGTTAGATTTCATTTTTTTGCAGTGTTTTTAGGGTCTTTTCCATAGGGCTCTGGTGTCCATCTGGTTTCGTGTCCCAGAACAGGGCCAGGTCCTTCGATAGCTCAGTTGGTAGAGCGGAGGACTGTAGGTGAACAACCGGCCATCCTTAGGTTCCGGGTTCGACTCCGGCTCGAAGGAAGCGATGCTTTTTGGTGATCTCTTTGTCTGCGACAAGACCAAGGCCTGGCAAAAGCCGCATTCCCTGACCGGGAATCGAACCCGGGCCGCGGCGGTGAGAGCGCCGAATCCTAACCACTAGACCACCAGGGAGACATGCTGTTTGCCTTTGGCACGAGTGGACGTGACGTCTTGCTCTCTGCGGGGCAGACTGCGGGAGATGGCTTCGCTGCAAAAACGGTTTATCCAATCAAATCTAGCCGAGTGTAATTAATCTTATATCAAAAAAAAAAAAATCTACCTGGTACTGTTTTCAGTATAAAGACACTTACCTAGTGCTTTCTCATCAAATCATTTGACTTCATTTAAAAAGCATTACCAAATCCATGTGTTGATCTTCATATAAGATCAATAACACTTGGTTAGATTTCATTTTTTTGCAGTGTTTTTAGGGTCTTTTCCATAGGGCTCTGGTGTCCATCTGGTTTCGTGTCCCAGAACAGGGCCAGGTCCTTCGATAGCTCAGTTGGTAGAGCGGAGGACTGTAGGTGAACAACCGGCCATCCTTAGGTTCCGGGTTCGACTCCGGCTCGAAGGAAGCGATGCTTTTTGGTGATCTCTTTGTCTGCGACAAGACCAAGGCCTGGCAAAAGCCGCATTCCCTGACCGGGAATCGAACCCGGGCCGCGGCGGTGAGAGCGCCGAATCCTAACCACTAGACCACCAGGGAGACATGCTGTTTGCCTTTGGCACGAGTGGACGTGACGTCTTGCTCTCTGCGGGGCAGACTGCGGGAGATGGCTTCGCTGCAAAAACGGTTTATCCAATCAAATCTAGCCGAGTGTCATTAATCTTATATCAAAAAAAAAAAAATCTACCTGGTACTGTTTTCAGTATAAAGACACTTACCTAGTGCTTTCTCATCAAATCATTTGACTTCATTTAAAAAGCATTACCAAATCCATGTGTTGATCTTCATATAAGATCAATAACACTTGGTTAGATTTCATTTTTTTCCAGTGTTTTTAGGGTCTTTTCCATAGGGATCTGGTGTCATTCTGGTTTCGTGTCCCAGAACAGAGCCAGGTCCTTCGATAGCTCAGTTGGTAGAGCGGAGGACTGTAGGTGAACAACCGGCCATCCTTAGGTCGCTGGTTCGACTCCGGCTCGAAGGAAGCGATGCTTTTTGGTGATATCTTTGTCTGCGACAAGACCAAGGCCTGGCAAAAGCCGCATTCCCTGAGCGGGAATCGAACACGGGCCGCGGCGGTGAGAGCGCCGAATCCTAACCACTAGACCACCAGGGAGACATGCTGTTTGCCTTTGGCACGAGTGGACGTGACGTCTTGCTCTCTGCGGGGCAGACTGCGGGAGATGGCTTCGCTGCAAAAACGGTTTATCCAATCAAATCTAGACGAGTGTCATTAATCTTATATCAAAAAAAAAAAAATCTACCTGGTACTGTTTTCAGTATAAAGACACTTACCTAGTGCTTTCTCATCAAATCATTTGACTTCATTTAAAAAGCATTACCAAATCCATGTGTTGATCTTCATATAAGATCAATAACACTTGGTTAGATGTCATTTTTTTGCAGTGTTTTTAGGGTCTTTTCCATAGGGCTCTGGTGTCCATCTGGTTTCGTGTCCCAGAACAGAGCCAGGTCCTTCGATAGCTCAGTTGGTAGAGCGGAGGACTGTAGGTGAACAACCGGCCATCCTTAGGTCGCTGGTTCGACTCCGGCTCGAAGGAAGCGATGCTTTTTGGTGATCTCTTTGTCTGCGACAAGACCAAGGCCTGGCAAAAGCCGCATTCCCTGACCGGGAATCGAACCCGGGCCGCGGCGGTGAGAGCGCCGAATCCTAACCACTAGACCACCAGGGAAACATGCTGTTTGCCTTTGGCACGAGTGGACGTGACGTCTTGCTCTCTGCGGGGCAGACTGCGGGAGATGGCTTCGCTGCAAAAACGGTTTATCCAATCAAATCTAGCCGAGTGTCATTAATCTTATATCAAAAAAAAAAAAATCTACCTGGTACTGTTTTCAGTATAAAGACACTTACCTAGTGCTTTCTCATCAAATCATTTGACTTCATTTAAAAAGCATTACCAAATCCATGTGTTGATCTTCATATAAGATCAATAACACTTGGTTAGATTTCATTTTTTTGCAGTGTTTTTAGGGTCTTTTCCATAGGGCTCTGATGTCCATCTGGTTTCGTGTCCCAGAACAGGGCCAGGTCCTTCGATAGCTCAGTTGGTAGAGCGGAGGACTGTAGGTGAACAACCGGCCATCCTTAGGTCGCGGGTTCGACTCCGGCTCGAAGGAAGCGATGCTTTTTGGTGATATCTTTGTCTGCGACAAGACCAAGGCCTGGCAAAAGCCGCATTCCCTGACCGGGAATCGAACCCGGGCCGCGGCGGTGAGAGCGCCGAATCCTAACCACTAGACCACCAGGGAGACATGCTGTTTGCCTTTGGCACGAGTGGACGTGACGTCTTGCTCTCTGCGGGGCAGACTGCGGGAGATGGCTTCGCTGCAAAAACGGTTTATCCAATCAAATCTAGCCGAGTGTCATTAATCTTATATCAAAAAAAAAAAATCTACCTGGTACTGTTTTCAGTATAAAGACACTTACCTAGTGCTTTCTCACCAAATCATTTGACTTCATTTAAAAAGCATTACCAAATCCATGTGTTGATCTTCATATAAGATCAATAACACTTGGTTAGATTTCATTCTTTTGCAGTGTTTTTAGGGTCTTTTCCATAGGGCTCTGGTGTCCATCTGGTTTCGTGTCCCAGAACAGAGCCAGGTCCTTCGATAGCTCAGTTGGTAGAGCGGAGGACTGTAGGTGAACAACCGGCCATCCTTAGGTCGCTGGTTCGACTCCGGCTCGAAGGAAGCGATGCTTTTTGGTGATCTCTTTGTCTGCGACAAGACCAAGGCCTGGCAAAAGCCGCATTCCCTGACCGGGAATCGAACCCGGGCCGCGGCGGTGAGAGCGCCGAATCCTAACCACTAGACCACCAGGGAGACATGCTGTTTGCCTTTGGCACGAGTGGACGTGACGTCTTGCTCTCTGCGGGGCAGACTGCGGGAGATGGCTTCGCTGCAAAAACGGTTTATCCAATCAAATCTAGCCGAGTGTAATTAATCTTATATCAAAAAAAAAAAAATCTACCTGGTACTGTTTTCAGTATAAAGACACTTACCTAGTGCTTTCTCATCAAATCATTTGACTTCATTTAAAAAGCATTACCAAATCCATGTGTTGATCTTCATATAAGATCAA
Source organism: Alosa sapidissima (assembly GCF_018492685.1). Lineage (NCBI taxonomy): Eukaryota > Metazoa > Chordata > Actinopteri > Clupeiformes > Clupeidae > Alosa > Alosa sapidissima. The sequence continues at coordinate 13,194,339 of NC_055966.1, forward strand.
TAACACTTGGTTAGATTTCATTTTTTTGCAGTGTTTTTAGGGTCTTTTCCATAGGGCTCTGGTGTCCATCTGGTTTCGTGTCCCAGAACAGGGCCAGGTCCTTCGATAGCTCAGTTGGTAGAGCGGAGGACTGTAGGTGAACAACCGGCCATCCTTAGGTTCCGGGTTCGACTCCGGCTCGAAGGAAGCGATGCTTTTTGGTGATCTCTTTGTCTGCGACAAGACCAAGGCCTGGCAAAAGCCGCATTCCCTGACCGGGAATCGAACCCGGGCCGCGGCGGTGAGAGCGCCGAATCCTAACCACTAGACCACCAGGGAGACATGCTGTTTGCCTTTGGCACGAGTGGACGTGACGTCTTGCTCTCTGCGGGGCAGACTGCGGGAGATGGCTTCGCTGCAAAAACGGTTTATCCAATCAAATCTAGCCGAGTGTCATTAATCTTATATCAAAAAAAAAAAAATCTACCTGGTACTGTTTTCAGTATAAAGACACTTACCTAGTGCTTTCTCATCAAATCATTTGACTTCATTTAAAAAGCATTACCAAATCCATGTGTTGATCTTCATATAAGATCAATAACACTTGGTTAGATTTCATTTTTTTCCAGTGTTTTTAGGGTCTTTTCCATAGGGATCTGGTGTCATTCTGGTTTCGTGTCCCAGAACAGAGCCAGGTCCTTCGATAGCTCAGTTGGTAGAGCGGAGGACTGTAGGTGAACAACCGGCCATCCTTAGGTCGCTGGTTCGACTCCGGCTCGAAGGAAGCGATGCTTTTTGGTGATATCTTTGTCTGCGACAAGACCAAGGCCTGGCAAAAGCCGCATTCCCTGAGCGGGAATCGAACACGGGCCGCGGCGGTGAGAGCGCCGAATCCTAACCACTAGACCACCAGGGAGACATGCTGTTTGCCTTTGGCACGAGTGGACGTGACGTCTTGCTCTCTGCGGGGCAGACTGCGGGAGATGGCTTCGCTGCAAAAACGGTTTATCCAATCAAATCTAGACGAGTGTCATTAATCTTATATCAAAAAAAAAAAAATCTACCTGGTACTGTTTTCAGTATAAAGACACTTACCTAGTGCTTTCTCACCAAATCATTTGACTTCATTTAAAAAGCATTACCAAATCCATGTGTTGATCTTCATATAAGATCAATAACACTTGGTTAGATTTCATTCTTTTGCAGTGTTTTTAGGGTCTTTTCCATAGGGCTCTGGTGTCCATCTGGTTTCGTGTCCCAGAACAGAGCCAGGTCCTTCGATAGCTCAGTTGGTAGAGCGGAGGACTGTAGGTGAACAACCGGCCATCCTTAGGTCGCTGGTTCGACTCCGGCTCGAAGGAAGCGATGCTTTTTGGTGATCTCTTTGTCTGCGACAAGACCAAGGCCTGGCAAAAGCCGCATTCCCTGACCGGGAATCGAACCCGGGCCGCGGCGGTGAGAGCGCCGAATCCTAACCACTAGACCACCAGGGAGACATGCTGTTTGCCTTTGGCACGAGTGGACGTGACGTCTTGCTCTCTGCGGGGCAGACTGCGGGAGATGGCTTCGCTGCAAAAACGGTTTATCCAATCAAATCTAGCCGAGTGTAATTAATCTTATATCAAAAAAAAAAAAATCTACCTGGTACTGTTTTCAGTATAAAGACACTTACCTAGTGCTTTCTCATCAAATCATTTGACTTCATTTAAAAAGCATTACCAAATCCATGTGTTGATCTTCATATAAGATCAATAACACTTGGTTAGATTTCATTTTTTTGCAGTGTTTTTAGGGTCTTTTCCATAGGGCTCTGGTGTCCATCTGGTTTCGTGTCCCAGAACAGGGCCAGGTCCTTCGATAGCTCAGTTGGTAGAGCGGAGGACTGTAGGTGAACAACCGGCCATCCTTAGGTTCCGGGTTCGACTCCGGCTCGAAGGAAGCGATGCTTTTTGGTGATCTCTTTGTCTGCGACAAGACCAAGGCCTGGCAAAAGCCGCATTCCCTGACCGGGAATCGAACCCGGGCCGCGGCGGTGAGAGCGCCGAATCCTAACCACTAGACCACCAGGGAGACATGCTGTTTGCCTTTGGCACGAGTGGACGTGACGTCTTGCTCTCTGCGGGGCAGACTGCGGGAGATGGCTTCGCTGCAAAAACGGTTTATCCAATCAAATCTAGCCGAGTGTCATTAATCTTATATCAAAAAAAAAAAAATCTACCTGGTACTGTTTTCAGTATAAAGACACTTACCTAGTGCTTTCTCATCAAATCATTTGACTTCATTTAAAAAGCATTACCAAATCCATGTGTTGATCTTCATATAAGATCAATAACACTTGGTTAGATTTCATTTTTTTCCAGTGTTTTTAGGGTCTTTTCCATAGGGATCTGGTGTCATTCTGGTTTCGTGTCCCAGAACAGAGCCAGGTCCTTCGATAGCTCAGTTGGTAGAGCGGAGGACTGTAGGTGAACAACCGGCCATCCTTAGGTCGCTGGTTCGACTCCGGCTCGAAGGAAGCGATGCTTTTTGGTGATATCTTTGTCTGCGACAAGACCAAGGCCTGGCAAAAGCCGCATTCCCTGAGCGGGAATCGAACACGGGCCGCGGCGGTGAGAGCGCCGAATCCTAACCACTAGACCACCAGGGAGACATGCTGTTTGCCTTTGGCACGAGTGGACGTGACGTCTTGCTCTCTGCGGGGCAGACTGCGGGAGATGGCTTCGCTGCAAAAACGGTTTATCCAATCAAATCTAGACGAGTGTCATTAATCTTATATCAAAAAAAAAAAAATTTACCTGGTACTGTTTTCAGTATAAAGACACTTACCTAGTGCTTTCTCATCAAATCATTTGACTTCATTTAAAAAGCATTACCAAATCCATGTGTTGATCTTCATATAAGATCAATAACACTTGGTTAGATGTCATTTTTTTGCAGTGTTTTTAGGGTCTTTTCCATAGGGCTCTGGTGTCCATCTGGTTTCGTGTCCCAGAACAGAGCCAGGTCCTTCGATAGCTCAGTTGGTAGAGCGGAGGACTGTAGGTGAACAACCGGCCATCCTTAGGTCGCTGGTTCGACTCCGGCTCGAAGGAAGCGATGCTTTTTGGTGATCTCTTTGTCTGCGACAAGACCAAGGCCTGGCAAAAGCCGCATTCCCTGACCGGGAATCGAACCCGGGCCGCGGCGGTGAGAGCGCCGAATCCTAACCACTAGACCACCAGGGAAACATGCTGTTTGCCTTTGGCACGAGTGGACGTGACGTCTTGCTCTCTGCGGGGCAGACTGCGGGAGATGGCTTCGCTGCAAAAACGGTTTATCCAATCAAATCTAGCCGAGTGTCATTAATCTTATATCAAAAAAAAAAAAATCTACCTGGTACTGTTTTCAGTATAAAGACACTTACCTAGTGCTTTCTCATCAAATCATTTGACTTCATTTAAAAAGCATTACCAAATCCATGTGTTGATCTTCATATAAGATCAATAACACTTGGTTAGATTTCATTTTTTTGCAGTGTTTTTAGGGTCTTTTCCATAGGGCTCTGATGTCCATCTGGTTTCGTGTCCCAGAACAGGGCCAGGTCCTTCGATAGCTCAGTTGGTAGAGCGGAGGACTGTAGGTGAACAACCGGCCATCCTTAGGTCGCGGGTTCGACTCCGGCTCGAAGGAAGCGATGCTTTTTGGTGATATCTTTGTCTGCGACAAGACCAAGGCCTGGCAAAAGCCGCATTCCCTGACCGGGAATCGAACCCGGACCGCGGCGGTGAGAGCGCCGAATCCTAACCACTAGACCACCAGGGAGACATGCTGTTTGCCTTTGGCACGAGTGGACGTGACGTCTTGCTCTCTGCGGGGCAGACTGCGGGAGATGGCTTCGCTGCAAAAACGGTTTATCCAATCAAATCTAGCCGAGTGTCATTAATCTTATATCAAAAAAAAAAAATCTACCTGGTACTGTTTTCAGTATAAAGACACTTACCTAGTGCTTTCTCACCAAATCATTTGACTTCATTTAAAAAGCATTACCAAATCCATGTGTTGATCTTCATATAAGATCAATAACACTTGGTTAGATTTCATTCTTTTGCAGTGTTTTTAGGGTCTTTTCCATAGGGCTCTGGTGTCCATCTGGTTTCGTGTCCCAGAACAGAGCCAGGTCCTTCGATAGCTCAGTTGGTAGAGCGGAGGACTGTAGGTGAACAACCGGCCATCCTTAGGTCGCTGGTTCGACTCCGGCTCGAAGGAAGCGATGCTTTTTGGTGATCTCTTTGTCTGCGACAAGACCAAGGCCTGGCAAAAGCCGCATTCCCTGACCGGGAATCGAACCCGGGCCGCGGCGGTGAGAGCGCCGAATCCTAACCACTAGACCACCAGGGAGACATGCTGTTTGCCTTTGGCACGAGTGGACGTGACGTCTTGCTCTCTGCGGGGCAGACTGCGGGAGATGGCTTCGCTGCAAAAACGGTTTATCCAATCAAATCTAGCCGAGTGTCATTAATCTTATATCAAAAAAAAAAAAATCTACCTGGTACTGTTTTCAGTATAAAGACACTTACCTAGTGCTTTCTCATCAAATCATTTGACTTCATTTAAAAAGCATTACCAAATCCATGTGTTGATCTTCATATAAGATCAATAACACTTGGTTAGATTTCATTTTTTTCCAGTGTTTTTAGGGTCTTTTCCATAGGGCTCTGGTGTCCATCTGGTTTCGTGTCCCAGAACAGAGCCAGGTCCTTCGATAGCTCAGTTGGTAGAGCGGAGGACTGTAGGTGAACAACCGGCCATCCTTAGGTCGCTGGTTCGACTCCGGCTCGAAGGAAGCGATGCTTTTTGGTGATCTCTTTGTCTGCGACAAGACCAAGGCCTGGCAAAAGCCGCATTCCCTGACCGGGAATCGAACCCGGGCCGCGGCGGTGAGAGCGCCGAATCCTAACCACTAGACCACCAGGGAGACATGCTGTTTGCCTTTGGCACGAGTGGACGTGACGTCTTGCTCTCTGCGGGGCAGACTGCGGGAGATGGCTTCGCTGCAAAAACGGTTTATCCAATCAAATCTAGCCGAGTGTCATTAATCTTATATCAAAAAAAAAAAATCTACCTGGTACTGTTTTCAGTATAAAGACACTTACCTAGTGCTTTCTCACCAAATCATTTGACTTCATTTAAAAAGCATTACCAAATCCATGTGTTGATCTTCATATAAGATCAATAACACTTGGTTAGATTTCATTTTTTTGCAGTGTTTTTAGGGTCTTTTCCATAGGGCTCTGGTGTCCATCTGGTTTCGTGTCCCAGAACAGAGCCAGGTCCTTCGATAGCTCAGTTGGTAGAGCGGAGGACTGTAGGTGAACAACCGGCCATCCTTAGGTTGCTGGTTCGACTCCGGCTCGAAGGAAGCGATGCTTTTTGGTGATCTCTTTGTCTGCGACAAGACCAAGGCCTGGCAAAAGCCGCATTCCCTGACCGGGAATCGAACCCGGGCCGCGGCGGTGAGAGCGCCGAATCCTAACCACTAGACCACCAGGGAGACATGCTGTTTGCCTTTGGCACGAGTGGACGTGACGTCTTGCTCTCTGCGGGGCAGACTGCGGGAGATGGCTTCGCTGCAAAAACGGTTTATCCAATCAAATCTAGCCGAGTGTCATTAATCTTATATCAAAAAAAAAAAAATCTACCTGGTACTGTTTTCAGTATAAAGACACTTACCTAGTGCTTTCTCACCAAATCATTTGACTTCATTTAAAAAGCATTACCAAATCCATGTGTTGATCTTCATATAAGATCAATAACACTTGGTTAGATTTCATTTTTTTGCAGTGTTTTTAGGGTCTTTTCCATAGGGCTCTGGTGTCCATCTGGTTTCGTGTCCCAGAACAGAGCCAGGTCCTTCGATAGCTCAGTTGGTAGAGCGGAGGACTGTAGGTGAACAACCGGCCATCCTTAGGTCGCTGGTTCGACTCCGGCTCGAAGGAAGCGATGCTTTTTGGTGATCTCTTTGTCTGCGACAAGACCAAGGCCTGGCAAAAGCCGCATTCCCTGACCGGGAATCGAACCCGGGCCGCGGCGGTGAGAGCGCCGAATCCTAACCACTAGACCACCAGGGAGACATGCTGTTTGCCTTTGGCACGAGTGGACGTGACGTCTTGCTCTCTGCGGGGCAGACTGCGGGAGATGGCTTCGCTGCAAAAACGGTTTATCCAATCAAATCTAGCCGAGTGTCATTAATCTTATATCAAAAAAAAAAAAATCTACCTGGTACTGTTTTCAGTATAAAGACACTTACCTAGTGCTTTCTCATCAAATCATTTGACTTCATTTAAAAAGCATTACCAAATCCATGTGTTGATCTTCATATAAGATCAATAACACTTGGTTAGATTTCATTTTTTTCCAGTGTTTTTAGGGTCTTTTCCATAGGGCTCTGGTGTCCATCTGGTTTCGTGTCCCAGAACAGAGCCAGGTCCTTCGATAGCTCAGTTGGTAGAGCGGAGGACTGTAGGTGAACAACCGGCCATCCTTAGGTCGCTGGTTCGACTCCGGCTCGAAGGAAGCGATGCTTTTTGGTGATATCTTTGTCTGCGACAAGACCAAGGCCTGGCAAAAGCCGCATTCCCTGACCGGGAATCGAACCCGGGCCGCGGCGGTGAGAGCGCCGAATCCTAACCACTAGACCACCAGGGAGACATGCTGTTTGCCTTTGGCACGAGTGGACGTGACGTCTTGCTCTCTGCGGGGCAGACTGCGGGAGATGGCTTCGCTGCAAAAACGGTTTATCCAATCAAATCTAGCCGAGTGTCATTAATCTTATATCAAAAAAAAAAAAATCTACCTGGTACTGTTTTCAGTATAAAGACACTTACCTAGTGCTTTCTCATCAAATCATTTGACTTCATTTAAAAAGCATTACCAAATCCATGTGTTGATCTTCATATAAGATCAATAACACTTGGTTAGATTTCATTTTTTTGCAGTGTTTTTAGGGTCTTTTCCATAGGGCTCTGGTGTCCATCTGGTTTCGTGGCCCAGAACAGAGCCAGGTCCTTCAATAGCTCAGTTGGTAGAGCGGAGGACTGTAGGTGAACAACCGGCCATCCTTATGTCGCTGGTTCGACTCCGGCTCGAAGGAAGCGATGCTTTTTGGTGATCTCTTTGTCTGCGCCAAGACCAAGGCCTGGCAAAAGCCGCATTCCCTGACCGGGAATCGAACCCGGGCCGCGGCGGTGAGAGCGCCGAATCCTAACCACTAGACCACCAGGGAGACATGCTGTTTGCCTTTGGCACGAGTGGACGTGACGTCTTGCTCTCTGCGGGGCAGACTGCGGGAGATGGCTTCGCTGCAAAAACGGTTTATCCAATCAAATCTAGCCGAGTGTCATTAATCTTATATCAAAAAAAAAAAAATCTACCTGGTACTGTTTTCAGTATAAAGACACTTACCTAGTGCTTTCTCATCAAATCATTTGACTTCATTTAAAAAGCATTACCAAATCCATGTGTTGATCTTCATATAAGATCAATAACACTTGGTTAGATTTCATTTTTTTGCAGTGTTTTTAGGGTCTTTTCCATAGGGCTCTGGTGTCCATCTGGTTTCGTGTCCCAGAACAGAGCCAGGTCCTTCGATAGCTCAGTTGGTAGAGCGGAGGACTGTAGGTGAACAACCGGCCATCCTTAGGTCGCTGGTTCGACTCCGGCTCGAAGGAAGCGATGCTTTTTGGTGATCTCTTTGTCTGCGACAAGACCAAGGCCTGGCAAAAGCCGCATTCCCTGACCGGGAATCGAACCCGGGCCGCGGCGGTGAGAGCGCCGAATCCTAACCACTAGACCACCAGGGAGACATGCTGTTTGCCTTTGGCACGAGTGGACGTGACGTCTTGCTCTCTGCGGGGCAGACTGCAGGAGATGGCTTCGCTGCAAAAACGGTTTATCCAATCAAATCTAGCCGAGTGTCATTAATTTTATATAAAAAAAAAAAAATCTACCTGGTACTGTTTTCAGTATAAAGACACTTACCTAGTGCTTTCTCACCAAATCATTTGACTTCATTTAAAAAGCATTACCAAATCCATGTGTTGATCTTCATATAAGATCAATAACACTTGGTTAGATTTCATTTTTTTGCAGTGTTTTTAGGGTCTTTTCCATAGGGCTCTGGTGTCCATCTGGTTTCGTGTCCCAGAACAGAGCCAGGTCCTTCGATAGCTCAGTTGGTAGAGCGGAGGACTGTAGGTGAACAACCGGCCATCCTTAGGTCGCTGGTTCGACTCCGGCTCGAAGGAAGCGATGCTTTTTGGTGATCTCTTTGTCTGCGACAAGACCAAGGCCTGGCAAAAGCCGCATTACCTGACCGGGAATCGAACCCGGGCCGCGGCGGTGAGAGCGCCGAATCCTAACCACTAGACCACCAGGGAGACATGCTGTTTGCCTTTGGCACGAGTGGACGTGACGTCTTGCTCTCTGCGGGGCAGACTGCGGGAGATGGCTTCGCTGCAAAAACGGTTTATCCAATCAAATCTAGCCGAGTGTCATTAATCTTATATCAAAAAAAAAAAAATCTACCTGGTACTGTTTTCAGTATAAAGACACTTACCTAGTGCTTTCTCATCAAATCATTTGACTTCATTTAAAAAGCATTACCAAATCCATGTGTTGATCTTCATATAAGATCAATAACACTTGGTTAGATTTCATTTTTTTGCAGTGTTTTTAGGGTCTTTTCCATAGGGCTCTGGTGTCCATCTGGTTTCGTGTCCCAGAACAGAGCCAGGTCCTTCGATAGCTCAGTTGGTAGAGCGGAGGACTGTAGGTGAACAACCGACCATCCTTAGGTCGCTGGTTCGACTCCGGCTCGAAGGAAGCGATGCTTTTTGGTGATCTCTTTGTCTGCGACAAGACCAAGGCCTGGCAAAAGCCGCATTCCCTGACCGGGAATCGAACCCGGGCCGCGGCGGTGAGAGCGCCGAATCCTAACCACTAGACCACCAGGGAGACATGCTGTTTGCCTTTGGCACGAGTGGACGTGACGTCTTGCTCTCTGCGGGGCAGACTGCGGGAGATGGCTTCGCTGCAAAAACGGTTTATCCAATCAAATCTAGCCGAGTGTCATTAATCTTATATCAAAAAAAAAAAATCTACCTGGTACTGTTTTCAGTATAAAGACACTTACCTAGTGCTTTCTCACCAAATCATTTGACTTCATTTAAAAAGCATTACCAAATCCATGTGTTGATCTTCATATAAGATCAATAACACTTGGTTAGATTTCATTTTTTTGCAGTGTTTTTAGGGTCTTTTCCATAGGGCTCTGGTGTCCATCTGGTTTCGTGTCCCAGAACAGAGCCAGGTCCTTCGATAGCTCAGTTGGTAGAGCGGAGGACTGTAGGTGAACAACCGGCCATCCTTAGGTCGCTGGTTCGACTCCGGCTCGAAGGAAGCGATGCTTTTTGGTGATCTCTTTGTCTGCGACAAGACCAAGGCCTGGCAAAAGCCGCATTCCCTGACCGGGAATCGAACCCGGGCCGCGGCGGTGAGAGCGCCGAATCCTAACCACTAGACCACCAGGGAGACATGCTGTTTGCCTTTGGCACGAGTGGACGTGACGTCTTGCTCTCTGCGGGGCAGACTGCGGGAGATGGCTTCGCTGCAAAAACGGTTTATCCAATCAAATCTAGCCGAGTGTCATTAATCTTATATCAAAAAAAAAAAAATCTACCTGGTACTGTTTTCAGTATAAAGACACTTACCTAGTGCTTTCTCATCAAATCATTTGACTTCATTTAAAAAGCATTACCAAATCCATGTGTTGATCTTCATATAAGATCAATAACACTTGGTTAGATTTCATTTTTTTGCAGTGTTTTTAGGGTCTTTTCCATAGGGCTCTGGTGTCCATCTGGTTTCGTGTCCCAGAACAGGGCCAGGTCCTTCGATAGCTCAGTTGGTAGAGCGGAGGACTGTAGGTGAACAACCGGCCATCCTTAGGTCGCGGGTTCGACTCCGGCTCGAAGGAAGCGATGCTTTTTGGTGATATCTTTGTCTGCGACAAGACCAAGGCCTGGCAAAAGCCGCATTCCCTGACCGGGAATCGAACCCGGGCCGCGGCGGTGAGAGCGCCGAATCCTAACCACTAGACCACCAGGGAGACATGCTGTTTGCCTTTGGCACGAGTGGACGTGACGTCTTGCTCTCTGCGGGGCAGACTGCGGGAGATGGCTTCGCTGCAAAAACGGTTTATCCAATCAAATCTAGCCGAGTGTCATTAATCTTATATCAAAAAAAAAAAATCTACCTGGTACTGTTTTCAGTATAAAGACACTTACCTAGTGCTTTCTCACCAAATCATTTGACTTCATTTAAAAAGCATTACCAAATCCATGTGTTGATCTTCATATAAGATCAATAACACTTGGTTAGATTTCATTTTTTTGCAGTGTTTTTAGGGTCTTTTCCATAGGGCTCTGGTGTCCATCTGGTTTCGTGTCCCAGAACAGAGCCAGGTCCTTCGATAGCTCAGTTGGTAGAGCGGAGGACTGTAGGTGAACAACCGGCCATCCTTAGGTCGCTGGTTCGACTCCGGCTCGAAGGAAGCGATGCTTTTTGGTGATCTCTTTGTCTGCGACAAGACCAAGGCCTGGCAAAAGCCGCATTCCCTGACCGGGAATCGAACCCGGGCCGCGGCGGTGAGAGCGCCGAATCCTAACCACTAGACCACCAGGGAGACATGCTGTTTGCCTTTGGCACGAGTGGACGTGACGTCTTGCTCTCTGCGGGGCAGACTGCGGGAGATGGCTTCGCTGCAAAAACGGTTTATCCAATCAAATCTAGCCGAGTGTCATTAATCTTATATCAAAAAAAAAAAAATCTACCTGGTACTGTTTTCAGTATAAAGACACTTACCTAGTGCTTTCTCATCAAATCATTTGACTTCATTTAAAAAGCATTACCAAATCCATGTGTTGATCTTCATATAAGATCAATAACACTTGGTTAGATTTCATTTTTTTGCAGTGTTTTTAGGGTCTTTTCCATAGGGCTCTGGTGTCCATCTGGTTTCGTGTCCCAGAACAGAGCCAGGTCCTTCGATAGCTCAGTTGGTAGAGCGGAGGACTGTAGGTGAACAACCGGCCATCCTTAGGTCGCGGGTTCGACTCCGGCTCGAAGGAAGCGATGCTTTTTGGTGATCTCTTTGTCTGCGACAAGACCAAGGCCTGGCAAAAGCCGCATTCCCTGACCGGGAATCGAACCCGGGCCGCGGCGGTGAGAGTGCCGAATCCTAACCACTAGACCACCAGGGAGACATGCTGTTTGCCTTTGGCACGAGTGGACGTGACGTCTTGCTCTCTGCGGGGCAGACTGCGGGAGATGGCTTCGCTGCAAAAACGGTTTATCCAATCAAATCTAGCCGAGTGTCATTAATCTTATATCAAAAAAAAAAAAATCTACCTGGTACTGTTTTCAGTATAAAGACACTTACCTAGTGCTTTCTCATCAAATCATTTGACTTCATTTAAAAAGCATTACCAAATCCATGTGTTGATCTTCATATAAGATCAATAACACTTGGTTAGATTTCATTTTTTTGCAGTGTTTTTAGGGTCTTTTCCATAGGGCTCTGGTGTCCATCTGGTTTCGTGTCCCAGAACAGAGCCAGGTCCTTCGATAGCTCAGTTGGTAGAGTGGAGGACTGTAGGTGAACAACCGGCCATCCTTAGGTCGCTGGTTCGACTCCGGCTCGAAGGAAGCGATGCTTTTTGGTGATCTCTTTGTCTGCGACAAGACCAAGGCCTGGCAAAAGCCGCATTCCCTGAGCGGGAATCGAACCCGGGCCGCGGCGGTGAGAGCGCCGAATCCTAACCACTAGACCACCAGGGAGACATGCTGTTTGCCTTTGGCACGAGTGGACGTGACGTCTTGCTCTCTGCGGGGCAGACTGCGGGAGATGGCTTCGCTGCAAAAACGGTTTATCCAATCAAATCTAGCCGAGTGTCATTAATCTTATATCAAAAAAAAAAAAATCTACCTGGTACTGTTTTCAGTATAAAGACACTTACCTAGTGCTTTCTCATCAAATCATTTGACTTCATTTAAAAAGCATTACCAAATCCATGTGTTGATCTTCATATAAGATCAATAACACTTGGTTAGATTTCATTTTTTTGCAGTGTTTTTAGGGTCTTTTCCATAGGGCTCTGGTGTCCATCTGGTTTCGTGTCCCAGAACAGGGCCAGGTCCTTCGATAGCTCAGTTGGTAGAGCGGAGGACTGTAGGTGAACAACCGGCCATCCTTAGGTCGCGGGTTCGACTCCGGCTCGAAGGAAGCGATGCTTTTTGGTGATATCTTTGTCTGCGACAAGACCAAGGCCTGGCAAAAGCCGCATTCCCTGACCGGGAATCGAACCCGGGCCGCGGCGGTGAGAGCGCCGAATCCTAACCACTAGACCACCAGGGAGACATGCTGTTTGCCTTTGGCACGAGTGGACGTGACGTCTTGCTCTCTGCGGGGCAGACTGCGGGAGATGGCTTCGCTGCAAAAACGGTTTATCCAATCAAATCTAGCCGAGTGTCATTAATCTTATATCAAAAAAAAAAAATCTACCTGGTACTGTTTTCAGTATAAAGACACTTACCTAGTGCTTTCTCACCAAATCATTTGACTTCATTTAAAAAGCATTACCAAATCCATGTGTTGATCTTCATATAAGATCAATAACACTTGGTTAGATTTCATTTTTTTGCAGTGTTTTTAGGGTCTTTTCCATAGGGCTCTGGTGTCCATCTGGTTTCGTGTCCCAGAACAGAGCCAGGTCCTTCGATAGCTCAGTTGGTAGAGCGGAGGACTGTAGGTGAACAACCGGCCATCCTTAGGTCGCTGGTTCGACTCCGGCTCGAAGGAAGCGATGCTTTTTGGTGATCTCTTTGTCTGCGACAAGACCAAGGCCTGGCAAAAGCCGCATTCCCTGACCGGGAATCGAACCCGGGCCGCGGCGGTGAGAGCGCCGAATCCTAACCACTAGACCACCAGGGAGACATGCTGTTTGCCTTTGGCACGAGTGGACGTGACGTCTTGCTCTCTGCGGGGCAGACTGCGGGAGATGGCTTCGCTGCAAAAACGGTTTATCCAATCAAATCTAGCCGAGTGTCATTAATCTTATATCAAAAAAAAAAAAATCTACCTGGTACTGTTTTCAGTATAAAGACACTTACCTAGTGCTTTCTCATCAAATCATTTGACTTCATTTAAAAAGCATTACCAAATCCATGTGTTGATCTTCATATAAGATCAATAACACTTGGTTAGATTTCATTTTTTTGCAGTGTTTTTAGGGTCTTTTCCATAGGGCTCTGGTGTCCATCTGGTTTCGTGTCCCAGAACAGAGCCAGGTCCTTCGATAGCTCAGTTGGTAGAGCGGAGGACTGTAGGTGAACAACCGGCCATCCTTAGGTCGCGGGTTCGACTCCGGCTCGAAGGAAGCGATGCTTTTTGGTGATCTCTTTGTCTGCGACAAGACCAAGGCCTGGCAAAAGCCGCATTCCCTGACCGGGAATCGAACCCGGGCCGCGGCGGTGAGAGCGCCGAATCCTAACCACTAGACCACCAGGGAGACATGCTGTTTGCCTTTGGCACGAGTGGACGTGACGTCTTGCTCTCTGCGGGGCAGACTGCGGGAGATGGCTTCGCTGCAAAAACGGTTTATCCAATCAAATCTAGCCGAGTGTCATTAATCTTATATCAAAAAAAAAAAAATCTACCTGGTACTGTTTTCAGTATAAAGACACTTACCTAGTGCTTTCTCATCAAATCATTTGACTTCATTTAAAAAGCATTACCAAATCCATGTGTTGATCTTCATATAAGATCAATAACACTTGGTTAGATTTCATTTTTTTGCAGTGTTTTTAGGGTCTTTTCCATAGGGCTCTGGTGTCCATCTGGTTTCGTGTCCCAGAACAGAGCCAGGTCCTTCGATAGCTCAGTTGGTAGAGCGGAGGACTGTAGGTGAACAACCGGCCATCCTTAGGTCGCTGGTTTGACTCCGGCTCGAAGGAAGCGATGCTTTTTGGTGATATCTTTGTCTGCGACAAGACCAAGGCCTGGCAAAAGCCGCATTCCCTGACCGGGAATCGAACCCGGGCCGCGGCGGTGAGAGCGCCGAATCCTAACCACTAGACCACCAGGGAGACATGCTGTTTGCCTTTGGCACGAGTGGACGTGACGTCTTGCTCTCTGCGGGGCAGACTGCGGGAGATGGCTTCGCTGCAAAAACGGTTTATCCAATCAAATCTAGCCGAGTGTCATTAATCTTATATCAAAAAAAAAAAAATCTACCTGGTACTGTTTTCAGTATAAAGACACTTACCTAGTGCTTTCTCATCAAATCATTTGACTTCATTTAAAAAGCATTACCAAATCCATGTGTTGATCTTCATATAAGATCAATAACACTTGGTTAGATTTCATTTTTTTGCAGTGTTTTTAGGGTCTTTTCCATAGGGCTCTGGTGTCCATCTGGTTTCGTGTCCCAGAACAGAGCCAGGTCCTTCGATAGCTCAGTTGGTAGAGCGGAGGACTGTAGGTGAACAACCGGCCATCCTTAGGTAGCTGGTTCGACTCCGGCTCGAAGGAAGCGATGCTTTTTGGTGATCTCTTTGTCTGCGACAAGACCAAGGCCTGGCAAAAGCCGCAATCCCTGACCGGGAATCGAACCCGGGCCGCGGCGGTGAGAGCGCCGAATCCTAACCACTAGACCACCAGGGAGACATGCTGTTTGCCTTTGGCACGAGTGGACGTGACGTCTTGCTCTCTGCGGGGCAGACTGCGGGAGATGGCTTCGCTGCAAAAACGGTTTATCCAATCAAATCTAGCCGAGTGTCATTAATCTTATATCAAAAAAAAAAAAATCTACCTGGTACTGTTTTCAGTATAAAGACACTTACCTAGTGCTTTCTCATCAAATCATTTGACTTCATTTAAAAAGCATTACCAAATCCATGTGTTGATCTTCATATAAGATCAATAACACTTGGTTAGATTTCATTTTTTTGCAGTGTTTTTAGGGTCTTTTCCATAGGGCTCTGGTGTCCATCTGGTTTCGTGTCCCAGAAGAGAGCCAGGTCCTTCGATAGCTCAGTTGGTAGAGCGGAGGACTGTAGGTGAACAACCGGCCATCCTTAGGTCGCTGGTTCGACTCCGGCTCGAAGGAAGCGATGCTTTTTGGTGATATCTTTGTCTGCGACAAGACCAAGGCCTGGCAAAAGCCGCATTCCCTGACCGGGAATCGAACCCGGGCCGCGGCGGTGAGAGCGCCGAATCCTAACCACTAGACCACCAGGGAGACATGCTGTTTGCCTTTGGCACGAGTGGACGTGACGTCTTGCTCTCTGCGGGGCAGACTGCGGGAGATGGCTTCGCTGCAAAAACGGTTTATCCAATCAAATCTAGCCGAGTGTCATTAATCTTATATCAAAAAAAAAAAAATCTACCTGGTACTGTTTTCAGTATAAAGACACTTACCTAGTGCTTTCTCACCAAATCATTTGACTTCATTTAAAAAGCATTACCAAATCCATGTGTTGATCTTCATATAAGATCAATAACACTTGGTTAGATTTCATTTTTTTGCAGTGTTTTTAGGGTCTTTTCCATAGGGCTCTGGTGTCCATCTGGTTTCGTGTCCCAGAACAGAGCCAGGTCCTTCGATAGCTCAGTTGGTAGAGCGGAGGACTGTAGGTGAACAACCGGCCATCCTTAGGTCGCTGGTTCGACTCCGGCTCGAAGGAAGCGATGCTTTTTGGTGATCTCTTTGTCTGCGACAAGACCAAGGCCTGGCAAAAGCCGCATTCCCTGACCGGGAATCGAACCCGGGCCGCGGCGGTGAGAGCGCCGAATCCTAACCACTAGACCACCAGGGAGACATGCTGTTTGCCTTTGGCACGAGTGGACGTGACGTCTTGCTCTCTGCGGGGCAGACTGCGGGAGATGGCTTCGCTGCAAAAACGGTTTATCCAATCAAATCTAGCCGAGTGTCATTAATCTTATATCAAAAAAAAAAAAATCTACCTGGTACTGTTTTCAGTATAAAGACACTTACCTAGTGCTTTCTCATCAAATCATTTGACTTCATTTAAAAAGCATTACCAAATCCATGTGTTGATCTTCATATAAGATCAATAACACTTGGTTAGATTTCATTTTTTTCCAGTGTTTTTAGGGTCTTTTCCATAGGGCTCTGGTGTCCATCTGGTTTCGTGTCCCAGAACAGAGCCAGGTCCTTCGATAGCTCAGTTGGTAGAGCGGAGGACTGTAGGTGAACAACCGGCCATCCTTAGGTCGCTGGTTCGACTCCGGCTCGAAGGAAGCGATGCTTTTTGGTGATATCTTTGTCTGCGACAAGACCAAGGCCTGGCAAAAGCCGCATTCCCTGACCGGGAATCGAACCCGGGCCGCGGCGGTGAGAGCGCCGAATCCTAACCACTAGACCACCAGGGAGACATGCTGTTTGCCTTTGGCACGAGTGGACGTGACGTCTTGCTCTCTGCGGGGCAGACTGCGGGAGATGGCTTCGCTGCAAAAACGGTTTATCCAATCAAATCTAGACGAGTGTCATTAATCTTATATCAAAAAAAAAAAAATCTACCTGGTACTGTTTTCAGTATAAAGACACTTACCTAGTGCTTTCTCATCAAATCATTTGACTTCATTTAAAAAGCATTACCAAATCCATGTGTTGATCTTCATATAAGATCAATAACACTTGGTTAGATTTCATTTTTTTGCAGTGTTTTTAGGGTCTTTTCCATAGGGCTCTGGTGTCCATCTGGTTTCGTGTCCCAGAACAGAGCCAGGTCCTTCGATAGCTCAGTTGGTAGAGCGGAGGACTGTAGGTGAACAACCGGCCATCCTTAGGTCGCTGGTTCGACTCCGGCTCGAAGGAAGCGATGCTTTTTGGTGATCTCTTTGTCTGCGACAAGACCAAGGCCTGGCAAAAGCCGCATTCCCTGACCGGGAATCGAACCCGGGCCGCGGCGGTGAGAGCGCCGAATCCTAACCACTAGACCACCAGGGAGACATGCTGTTTGCCTTTGGCACGAGTGGACGTGACGTCTTGCTCTCTGCGGGGCAGACTGCGGGAGATGGCTTCGCTGCAAAAACGGTTTATCCAATCAAATCTAGCCGAGTGTCATTAATCTTATATCAAAAAAAAAAAAATCTACCTGGTACTGTTTTCAGTATAAAGACACTTACCTAGTGCTTTCTCATCAAATCATTTGACTTCATTTAAAAAGCATTACCAAATCCATGTGTTGATCTTCATATAAGATCAATAACACTTGGTTAGATTTCATTTTTTTGCAGTGTTTTTAGGGTCTTTTCCATAGGGCTCTGGTGTCCATCTGGTTTCGTGTCCCAGAAGAGAGCCAGGTCCTTCGATAGCTCAGTTGGTAGAGCGGAGGACTGTAGGTGAACAACCGGCCATCCTTAGGTCGCTGGTTCGACTCCGGCTCGAAGGAAGCGATGCTTTTTGGTGATATCTTTGTCTGCGACAAGACCAAGGCCTGGCAAAAGCCGCATTCCCTGACCGGGAATCGAACCCGGGCCGCGGCGGTGAGAGCGCCGAATCCTAACCACTAGACCACCAGGGAGACATGCTGTTTGCCTTTGGCACGAGTGGACGTGACGTCTTGCTCTCTGCGGGGCAGACTGCGGGAGATGGCTTCGCTGCAAAAACGGTTTATCCAATCAAATCTAGCCGAGTGTCATTAATCTTATATCAAAAAAAAAAAAATCTACCTGGTACTGTTTTCAGTATAAAGACACTTACCTAGTGCTTTCTCATCAAATCATTTGACTTCATTTAAAAAGCATTACCAAATCCATGTGTTGATCTTCATATAAGATCAATAACACTTGGTTAGATTTCATTTTTTTGCAGTGTTTTTAGGGTCTTTTCCATAGGGCTCTGGTGTCCATCTGGTTTCGTGTCCCAGAACAGAGCCAGGTCCTTCGATAGCTCAGTTGGTAGAGCGGAGGACTGTAGGTGAACAACCGGCCATCCTTAGGTCGCTGGTTCGACTCCGGCTCGAAGGAAGCGATGCTTTTTGGTGATCTCTTTGTCTGCGACAAGACCAAGGCCTGGCAAAAGCCGCATTCCCTGACCGGGAATCGAACCCGGGCCGCGGCGGTGAGAGCGCCGAATCCTAACCACTAGACCACCAGGGAGACATGCTGTTTGCCTTTGGCACGAGTGGACGTGACGTCTTGCTCTCTGCGGGGCAGACTGCGGGAGATGGCTTCGCTGCAAAAACGGTTTATCCAATCAAATCTAGCCGAGTGTAATTAATCTTATATCAAAAAAAAAAAAATCTACCTGGTACTGTTTTCAGTATAAAGACACTTACCTAGTGCTTTCTCATCAAATCATTTGACTTCATTTAAAAAGCATTACCAAATCCATGTGTTGATCTTCATATAAGATCAATAACACTTGGTTAGATTTCATTTTTTTGCAGTGTTTTTAGGGTCTTTTCCATAGGGCTCTGGTGTCCATCTGGTTTCGTGTCCCAGAACAGGGCCAGGTCCTTCGATAGCTCAGTTGGTAGAGCGGAGGACTGTAGGTGAACAACCGGCCATCCTTAGGTTCCGGGTTCGACTCCGGCTCGAAGGAAGCGATGCTTTTTGGTGATCTCTTTGTCTGCGACAAGACCAAGGCCTGGCAAAAGCCGCATTCCCTGACCGGGAATCGAACCCGGGCCGCGGCGGTGAGAGCGCCGAATCCTAACCACTAGACCACCAGGGAGACATGCTGTTTGCCTTTGGCACGAGTGGACGTGACGTCTTGCTCTCTGCGGGGCAGACTGCGGGAGATGGCTTCGCTGCAAAAACGGTTTATCCAATCAAATCTAGCCGAGTGTAATTAATCTTATATCAAAAAAAAAAAAATCTACCTGGTACTGTTTTCAGTATAAAGACACTTACCTAGTGCTTTCTCATCAAATCATTTGACTTCATTTAAAAAGCATTACCAAATCCATGTGTTGATCTTCATATAAGATCAATAACACTTGGTTAGATTTCATTTTTTTGCAGTGTTTTTAGGGTCTTTTCCATAGGGCTCTGGTGTCCATCTGGTTTCGTGTCCCAGAACAGGGCCAGGTCCTTCGATAGCTCAGTTGGTAGAGCGGAGGACTGTAGGTGAACAACCGGCCATCCTTAGGTTCCGGGTTCGACTCCGGCTCGAAGGAAGCGATGCTTTTTGGTGATCTCTTTGTCTGCGACAAGACCAAGGCCTGGCAAAAGCCGCATTCCCTGACCGGGAATCGAACCCGGGCCGCGGCGGTGAGAGCGCCGAATCCTAACCACTAGACCACCAGGGAGACATGCTGTTTGCCTTTGGCACGAGTGGACGTGACGTCTTGCTCTCTGCGGGGCAGACTGCGGGAGATGGCTTCGCTGCAAAAACGGTTTATCCAATCAAATCTAGCCGAGTGTCATTAATCTTATATCAAAAAAAAAAAAATCTACCTGGTACTGTTTTCAGTATAAAGACACTTACCTAGTGCTTTCTCATCAAATCATTTGACTTCATTTAAAAAGCATTACCAAATCCATGTGTTGATCTTCATATAAGATCAATAACACTTGGTTAGATTTCATTTTTTTCCAGTGTTTTTAGGGTCTTTTCCATAGGGATCTGGTGTCATTCTGGTTTCGTGTCCCAGAACAGAGCCAGGTCCTTCGATAGCTCAGTTGGTAGAGCGGAGGACTGTAGGTGAACAACCGGCCATCCTTAGGTCGCTGGTTCGACTCCGGCTCGAAGGAAGCGATGCTTTTTGGTGATATCTTTGTCTGCGACAAGACCAAGGCCTGGCAAAAGCCGCATTCCCTGAGCGGGAATCGAACCCGGGCCGCGGCGGTGAGAGCGCCGAATCCTAACCACTAGACCACCAGGGAGACATGCTGTTTGCCTTTGGCACGAGTGGACGTGACGTCTTGCTCTCTGCGGGGCAGACTGCGGGAGATGGCTTCGCTGCAAAAACGGTTTATCCAATCAAATCTAGACGAGTGTCATTAATCTTATATCAAAAAAAAAAAAATCTACCTGGTACTGTTTTCAGTATAAAGACACTTACCTAGTGCTTTCTCATCAAATCATTTGACTTCATTTAAAAAGCATTACCAAATCCATGTGTTGATCTTCATATAAGATCAATAACACTTGGTTAGATGTCATTTTTTTGCAGTGTTTTTAGGGTCTTTTCCATAGGGCTCTGGTGTCCATCTGGTTTCGTGTCCCAGAGCAGAGCCAGGTCCTTCGATAGCTCAGTTGGTAGAGCGGAGGACTGTAGGTGAACAACCGGCCATCCTTAGGTCGCTGGTTCGACTCCGGCTCGAAGGAAGCGATGCTTTTTGGTGATCTCTTTGTCTGCGACAAGACCAAGGCCTGGCAAAAGCCGCATTCCCTGACCGGGAATCGAACCCGGGCCGCGGCGGTGAGAGCGCCGAATCCTAACCACTAGACCACCAGGGAAACATGCTGTTTGCCTTTGGCACGAGTGGACGTGACGTCTTGCTCTCTGCGGGGCAGACTGCGGGAGATGGCTTCGCTGCAAAAACGGTTTATCCAATCAAATCTAGCCGAGTGTCATTAATCTTATATCAAAAAAAAAAAAATCTACCTGGTACTGTTTTCAGTATAAAGACACTTACCTAGTGCTTTCTCATCAAATCATTTGACTTCATTTAAAAAGCATTACCAAATCCATGTGTTGATCTTCATATAAGATCAATAACACTTGGTTAGATTTCATTTTTTTGCAGTGTTTTTAGGGTCTTTTCCATAGGGCTCTGGTGTCCATCTGGTTTCGTGTCCCAGAACAGGGCCAGGTCCTTCGATAGCTCAGTTGGTAGAGCGGAGGACTATAGGTGAACAACCGGCCATCCTTAGGTCGCGGGTTCGACTCCGGCTCGAAGGAAGCGATGCTTTTTGGTGATATCTTTGTCTGCGACAAGACCAAGGCCTGGCAAAAGCCGCATTCCCTGACCGGGAATCGAACCCGGGCCGCGGCGGTGAGAGCGCCGAATCCTAACCACTAGACCACCAGGGAGACATGCTGTTTGCCTTTGGCACGAGTGGACGTGACGTCTTGCTCTCTGCGGGGCAGACTGCGGGAGATGGCTTCGCTGCAAAAACGGTTTATCCAATCAAATCTAGCCGAGTGTCATTAATCTTATATCAAAAAAAAAAAATCTACCTGGTACTGTTTTCAGTATAAAGACACTTACCTAGTGCTTTCTCACCAAATCATTTGACTTCATTTAAAAAGCATTACCAAATCCATGTGTTGATCTTCATATAAGATCAATAACACTTGGTTAGATTTCATTTTTTTGCAGTGTTTTTAGGGTCTTTTCCATAGGGCTCTGGTGTCCATCTGGTTTCGTGTCCCAGAACAGAGCCAGGTCCTTCGATAGCTCAGTTGGTAGAGCGGAGGACTGTAGGTGAACAACCGGCCATCCTTAGGTCGCTGGTTCGACTCCGGCTCGAAGGAAGCGATGCTTTTTGGTGATCTCTTTGTCTGCGACAAGACCAAGGCCTGGCAAAAGCCGCATTCCCTGACCGGGAATCGAACCCGGGCCGCGGCGGTGAGAGCGCCGAATCCTAACCACTAGACCACCAGGGAGACATGCTGTTTGCCTTTGGCACGAGTGGACGTGACGTCTTGCTCTCTGCGGGGCAGACTGCGGGAGATGGCTTCGCTGCAAAAACGGTTTATCCAATCAAATCTAGCCGAGTGTCATTAATCTTATATCAAAAAAAAAAAAATCTACCTGGTACTGTTTTCAGTATAAAGACACTTACCTAGTGCTTTCTCATCAAATCATTTGACTTCATTTAAAAAGCATTACCAAATCCATGTGTTGATCTTCATATAAGATCAATAACACTTGGTTAGATTTCATTTTTTTCCAGTGTTTTTAGGGTCTTTTCCATAGGGCTCTGGTGTCCATCTGGTTTCGTGTCCCAGAACAGAGCCAGGTCCTTCGATAGCTCAGTTGGTAGAGCGGAGGACTGTAGGTGAACAACCGGCCATCCTTAGGTCGCTGGTTCGACTCCGGCTCGAAGGAAGCGATGCTTTTTGGTGATCTCTTTGTCTGCGACAAGACCAAGGCCTGGCAAAAGCCGCATTCCCTGACCGGGAATCGAACCCGGGCCGCGGCGGTGAGAGCGCCGAATCCTAACCACTAGACCACCAGGGAGACATGCTGTTTGCCTTTGGCACGAGTGGACGTGACGTCTTGCTCTCTGCGGGGCAGACTGCGGGAGATGGCTTCGCTGCAAAAACGGTTTATCCAATCAAATCTAGCCGAGTGTCATTAATCTTATATCAAAAAAAAAAAATCTACCTGGTACTGTTTTCAGTATAAAGACACTTACCTAGTGCTTTCTCACCAAATCATTTGACTTCATTTAAAAAGCATTACCAAATCCATGTGTTGATCTTCATATAAGATCAATAACACTTGGTTAGATTTCATTTTTTTGCAGTGTTTTTAGGGTCTTTTCCATAGGGCTCTGGTGTCCATCTGGTTTCGTGTCCCAGAACAGAGCCAGGTCCTTCGATAGCTCAGTTGGTAGAGCGGAGGACTGTAGGTGAACAACCGGCCATCCTTAGGTCGCTGGTTCGACTCCGGCTCGAAGGAAGCGATGCTTTTTGGTGATCTCTTTGTCTGCGACAAGACCAAGGCCTGGCAAAAGCCGCATTCCCTGACCGGGAATCGAACCCGGGCCGCGGCGGTGAGAGCGCCGAATCCTAACCACTAGACCACCAGGGAGACATGCTGTTTGCCTTTGGCACGAGTGGACGTGACGTCTTGCTCTCTGCGGGGCAGACTGCGGGAGATGGCTTCGCTGCAAAAACGGTTTATCCAATCAAATCTAGCCGAGTGTCATTAATCTTATATCAAAAAAAAAAAAATCTACCTGGTACTGTTTTCAGTATAAAGACACTTACCTAGTGCTTTCTCACCAAATCATTTGACTTCATTTAAAAAGCATTACCAAATCCATGTGTTGATCTTCATATAAGATCAATAACACTTGGTTAGATTTCATTTTTTTGCAGTGTTTTTAGGGTCTTTTCCATAGGGCTCTGGTGTCCATCTGGTTTCGTGTCCCAGAACAGAGCCAGGTCCTTCGATAGCTCAGTTGGTAGAGCGGAGGACTGTAGGTGAACAACCGGCCATCCTTAGGTCGCTGGTTCGACTCCGGCTCGAAGGAAGCGATGCTTTTTGGTGATCTCTTTGTCTGCGACAAGACCAAGGCCTGGCAAAAGCCGCATTCCCTGACCGGGAATCGAACCCGGGCCGCGGCGGTGAGAGCGCCGAATCCTAACCACTAGACCACCAGGGAGACATGCTGTTTGCCTTTGGCACGAGTGGACGTGACGTCTTGCTCTCTGCGGGGCAGACTGCGGGAGATGGCTTCGCTGCAAAAACGGTTTATCCAATCAAATCTAGCCGAGTGTCATTAATCTTATATCAAAAAAAAAAAAATCTACCTGGTACTGTTTTCAGTATAAAGACACTTACCTAGTGCTTTCTCATCAAATCATTTGACTTCATTTAAAAAGCATTACCAAATCCATGTGTTGATCTTCATATAAGATCAATAACACTTGGTTAGATTTCATTTTTTTGCAGTGTTTTTAGGGTCTTTTCCATAGGGCTCTGGTGTCCATCTGGTTTCGTGGCCCAGAACAGAGCCAGGTCCTTCGATAGCTCAGTTGGTAGAGCGGAGGACTGTAGGTGAACAACCGGCCATCCTTATGTCGCTGGTTCGACTCCGGCTCGAAGGAAGCGATGCTTTTTGGTGATCTCTTTGTCTGCGCCAAGACCAAGGCCTGTCAAAAGCCGCATTCCCTGACCGGGAATCGAACCCGGGCCGCGGCGGTGAGAGCGCCGAATCCTAACCACTAGACCACCAGGGAGACATGCTGTTTGCCTTTGGCACGAGTGGACGTGACGTCTTGCTCTCTGCGGGGCAGACTGCGGGAGATGGCTTCGCTGCAAAAACGGTTTATCCAATCAAATCTAGCCGAGTGTCATTAATCTTATATCAAAAAAAAAAAAATCTACCTGGTACTGTTTTCAGTATAAAGACACTTACCTAGTGCTTTCTCATCAAATCATTTGACTTCATTTAAAAAGCATTACCAAATCCATGTGTTGATCTTCATATAAGATCAATAACACTTGGTTAGATTTCATTTTTTTGCAGTGTTTTTAGGGTCTTTTCCATAGGGCTCTGGTGTCCATCTGGTTTCGTGTCCCAGAACAGAGCCAGGTCCTTCGATAGCTCAGTTGGTAGAGCGGAGGACTGTAGGTGAACAACCGGCCATCCTTAGGTCGCTGGTTCGACTCCGGCTCGAAGGAAGCGATGCTTTTTGGTGATCTCTTTGTCTGCGACAAGACCAAGGCCTGGCAAAAGCCGCATTCCCTGACCGGGAATCGAACCCGGGCCGCGGCGGTGAGAGCGCCGAATCCTAACCACTAGACCACCAGGGAGACATGCTGTTTGCCTTTGGCACGAGTGGACGTGACGTCTTGCTCTCTGCGGGGCAGACTGCGGGAGATGGCTTCGCTGCAAAAACGGTTTATCCAATCAAATCTAGCCGAGTGTCATTAATCTTATATCAAAAAAAAAAAAATCTACCTGGTACTGTTTTCAGTATAAAGACACTTACCTAGTGCTTTCTCATCAAATCATTTGACTTCATTTAAAAAGCATTACCAAATCCATGTGTTGATCTTCATATAAGATCAATAACACTTGGTTAGATTTCATTTTTTTGCAGTGTTTTTAGGGTCTTTTCCATAGGGCTCTGGTGTCCATCTGGTTTCGTGTCCCAGAACAGAGCCAGGTCCTTCGATAGCTCAGTTGGTAGAGCGGAGGACTGTAGGTGAACAACCGGCCATCCTTAGGTCGCTGGTTCGACTCCGGCTCGAAGGAAGCGATGCTTTTTGGTGATCTCTTTGTCTGCGACAAGACCAAGGCCTGGCAAAAGCCGCATTCCCTGACCGGGAATCGAACCCGGGCCGCGGCGGTGAGAGCGCCGAATCCTAACCACTAGACCACCAGGGAGACATGCTGTTTGCCTTTGGCACGAGTGGACGTGACGTCTTGCTCTCTGCGGGGCAGACTGCGGGAGATGGCTTCGCTGCAAAAACGGTTTATCCAATCAAATCTAGCCGAGTGTCATTAATCTTATATCAAAAAAAAAAAAATCTACCTGGTACTGTTTTCAGTATAAAGACACTTACCTAGTGCTTTCTCATCAAATCATTTGACTTCATTTAAAAAGCATTACCAAATCCATGTGTTGATCTTCATATAAGATCAATAACACTTGGTTAGATTTCATTTTTTTGCAGTGTTTTTAGGGTCTTTTCCATAGGGCTCTGGTGTCCATCTGGTTTCGTGTCCCAGAACAGAGCCAGGTCCTTCGATAGCTCAGTTGGTAGAGCGGAGGACTGTAGGTGAACAACCGGCCATCCTTAGGTCGCTGGTTCGACTCCGGCTCGAAGGAAGCGATGCTTTTTGGTGATCTCTTTGTCTGCGACAAGACCAAGGCCTGGCAAAAGCCGCATTCCCTGACCGGGAATCGAACCCGGGCCGCGGCGGTGAGAGCGCCGAATCCTAACCACTAGACCACCAGGGAGACATGCTGTTTGCCTTTGGCACGAGTGGACGTGACGTCTTGCTCTCTGCGGGGCAGACTGCAGGAGATGGCTTCGCTGCAAAAACGGTTTATCCAATCAAATCTAGCCGAGTGTCATTAATCTTATATCAAAAAAAAAAAAATCTACCTGGTACTGTTTTCAGTATAAAGACACTTACCTAGTGCTTTCTCATCAAATCATTTGACTTCATTTAAAAAGCATTACCAAATCCATGTGTTGATCTTCATATAAGATCAATAACACTTGGTTAGATTTCATTTTTTTCCAGTGTTTTTAGGGTCTTTTCCATAGGGCTCTGGTGTCCATCTGGTTTCGTGTCCCAGAACAGAGCCAGGTCCTTCGATAGCTCAGTTGGTAGAGCGGAGGACTGTAGGTGAACAACCGGCCATCCTTAGGTCGCTGGTTCGACTCCGGCTCGAAGGAAGCGATGCTTTTTGGTGATCTCTTTGTCTGCGACAAGACCAAGGCCTGGCAAAAGCCGCATTCCCTGACCGGGAATCGAACCCGGGCCGCGGCGGTGAGAGCGCCGAATCCTAACCACTAGACCACCAGGGAGACATGCTGTTTGCCTTTGGCACGAGTGGACGTGACGTCTTGCTCTCTGCGGGGCAGACTGCGGGAGATGGCTTCGCTGCAAAAACGGTTTATCCAATCAAATCTAGCCGAGTGTCATTAATCTTATATCAAAAAAAAAAAAATCTACCTGGTACTGTTTTCAGTATAAAGACACTTACCTAGTGCTTTCTCATCAAATCATTTGACTTCATTTAAAAAGCATTACCAAATCCATGTGTTGATCTTCATATAAGATCAATAACACTTGGTTAGATTTCATTTTTTTGCAGTGTTTTTAGGGTCTTTTCCATAGGGCTCTGGTGTCCATCTGGTTTCGTGTCCCAGAACAGAGCCAGGTCCTTCGATAGCTCAGTTGGTAGAGCGGAGGACTGTAGGTGAACAACCGGCCATCCTTAGGTCGCTGGTTCGACTCCGGCTCGAAGGAAGCGATGCTTTTTGGTGATCTCTTTGTCTGCGACAAGACCAAGGCCTGGCAAAAGCCGCATTCCCTGACCGGGAATCGAACACGGGCCGCGGCGGTGAGAGCGCCGAATCCTAACCACTAGACCACCAGGGAGACATGCTGTTTGCCTTTGGCACGAGTGGACGTGACGTCTTGCTCTCTGCGGGGCAGACTGCGGGAGATGGCTTCGCTGCAAAAACGGTTTATCCAATCAAATCTAGCCGAGTGTCATTAATCCTATATCAAAAAAAAAAAAATCTACCTGGTACTGTTTTCAGTATAAAGACACTTACCTAGTGCTTTCTCATCAAATCATTTGACTTCATTTAAAAAGCATTACCAAATCCATGTGTTGATCTTCATATAAGATCAATAACACTTGGTTAGATTTCATTTTTTTCCAGTGTTTTTAGGGTCTTTTCCATAGGGCTCTGGTGTCCATCTGGTTTCGTGTCCCAGAACAGAGCCAGGTCCTTCGATAGCTCAGTTGGTAGAGCGGAGGACTGTAGGTGAACAACCGGCCATCCTTAGGTCGCTGGTTCGACTCCGGCTCGAAGGAAGCGATGCTTTTTGGTGATCTCTTTGTCTGCGACAAGACCAAGGCCTGGCAAAAGCCGCATTCCCTGACCGGGAATCGAACCCGGGCCGCGGCGGTGAGAGCGCCGAATCCGAACCACTAGACCACCAGGGAGACATGCTGTTTGCCTTTGGCACGAGTGGACGTGACGTCTTGCTCTCTGTGGGGCAGACTGCGGGAGATGGCTTCGCTGCAAAAACGGTTTATCCAATCAAATCTAGCCGAGTGTCATTAATCTTATATCAAAAAAAAAAAAATCTACCTGGTACTGTTTTCAGTATAAAGACACTTACCTAGTGCTTTCTCATCAAATCATTTGACTTCATTTAAAAAGCATTACCAAATCCATGTGTTGATCTTCATATAAGATCAATAACACTTGGTTAGATTTCATTTTTTTGCAGTGTTTTTAGGGTCTTTTCCATAGGGCTCTGGTGTCCATCTGGTTTCGTGTCCCAGAAGAGAGCCAGGTCCTTCGATAGCTCAGTTGGTAGAGCGGAGGACTGTAGGTGAACAACCGGCCATCCTTAGGTCGCTGGTTCGACTCCGGCTCGAAGGAAGCGATGCTTTTTGGTGATCTCTTTGTCTGCGACAAGACCAAGGCCTGGCAAAAGCCGCATTCCCTGACCGGGAATCGAACCCGGGCCGCGGCGGTGAGAGCGCCGAATCCTAACCACTAGACCACCAGGGAGACATGCTGTTTGCCTTTGGCACGAGTGGACGTGACGTCTTGCTCTCTGCGGGGCAGACTGCGGGAGATGGCTTCGCTGCAAAAACGGTTTATCCAATCAAATCTAGCCGAGTGTCATTAATCTTATATCAAAAAAAAAAAAATCTACCTGGTACTGTTTTCAGTATAAAGACACTTACCTAGTGCTTTCTCATCAAATCATTTGACTTCATTTAAAAAGCATTACCAAATCCATGTGTTGATCTTCATATAAGATCAATAACACTTGGTTAGATTTCATTTTTTTGCAGTGTTTTTAGGGTCTTTTCCATAGGGCTCTGGTGTCCATCTGGTTTCGTGTCCCAGAACAGAGCCAGGTCCTTCGATAGCTCAGTTGGTAGAGCGGAGGACTGTAGGTGAACAACCGGCCATCCTTAGGTCGCTGGTTCGACTCCGGCTCGAAGGAAACGATGCTTTTTGGTGATCTCTTTGTCTGCGACAAGACCAAGGCCTGGCAAAAGCCGCATTCCCTGACCGGGAATCGAACCCGGGCCGCGGCGGTGAGAGCGCCGAATCCTAACCACTAGACCACCAGGGAGACATGCTGTTTGCCTTTGGCACGAGTGGACGTGACGTCTTGCTCTCTGCGGGGCAGACTGCGGGAGATGGCTTCGCTGCAAAAACGGTTTATCCAATCAAATCTAGCCGAGTGTCATTAATCTTATATCAAAAAAAAAAAAATCTACCTGGTACTGTTTTCAGTATAAAGACACTTACCTAGTGCTTTCTCATCAAATCATTTGACTTCATTTAAAAAGCATTACCAAATCCATGTGTTGATCTTCATATAAGATCAATAACACTTGGTTAGATTTCATTTTTTTGCAGTGTTTTTAGGGTCTTTTCCATAGGGCTCTGGTGTCCATCTGGTTTCGTGTCCCAGAACAGAGCCAGGTCCTTCGATAGCTCAGTTGGTAGAGCGGAGGACTGTAGGTGAACAACCGGCCATCCTTAGGTCGCTGGTTCGACTCCGGCTCGAAGGAAGCGATGCTTTTTGGTGATCTCTTTGTCTGCGACAAGACCAAGGCCTGGCAAAAGCCGCATTCCCTGACCGGGAATCGAACCCGGGCCGCGGCGGTGAGAGCGCCGAATCCTAACCACTAGACCACCAGGGAGACATGCTGTTTGCCTTTGGCACGAGTGGACGTGACGTCTTGCTCTCTGCGGGGCAGACTGCGGGAGATGGCTTCGCTGCAAAAACGGTTTATCCAATCAAATCTAGCCGAGTGTCATTAATCTTATATCAAAAAAAAAAAAATCTACCTGGTACTGTTTTCAGTATAAAGACACTTACCTAGTGCTTTCTCATCAAATCATTTGACTTCATTTAAAAAGCATTACCAAATCCATGTGTTGATCTTCATATAAGGTCAATAACACTTGGTTAGATTTCATTTTTTTGCAGTGTTTTTAGGGTCTTTTCCATAGGGCTCTGGTGTCCATCTGGTTTCGTGTCCCAGAACAGAGCCAGGTCCTTCGATAGCTCAGTTGGTAGAGCGGAGGACTGTAGGTGAACAACCGGCCATCCTTAGGTCGCTGGTTCGACTCCGGCTCGAAGGAAGCGATGCTTTTTGGTGATCTCTTTGTCTGCGACAAGACCAAGGCCTGGCAAAAGCCGCATTCCCTGACCGGGAATCGAACCCGGGCCGCGGCGGTGAGAGCGCCGAATCCTAACCACTAGACCACCAGGGAGACATGCTGTTTGCCTTTGGCACGAGTGGACGTGACGTCTTGCTCTCTGCGGGGCAGACTGCGGGAGATGGCTTCGCTGCAAAAACGGTTTATCCAATCAAATCTAGCCGAGTGTCATTAATCTTATATCAAAAAAAAAAAAATCTACCTGGTACTGTTTTCAGTATAAAGACACTTACCTAGTGCTTTCTCATCAAATCATTTGACTTCATTTAAAAAGCATTACCAAATCCATGTGTTGATCTTCATATAAGGTCAATAACACTTGGTTAGATTTCATTTTTTTGCAGTGTTTTTAGGGTCTTTTCCATAGGGCTCTGGTGTCCATCTGGTTTCGTGTCCCAGAACAGAGCCAGGTCCTTCGATAGCTCAGTTGGTAGAGCGGAGGACTGTAGGTGAACAACCGGCCATCCTTAGGTCGCTGGTTCGACTCCGGCTCGAAGGAAGCGATGCTTTTTGGTGATCTCTTTGTCTGCGACAAGACCAAGGCCTGGCAAAAGCCGCATTCCCTGACCGGGAATCGAACCCGGGCCGCGGCGGTGAGAGCGCCGAATCCTAACCACTAGACCACCAGGGAGACATGCTGTTTGCCTTTGGCACGAGTGGACGTGACGTCTTGCTCTCTGCGGGGCAGACTGCGGGAGATGGCTTCGCTGCAAAAACGGTTTATCCAATCAAATCTAGCCGAGTGTCATTAATCTTATATCAAAAAAAAAAAAATCTACCTGGTACTGTTTTCAGTATAAAGACACTTACCTAGTGCTTTCTCATCAAATCATTTGACTTCATTTAAAAAGCATTACCAAATCCATGTGTTGATCTTCATATAAGATCAATAACACTTGGTTAGATTTCATTTTTTTGCAGTGTTTTTAGGGTCTTTTCCATAGGGCTCTGGTGTCCATCTGGTTTCGTGTCCCAGAACAGAGCCAGGTCCTTCGATAGCTCAGTTGGTAGAGCGGAGGACTGTAGGTGAACAACCGGCCATCCTTAGGTCGCTGGTTCGACTCCGGCTCGAAGGAAGCGATGCTTTTTGGTGATCTCTTTGTCTGCGACAAGACCAAGGCCTGGCAAAAGCCGCATTCCCTGACCGGGAATCGAACCCGGGCCGCGGCGGTGAGAGCGCCGAATCCTAACCACTAGACCACCAGGGAGACATGCTGTTTGCCTTTGGCACGAGTGGACGTGACGTCTTGCTCTCTGCGGGGCAGACTGCGGGAGATGGCTTCGCTGCAAAAACGGTTTATCCAATCAAATCTAGCCGAGTGTCATTAATCCTATATCAAAAAAAAAAAAATCTACCTGGTACTGTTTTCAGTATAAAGACACTTACCTAGTGCTTTCTCATCAAATCATTTGACTTCATTTAAAAAGCATTACCAAATCCATGTGTTGATCTTCATATAAGATCAATAACACTTGGTTAGATTTCATTTTTTTGCAGTGTTTTTAGGGTCTTTTCCATAGGGCTCTGGTGTCCATCTGGTTTCGTGTCCCAGAACAGAGCCAGGTCCTTCGATAGCTCAGTTGGTAGAGCGGAGGACTGTAGGTGAACAACCGGCCATCCTTAGGTCGCTGGTTCGACTCCGGCTCGAAGGAAGCGATGCTTTTTGGTGATCTCTTTGTCTGCGACAAGACCAAGGCCTGGCAAAAGCCGCATTCCCTGACCGGGAATCGAACCCGGGCCGCGGCGGTGAGAGCGCCGAATCCTAACCACTAGACCACCAGGGAGGCATGCTGTTTGCCTTTGGCACGAGTGGACGTGACGTCTTGCTCTCTGCGGGGCAGACTGCGGGAGATGGCTTCGCTGCAAAAACGGTTTATCCAATCAAATCTAGCCGAGTGTCATTAATCTTATATCAAAAAAAAAAAAAATCTACCTGGTACTGTTTTCAGTATAAAGACACTTACCTAGTGCTTTCTCATCAAATCATTTGACTTCATTTAAAAAGCATTACCAAATCCATGTGTTGATCTTCATATAAGATCAATAACACTTGGTTAGATTTCATTTTTTTCCAGTGTTTTTAGGGTCTTTTCCATAGGGCTCTGGTGTCCATCTGGTTTCGTGTCCCAGAACAGAGCCAGGTCCTTCGATAGCTCAGTTGGTAGAGCGGAGGACTGTAGGTGAACAACCGGCCATCCTTAGGTCGCTGGTTCGACTCCGGCTCGAAGGAAACGATGCTTTTTGGTGATCTCTTTGTCTGCGACAAGACCAAGGCCTGGCAAAAGCCGCATTCCCTGACCGGGAATCGAACCCGGGCCGCGGCGGTGAGAGCGCCGAATCCTAACCACTAGACCACCAGGGAGACATGCTGTTTGCCTTTGGCACGAGTGGACGTGACGTCTTGCTCTCTGCGGGGCAGACTGCGGGAGATGGCTTCGCTGCAAAAACGGTTTATCCAATCAAATCTAGCCGAGTGTCATTAATCTTATATCAAAAAAAAAAAAATCTACCTGGTACTGTTTTCAGTATAAAGACACTTACCTAGTGCTTTCTCATCAAATCATTTGACTTCATTTAAAAAGCATTACCAAATCCATGTGTTGATCTTCATATAAGATCAATAACACTTGGTTAGATTTCATTTTTTTCCAGTGTTTTTAGGGTCTTTTCCATAGGGCTCTGGTGTCCATCTGGTTTCGTGTCCCAGAACAGAGCCAGGTCCTTCGATAGCTCAGTTGGTAGAGCGGAGGACTGTAGGTGAACAACCGGCCATCCTTAGGTCGCTGGTTCGACTCCGGCTCGAAGGAAACGATGCTTTTTGGTGATCTCTTTGTCTGCGACAAGACCAAGGCCTGGCAAAAGCCGCATTCCCTGACCGGGAATCGAACCCGGGCCGCGGCGGTGAGAGCGCCGAATCCTAACCACTAGACCACCAGGGAGACATGCTGTTTGCCTTTGGCACGAGTGGACGTGACGTCTTGCTCTCTGCGGGGCAGACTGCGGGAGATGGCTTCGCTGCAAAAACGGTTTATCCAATCAAATCTAGCCGAGTGTCATTAATCTTATATCAAAAAAAAAAAAATCTACCTGGTACTGTTTTCAGTATAAAGACACTTACCTAGTGCTTTCTCATCAAATCATTTGACTTCATTTAAAAAGCATTACCAAATCCATGTGTTGATCTTCATATAAGGTCAATAACACTTGGTTAGATTTCATTTTTTTGCAGTGTTTTTAGGGTCTTTTCCATAGGGCTCTGGTGTCCATCTGGTTTCGTGTCCCAGAACAGAGCCAGGTCCTTCGATAGCTCAGTTGGTAGAGCGGAGGACTGTAGGTGAACAACCGGCCATCCTTAGGTCGCTGGTTCGACTCCGGCTCGAAGGAAGCGATGCTTTTTGGTGAT
The DNA here is from genome assembly GCF_018492685.1 of Alosa sapidissima. Classification (NCBI taxonomy): domain Eukaryota; kingdom Metazoa; phylum Chordata; class Actinopteri; order Clupeiformes; family Clupeidae; genus Alosa; species Alosa sapidissima. Next base: position 13,227,426 of record NC_055966.1, read on the forward strand.
CTCTTTGTCTGCGACAAGACCAAGGCCTGGCAAAAGCCGCATTCCCTGACCGGGAATCGAACCCGGGCCGCGGCGGTGAGAGCGCCGAATCCTAACCACTAGACCACCAGGGAGACATGCTGTTTGCCTTTGGCACGAGTGGACGTGACGTCTTGCTCTCTGCGGGGCAGACTGCGGGAGATGGCTTCGCTGCAAAAACGGTTTATCCAATCAAATCTAGCCGAGTGTCATTAATCTTATATCAAAAAAAAAAAAATCTACCTGGTACTGTTTTCAGTATAAAGACACTTACCTAGTGCTTTCTCATCAAATCATTTGACTTCATTTAAAAAGCATTACCAAATCCATGTGTTGATCTTCATATAAGATCAATAACACTTGGTTAGATTTCATTTTTTTGCAGTGTTTTTAGGGTCTTTTCCATAGGGCTCTGGTGTCCATCTGGTTTCGTGTCCCAGAACAGAGCCAGGTCCTTCGATAGCTCAGTTGGTAGAGCGGAGGACTGTAGGTGAACAACCGGCCATCCTTAGGTCGCTGGTTCGACTCCGGCTCGAAGGAAGCGATGCTTTTTGGTGATCTCTTTGTCTGCGACAAGACCAAGGCCTGGCAAAAGCCGCATTCCCTGACCGGGAATCGAACCCGGGCCGCGGCGGTGAGAGCGCCGAATCCTAACCACTAGACCACCAGGGAGACATGCTGTTTGCCTTTGGCACGAGTGGACGTGACGTCTTGCTCTCTGCGGGGCAGACTGCGGGAGATGGCTTCGCTGCAAAAACGGTTTATCCAATCAAATCTAGCCGAGTGTCATTAATCCTATATCAAAAAAAAAAAAATCTACCTGGTACTGTTTTCAGTATAAAGACACTTACCTAGTGCTTTCTCATCAAATCATTTGACTTCATTTAAAAAGCATTACCAAATCCATGTGTTGATCTTCATATAAGATCAATAACACTTGGTTAGATTTCATTTTTTTGCAGTGTTTTTAGGGTCTTTTCCATAGGGCTCTGGTGTCCATCTGGTTTCGTGTCCCAGAACAGAGCCAGGTCCTTCGATAGCTCAGTTGGTAGAGCGGAGGACTGTAGGTGAACAACCGGCCATCCTTAGGTCGCTGGTTCGACTCCGGCTCGAAGGAAGCGATGCTTTTTGGTGATCTCTTTGTCTGCGACAAGACCAAGGCCTGGCAAAAGCCGCTTTCCCTGACCGGGAATCGAACCCGGGCCGCGGCGGTGAGAGCGCCGAATCCTAACCACTAGACCACCAGGGAGGCATGCTGTTTGCCTTTGGCACGAGTGGACGTGACGTCTTGCTCTCTGCGGGGCAGACTGCGGGAGATGGCTTCGCTGCAAAAACGGTTTATCCAATCAAATCTAGCCGAGTGTCATTAATCTTATATCAAAAAAAAAAAAAATCTACCTGGTACTGTTTTCAGTATAAAGACACTTACCTAGTGCTTTCTCATCAAATCATTTGACTTCATTTAAAAAGCATTACCAAATCCATGTGTTGATCTTCATATAAGATCAATAACACTTGGTTAGATTTCATTTTTTTCCAGTGTTTTTAGGGTCTTTTCCATAGGGCTCTGGTGTCCATCTGGTTTCGTGTCCCAGAACAGAGCCAGGTCCTTCGATAGCTCAGTTGGTAGAGCGGAGGACTGTAGGTGAACAACCGGCCATCCTTAGGTCGCTGGTTCGACTCCGGCTCGAAGGAAACGATGCTTTTTGGTGATCTCTTTGTCTGCGACAAGACCAAGGCCTGGCAAAAGCCGCATTCCCTGACCGGGAATCGAACCCGGGCCGCGGCGGTGAGAGCGCCGAATCCTAACCACTAGACCACCAGGGAGACATGCTGTTTGCCTTTGGCACGAGTGGACGTGACGTCTTGCTCTCTGCGGGGCAGACTGCGGGAGATGGCTTCGCTGCAAAAACGGTTTATCCAATCAAATCTAGCCGAGTGTCATTAATCTTATATCAAAAAAAAAAAAATCTACCTGGTACTGTTTTCAGTATAAAGACACTTACCTAGTGCTTTCTCATCAAATCATTTGACTTCATTTAAAAAGCATTACCAAATCCATGTGTTGATCTTCATATAAGATCAATAACACTTGGTTAGATTTCATTTTTTTCCAGTGTTTTTAGGGTCTTTTCCATAGGGCTCTGGTGTCCATCTGGTTTCGTGTCCCAGAACAGAGCCAGGTCCTTCGATAGCTCAGTTGGTAGAGCGGAGGACTGTAGGTGAACAACCGGCCATCCTTAGGTCGCTGGTTCGACTCCGGCTCGAAGGAAACGATGCTTTTTGGTGATCTCTTTGTCTGCGACAAGACCAAGGCCTGGCAAAAGCCGCATTCCCTGACCGGGAATCGAACCCGGGCCGCGGCGGTGAGAGCGCCGAATCCTAACCACTAGACCACCAGGGAGACATGCTGTTTGCCTTTGGCACGAGTGGACGTGACGTCTTGCTCTCTGCGGGGCAGACTGCGGGAGATGGCTTCGCTGCAAAAACGGTTTATCCAATCAAATCTAGCCGAGTGTCATTAATCTTATATCAAAAAAAAAAAAATCTACCTGGTACTGTTTTCAGTATAAAGACACTTACCTAGTGCTTTCTCATCAAATCATTTGACTTCATTTAAAAAGCATTACCAAATCCATGTGTTGATCTTCATATAAGGTCAATAACACTTGGTTAGATTTCATTTTTTTGCAGTGTTTTTAGGGTCTTTTCCATAGGGCTCTGGTGTCCATCTGGTTTCGTGTCCCAGAACAGAGCCAGGTCCTTCGATAGCTCAGTTGGTAGAGCGGAGGACTGTAGGTGAACAACCGGCCATCCTTAGGTCGCTGGTTCGACTCCGGCTCGAAGGAAGCGATGCTTTTTGGTGATCTCTTTGTCTGCGACAAGACCAAGGCCTGGCAAAAGCCGCATTCCCTGACCGGGAATCGAACCCGGGCCGCGGCGGTGAGAGCGCCGAATCCTAACCACTAGACCACCAGGGAGACATGCTGTTTGCCTTTGGCACGAGTGGACGTGACGTCTTGCTCTCTGCGGGGCAGACTGCGGGAGATGGCTTCGCTGCAAAAACGGTTTATCCAATCAAATCTAGCCGAGTGTCATTAATCTTATATCAAAAAAAAAAAAATCTACCTGGTACTGTTTTCAGTATAAAGACACTTACCTAGTGCTTTCTCATCAAATCATTTGACTTCATTTAAAAAGCATTACCAAATCCATGTGTTGATCTTCATATAAGATCAATAACACTTGGTTAGATTTCATTTTTTTGCAGTGTTTTTAGGGTCTTTTCCATAGGGCTCTGGTGTCCATCTGGTTTCGTGTCCCAGAACAGAGCCAGGTCCTTCGATAGCTCAGTTGGTAGAGCGGAGGACTGTAGGTGAACAACCGGCCATCCTTAGGTCGCTGGTTCGACTCCGGCTCGAAGGAAGCGATGCTTTTTGGTGATCTCTTTGTCTGCGACAAGACCAAGGCCTGGCAAAAGCCGCATTCCCTGACCGGGAATCGAACCCGGGCCGCGGCGGTGAGAGCGCCGAATCCTAACCACTAGACCACCAGGGAGACATGCTGTTTGCCTTTGGCACGAGTGGACGTGACGTCTTGCTCTCTGCGGGGCAGACTGCGGGAGATGGCTTCGCTGCAAAAACGGTTTATCCAATCAAATCTAGCCGAGTGTCATTAATCCTATATCAAAAAAAAAAAAATCTACCTGGTACTGTTTTCAGTATAAAGACACTTACCTAGTGCTTTCTCATCAAATCATTTGACTTCATTTAAAAAGCATTACCAAATCCATGTGTTGATCTTCATATAAGATCAATAACACTTGGTTAGATTTCATTTTTTTGCAGTGTTTTTAGGGTCTTTTCCATAGGGCTCTGGTGTCCATCTGGTTTCGTGTCCCAGAACAGAGCCAGGTCCTTCGATAGCTCAGTTGGTAGAGCGGAGGACTGTAGGTGAACAACCGGCCATCCTTAGGTCGCTGGTTCGACTCCGGCTCGAAGGAAGCGATGCTTTTTGGTGATCTCTTTGTCTGCGACAAGACCAAGGCCTGGCAAAAGCCGCATTCCCTGACCGGGAATCGAACCCGGGCCGCGGCGGTGAGAGCGCCGAATCCTAACCACTAGACCACCAGGGAGGCATGCTGTTTGCCTTTGGCACGAGTGGACGTGACGTCTTGCTCTCTGCGGGGCAGACTGCGGGAGATGGCTTCGCTGCAAAAACGGTTTATCCAATCAAATCTAGCCGAGTGTCATTAATCTTATATCAAAAAAAAAAAAATCTACCTGGTACTGTTTTCAGTATAAAGACACTTACCTAGTGCTTTCTCATCAAATCATTTGACTTCATTTAAAAAGCATTACCAAATCCATGTGTTGATCTTCATATAAGATCAATAACACTTGGTTAGATTTCATTTTTTTGCAGTGTTTTTAGGGTCTTTTCCATAGGGCTCTGGTGTCCATCTGGTTTCGTGTCCCAGAACAGAGCCAGGTCCTTCGATAGCTCAGTTGGTAGAGCGGAGGACTGTAGGTGAACAACCGGCCATCCTTAGGTCGCTGGTTCGACTCCGGCTCGAAGGAAGCGATGCTTTTTGGTGATCTCTTTGTCTGCGACAAGACCAAGGCCTGGCAAAAGCCGCATTCCCTGACCGGGAATCGAACCCGGGCCGCGGCGGTGAGAGCGCCGAATCCTAACCACTAGACCACCAGGGAGACACGCTGTTTGCCTTTGGCACGAGTGGACGTGACGTCTTGCTCTCTGCGGGGCAGACTGCGGGAGATGGCTTCGCTGCAAAAACGGTTTATCCAATCAAATCTAGCCGAGTGTCATTAATCTTATATCAAAAAAAAAAAAATCTACCTGGTACTGTTTTCAGTATAAAGACACTTACCTAGTGCTTTCTCATCAAATCATTTGACTTCATTTAAAAAGCATTACCAAATCCATGTGTTGATCTTCATATAAGATCAATAACACTTGGTTAGATTTCATTTTTTTGCAGTGTTTTTAGGGTCTTTTCCATAGGGCTCTGGTGTCCATCTGGTTTCGTGTCCCAGAACAGAGCCAGGTCCTTCGATAGCTCAGTTGGTAGAGCGGAGGACTGTAGGTGAACAACCGGCCATCCTTAGGTCGCTGGTTCGACTCCGGCTCGAAGGAAGCGATGCTTTTTGGTGATCTCTTTGTCTGCGACAAGACCAAGGACTGGCAAAAGCCGCATTCCCTGACCGGGAATCGAACCCGGGCCGCGGCGGTGAGAGCGCCGAATCCTAACCACTAGACCACCAGGGAGACATGCTGTTAGCCTTTGGCACGAGTGGACGTGACGTCTTGCTCTCTGCGGGGCAGACTGCGGGAGATGGCTTCGCTGCAAAAACGGTTTATCCAATCAAATCTAGCCGAGTGTCATTAATCTTATATCAAAAAAAAAAAAATCTACCTGGTACTGTTTTCAGTATAAAGACACTTACCTAGTGCTTTCTCATCAAATCATTTGACTTCATTTAAAAAGCATTACCAAATCCATGTGTTGATCTTCATATAAGATCAATAACACTTGGTTAGATTTCATTTTTTTGCAGTGTTTTTAGGGTCTTTTCCATAGGGCTCTGGTGTCCATCTGGTTTCGTGTCCCAGAACAGAGCCAGGTCCTTCGATAGCTCAGTTGGTAGAGCGGAGGACTGTAGGTGAACAACCGGCCATCCTTAGGTCGCTGGTTCGACTCCGGCTCGAAGGAAGCGATGCTTTTTGGTGATCTCTTTGTCTGCGACAAGACCAAGGCCTGGCAAAAGCCGCATTCCCTGACCGGGAATCGAACCCGGGCCGCGGCGGTGAGAGCGCCGAATCCTAACCACTAGACCACCAGGGAGACATGCTGTTAGCCTTTGGCACGAGTGGACGTGACGTCTTGCTCTCTGCGGGGCAGACTGCGGGAGATGGCTTCGCTGCAAAAATGGTTTATCCAATCAAATCTAGCCGAGTGTCATTAATCTTATATCAAAAAAAAAAAAATCTACCTGGTACTGTTTTCAGTATAAAGACACTTACCTAGTGCTTTCTCATCAAATCATTTGACTTCATTTAAAAAGCATTACCAAATCCATGTGTTGATCTTCATATAAGATCAATAACACTTGGTTAGATTTCATTTTTTTGCAGTGTTTTTAGGGTCTTTTCCATAGGGCTCTGGTGTCCATCTGGTTTCGTGTCCCAGAACAGAGCCAGGTCCTTCGATAGCTCAGTTGGTAGAGCGGCGGACTGTAGGTGAACAACCGGCCATCCTTAGGTCGCTGGTTCGACTCCGGCTCGAAGGAAGCGATGCTTTTTGGTGATCTCTTTGTCTGCGACAAGACCAAGGCCTGGCAAAAGCCGCATTCCCTGACCGGGAATCGAACCCGGGCCGCGGCGGTGAGAGCGCCGAATCCTAACCACTAGACCACCAGGGAGACATGCTGTTAGCCTTTGGCACGAGTGGACGTGACGTCTTGCTCTCTGCGGGGCAGACTGCGGGAGATGGCTTCGCTGCAAAAACGGTTTATCCAATCAAATCTAGCCGAGTGTCATTAATCTTATATCAAAAAAAAAAAAAATCTACCTGGTACTGTTTTCAGTATAAAGACACTTACCTAGTGCTTTCTCATCAAATCATTTGACTTCATTTAAAAAGCATTACCAAATCCATGTGTTGATCTTCATATAAGATCAATAACACGTGGTTAGATTTCATTTTTTTGCAGTGTTTTTAGGGTCTTTTCCATAGGGCTCTGGTGTCCATCTGGTTTCGTGTCCCAGAACAGAGCCAGGTCCTTCGATAGCTCAGTTGGTAGAGCGGAGGACTGTAGGTGAACAACCGGCCATCCTTAGGTCGCTGGTTCGACTCCGGCTCGAAGGAAGCGATGCTTTTTGGTGATCTCTTTGTCTGCGACAAGACCAAGGCCTGGCAAAAGCCGCATTCCCTGACCGGGAATCGAACCCGGGCCGCGGCGGTGAGAGCGCCGAATCCTAACCACTAGACCACCAGGGAGACACGCTGTTTGCCTTTGGCACGAGTGGACGTGACGTCTTGCTCTCTGCGGGGCAGACTGCGGGAGATGGCTTCGCTGCAAAAACGGTTTATCCAATCAAATCTAGCCGAGTGTCATTAATCTTATATCAAAAAAAAAAAAATCTACCTGGTACTGTTTTCAGTATAAAGACACTTACCTAGTGCTTTCTCATCAAATCATTTGACTTCATTTAAAAAGCATTACCAAATCCATGTGTTGATCTTCATATAAGATCAATAACACTTGGTTAGATTTCATTTTTTTGCAGTGTTTTTAGGGTCTTTTCCATAGGGCTCTGGTGTCCATCTGGTTTCGTGTCCCAGAACAGAGCCAGGTCCTTCGATAGCTCAGTTGGTAGAGCGGAGGACTGTAGGTGAACAACCGGCCATCCTTAGGTCGCTGGTTCGACTCCGGCTCGAAGGAAGCGATGCTTTTTGGTGATCTCTTTGTCTGCGACAAGACCAAGGCCTGGCAAAAGCCGCATTCCCTGACCGGGAATCGAACCCGGGCCGCGGCGGTGAGAGCGCCGAATCCTAACCACTAGACCACCAGGGAGACACGCTGTTTGCCTTTGGCACGAGTGGACGTGACGTCTTGCTCTCTGCGGGGCAGACTGCGGGAGATGGCTTCGCTGCAAAAACGGTTTATCCAATCAAATCTAGCCGAGTGTCATTAATCTTATATCAAAAAAAAAAAAATCTACCTGGTACTGTTTTCAGTATAAAGACACTTACCTAGTGCTTTCTCATCAAATCATTTGACTTCATTTAAAAAGCATTACCAAATCCATGTGTTGATCTTCATATAAGATCAATAACACTTGGTTAGATTTCATTTTTTTGCAGTGTTTTTAGGGTCTTTTCCATAGGGCTCTGGTGTCCATCTGGTTTCGTGTCCCAGAACAGAGCCAGGTCCTTCGATAGCTCAGTTGGTAGAGCGGAGGACTGTAGGTGAACAACCGGCCATCCTTAGGTCGCTGGTTCGACTCCGGCTCGAAGGAAGCGATGCTTTTTGGTGATCTCTTTGTCTGCGACAAGACCAAGGCCTGGCAAAAGCCGCATTCCCTGACCGGGAATCGAACCCGGGCCGCGGCGGTGAGAGCGCCGAATCCTAACCACTAGACCACCAGGGAGACATGCTGTTAGCCTTTGGCACGAGTGGACGTGACGTCTTGCTCTCTGCGGGGCAGACTGCGGGAGATGGCTTCGCTGCAAAAACGGTTTATCCAATCAAATCTAGCCGAGTGTCATTAATCTTATATCAAAAAAAAAAAAATCTACCTGGTACTGTTTTCAGTATAAAGACACTTACCTAGTGCTTTCTCATCAAATCATTTGACTTCATTTAAAAAGCATTACCAAATCCATGTGTTGATCTTCATATAAGATCAATAACACTTGGTTAGATTTAATTTTTTTGCAGTGTTTTTAGGGTCTTTTCCATAGGGCTCTGGTGTCCATCTGGTTTCGTGTCCCAGAACAGAGCCAGGTCCTTCGATAGCTCAGTTGGTAGAGCGGAGGACTGTAGGTGAACAACTGGCCATCCTTAGGTCGCTGGTTCGACTCCGGCTCGAAGGAAGCGATGCTTTTTGGTGATCTCTTTGTCTGCGACAAGACCAAGGCCTGGCAAAAGCCGCATTCCCTGACCGGGAATCGAACCCGGGCCGCGGCGGTGAGAGCGCCGAATCCTAACCACTAGACCACCAGGGAGACATGCTGTTTGCCTTTGGCACGAGTGGACGTGACGTCTTGCTCTCTGCGGGGCAGACTGCGGGAGATGGCTTCGCTGCAAAAACGGTTTATCCAATCAAATCTAGCCGAGTGCCATTAATCTTATATCAAAAAAAAAAAAATCTACCTGGTACTGTTTTCAGTATAAAGACACTTACCTAGTGCTTTCTCATCAAATCATTTGACTTCATTTAAAAAGCATTACCAAATCCATGTGTTGATCTTCATATAAGATCAATAACACTTGGTTAGATTTCATTTTTTTGCAGTGTTTTTAGGGTCTTTTCCATAGGGCTCTGGTGTCCATCTGGTTTCGTGTCCCAGAACAGAGCCAGGTCCTTCGATAGCTCAGTTGGTAGAGCGGAGGACTGTAGGTGAACAACCGGCCATCCTTAGGTCGCTGGTTCGACTCCGGCTCGAAGGAAGCGATGCTTTTTGGTGATCTCTTTGTCTGCGACAAGACCAAGGCCTGGCAAAAGCCGCATTCCCTGACCGGGAATCGAACCCGGGCCGCGGCGGTGAGAGCGCCGAATCCTAACCACTAGACCACCAGGGAGACATGCTGTTTGCCTTTGGCACGAGTGGACGTGACGTCTTGCTCTCTGCGGGGCAGACTGCGGGAGATGGCTTCGCTGCAAAAACGGTTTATCCAATCAAATCTAGCCGAGTGTCATTAATCTTATATCAAAAAAAAAAAAATCTACCTGGTACTGTTTTCAGTATAAAGACACTTACCTAGTGCTTTCTCATCAAATCATTTGACTTCATTTAAAAAGCATTACCAAATCCATGTGTTGATCTTCATATAAGATCAATAACACTTGGTTAGATTTCATTTTTTTGCAGTGTTTTTAGGGTCTTTTCCATAGGGCTCTGGTGTCCATCTGGTTTCGTGTCCCAGAACAGAGCCAGGTCCTTCGATAGCTCAGTTGGTAGAGCGGAGGACTGTAGGTGAACAACCGGCCATCCTTAGGTCGCTGGTTCGACTCCGGCTCGAAGGAAGCGATGCTTTTTGCTGATCTCTTTGTCTGCGACAAGACCAAGGCCTGGCAAAAGCCGCATTCCCTGACCGGGAATCGAACCCGGGCCGCGGCGGTGAGAGCGCCGAATCCTAACCACTAGACCACCAGGGAGACATGCTGTTTGCCTTTGGCACGAGTGGACGTGACGTCTTGCTCTCTGCGGGGCAGACTGCGGGAGATGGCTTCGCTGCAAAAACGGTTTATCCAATCAAATCTAGCCGAGTGTCATTAATCTTATATCAAAAAAAAAAAAATCTACCTGGTACTGTTTTCAGTATAAAGACACTTACCTAGTGCTTTCTCATCAAATCATTTGACTTCATTTAAAAAGCATTACCAAATCCATGTGTTGATCTTCATATAAGATCAATAACACTTGGTTAGATTTCATTTTTTTGCAGTGTTTTTAGGGTCTTTTCCATAGGGCTCTGGTGTCCATCTGGTTTCGTGTCCCAGAGCAGAGCCAGGTCCTTCGATAGCTCAGTTGGTAGAGCGGAGGACTGTAGGTGAACAACCGGCCATCCTTAGGTCGCTGGTTCGACTCCGGCTCGAAGGAAGCGATGCTTTTTGGTGATCTCTTTGTCTGCGACAAGACCAAGGCCTGGCAAAAGCCGCATTCCCTGACCGGGAATCGAACCCGGGCCGCGGCGGTGAGAGCGCCGAATCCTAACCACTAGACCACCAGGGAGACATGCTGTTTGCCTTTGGCACGAGTGGACGTGACGTCTTGCTCTCTGCGGGGCAGACTGCGGGAGATGGCTTCGCTGCAAAAACGGTTCATCCAGACAAAGAGATCCCGGTCAGGGAATGCGGCTTTTGCCAGGCCTTGGTCTTGTCGCAGACAAAGAGATCACCAAAAAGCATCGCTTCCTTCGAGCCGGAGTCGAACCAGCGACCTAAGGATGGCCGGTTGTTCACCTACAGTCCTCCGCTCTACCAACTGAGCTATCGAAGGACCTGGCTCTTTTCTGGGACACGAAACCAGATGGACACCAGAGCCCTATGGAAAAGACCCTAAAAACACTGCAAAAAAATGAACTCTAACCAAGTGTTATTGATCTTATATGAAGATCAATACATGGATTTGGTAATGCTTTTTAAATGAAGTCAAATGATTTGATGAGAAAGCACTAGGTAAGTGTCTTTATACTGAAAACAGTACCAGGTAGATTTTTTTTTTTTTGATATAAGATTAATGACACTCGGCTAGATTTGATTGGATAAACCGTTTTTGCAGCGAAGCCATCTCCCGCAGTCTGCCCCGCAGAGAGCAAGACGTCACGTCCACTCGTGCCAAAGGCAAAAAGCATGTCTCCCTGGTGGTCTAGTGGTTAGGATTCGGCGCTCTCACCGCCGCGGCCCGGGTTCGATTCCCGGTCAGGGAATGCGGCTTTTGCCAGGCCTTGGTCTTGTCGCAGACAAAGAGCTCACCAAAAAGCATCGCTTCCTTCGAGCCGGAGTCGAACAAGCGACCTAAGGATGGCCGGTTGTTCACCTACAGTCCTCCGCTCTACCAACTGAGCTATCGAAGGACCTGGCTCTGTTCTGGGACACGAAACCAGATGGACACCAGAGCCCTATGGAAAAGACCCTAAAAACACTGCAAAAAAATGAAATCTAACCAAGTGTTATTGATCTTATATGAAGATCAACACATGGATTTGGTAATGCTTTTTAAATGAAGTCAAATGATTTGATGAGAAAGCACTAGGTAAGTGTCTTTATACTGAAAACAGTACCAGGTAGATTTTTTTTTTTTTGATATAAGATTAATGACACTCGGCTAGATTTGATTGGATAAACCGTTTTTGCAGCGAAGCCATCTCCCGCAGTCTGCCCCGCAGAGAGCAAGACGTCACGTCCACTCGTGCCAAAGGCAAAAAGCATGTCTCCCTGGTGGTCTAGTGGTTAGGATTCGGCGCTCTCACCGCCGCGGCCCGGGTTCGATTCCCGGTCAGGGAATGCGGCTTTTGCCAGGCCTTGGTCTTGTCGCAGACAAAGAGATCACCAAAAAGCATCGCTTCCTTCGAGCCGGAGTCGACCCGCGACCTAAGGATGGCCGGTTGTTCACCTACAGTCCTCCGCTCTACCAACTGAGCTATCGAAGGACCTGGCTCTGTTCTGGGACACGAAACCAGATGGACACCAGAGCCCTATGGAAAAGACCCTAAAAACACTGCAAAAAAATGAAATCTAACCAAGTGTTATTGATCTTATATGAAGATCAACACATGGATTTGGTAATGCTTTTTAAATGAAGTCAAATGATTTGATGAGAAAGCACTAGGTAAGTGTCTTTATACTGAAAACAGTACCAGGTAGATTTTTTTTTTTTTGATATAAGATTAATGACACTCGGCTAGATTTGATTGGATAAACCGTTTTTGCAGCGAAGCCATCTCCCGCAGTCTGCCCCGCAGAGAGCAAGACGTCACGTCCACTCGTGCCAAAGGCAAACAGCATGTCTCCCTGGTGGTCTAGTGGTTAGGATTCGGCGCTCTCACCGCCGCGGCCCGGGTTCGATTCCCGGTCAGGGAATGCGGCTTTTGCCAGGCCTTGGTCTTGTCGCAGACAAAGAGATCACCAAAAAGCATCGCTTCCTTCGAGCCGGAGTCGAACCAGCGACCTAAGGATGGCCGGTTGTTCACCTACAGTCCTCCGCTCTACCAACTGAGCTATCGAAGGACCTGGCTCTGTTCTGGGACACGAAACCAGATGGACACCAGAGCCCTATGGAAAAGACCCTAAAAACACTGCAAAAAAATGAAATCTAACCAAGTGTTATTGATCTTATATGAAGATCAACACATGGATTTGGTAATGCTTTTTAAATGAAGTCAAATGATTTGATGAGAAAGCACTAGGTAAGTGTCTTTATACTGAAAACTGTACCAGGTAGATTTTTTTTTTTTTTGATATAAGATTAATGACACTCGGCTAGATTTGATTGGATAAACCGTTTTTGCAGCGAAGCCATCTCCCGCAGTCTGCCCCGCAGAGAGCAAGACGTCACGTCCACTCGTGCCAAAGGCAAACAGCATGTCTCCCTGGTGGTCTAGAGGTTAGGATTCGGCGCTCTCACCGCCGCGGCCCGGGTTCGATTCCCGGTCAGGGAATGCGGCTTTTGCCAGGCCTTGGTCTTGTCGCAGACAAAGATATCACCAAAAAGCATCGCTTCCTTCGAGCCGGAGACGAACCCGCGACCTAAGGATGGCCGGTTGTTCACCTACAGTCCTCCGCTCTACCAACTGAGCTATCGAAGGACCTGGCCCTGTTCTGGGACACGAAACCAGATGGACACCAGAGCCCTATGGAAAAGACCCTAAAAACACTGCAAAAAAATGAAATCTAACCAAGTGTTATTGATCTTATATGAAGATCAACACATGGATTTGGTAATGCTTTTTAAATGAAGTCAAATGATTTGATGAGAAAGCACTAGGTAAGTGTCTTTATACTGAAAACAGTACCAGGTAGATTTTTTTTTTTTTGATATAAGATTAATGACACTCGGCTAGATTTGATTGGATAAACCGTTTTTGCAGCGAAGCCATCTCCCGCAGTCTGCCCCGCAGAGAGCAAGACGTCACGTCCACTCGTGCCAAAGGCAAAAAGCATGTCTCCCTGGTGGTCTAGTGGTTAGGATTCGGCGCTCTCACCGCCGCGGCCCGGGTTCGATTCCCGGTCAGGGAATGCGGCTTTTGCCAGGCCTTGGTCTTGTCGCAGACAAAGAGCTCACCAAAAAGCATCGCTTCCTTCGAGCCGGAGTCGAACAAGCGACCTAAGGATGGCCGGTTGTTCACCTACAGTCCTCCGCTCTACCAACTGAGCTATCGAAGGACCTGGCTCTGTTCTGGGACACGAAACCAGATGGACACCAGAGCCCTATGGAAAAGACCCTAAAAACACTGCAAAAAAATGAAATCTAACCAAGTGTTATTGATCTTATATGAAGATCAACACATGGATTTGGTAATGCTTTTTAAATGAAGTCAAATGATTTGATGAGAAAGCACTAGGTAAGTGTCTTTATACTGAAAACAGTACCAGGTAGATTTTTTTTTTTTTGATATAAGATTAATGACACTCGGCTAGATTTGATTGGATAAACCGTTTTTGCAGCGAAGCCATCTCCCGCAGTCTGCCCCGCAGAGAGCAAGACGTCACGTCCACTCGTGCCAAAGGCAAAAAGCATGTCTCCCTGGTGGTCTAGTGGTTAGGATTCGGCGCTCTCACCGCCGCGGCCCGGGTTCGATTCCCGGTCAGGGAATGCGGCTTTTGCCAGGCCTTGGTCTTGTCGCAGACAAAGAGATCACCAAAAAGCATCGCTTCCTTCGAGCCGGAGTCGACCCGCGACCTAAGGATGGCCGGTTGTTCACCTACAGTCCTCCGCTCTACCAACTGAGCTATCGAAGGACCTGGCTCTGTTCTGGGACACGAAACCAGATGGACACCAGAGCCCTATGGAAAAGACCCTAAAAACACTGCAAAAAAATGAAATCTAACCAAGTGTTATTGATCTTATATGAAGATCAACACATGGATTTGGTAATGCTTTTTAAATGAAGTCAAATGATTTGATGAGAAAGCACTAGGTAAGTGTCTTTATACTGAAAACAGTACCAGGTAGATTTTTTTTTTTTTTGATATAAGATTAATGACACTCGGCTAGATTTGATTGGATAAACCGTTTTTGCAGCGAAGCCATCTCCCGCAGTCTGCCCCGCAGAGAGCAAGACGTCACGTCCACTCGTGCCAAAGGCAAACAGCATGTCTCCCTGGTGGTCTAGTGGTTAGGATTCGGCGCTCTCACCGCCGCGGCCAGGGTTCGATTCCCGGTCAGGGAATGCGGCTTTTGCCAGGCCTTGGGCTTGTCGCAGACAAAGAGATCACCAAAAAGCATCGCTTCCCTCGAGCCGGAGTCGAACCAGCTACCTAAGGATGGCCGGTTGTTCACCTACAGTCCTCCGCTCTACCAACTGAGCTATCGAAGGACCTGGCTCTGTTCTGGGACACGAAACCAGATGGACACCAGAGCCCTATGGAAAAGACCCTAAAAACACTGCAAAAAAATGAACTCTAACCAAGTGTTATTGATCTTATATGAAGATCAACACATGGATTTGGTAATGCTTTTTAAATGAAGTCAAATGATTTGATGAGAAAGCACTAGGTAAGTGTCTTTATACTGAAAACAGTACCAGGTAGATTTTTTTTTTTTTGATATAAGATTAATGACACTCGGCTAGATTTGATTGGATAAACCGTTTTTGCAGCGAAGCCATCTCCCGCAGTCTGCCCCGCAGAGAGCAAGACGTCACGTCCACTCGTGCCAAAGGCAAACAGCATGTCTCCCTGGTGGTCTAGTGGTTAGGATTCGGCGCTCTCACCGCCGCGGCCCGGGTTCGATTCCCGGTCAGGGAATGCGGCTTTTGCCAGGCCTTGGTCTTGTCGCAGACAAAGAGATCACCAAAAAGCATCGCTTCCTTCGAGCCGGAGTCGAACCAGCGACCTAAGGATGGCCGGTTGTTCACCTACAGTCCTCCGCTCTACCAACTGAGCTATCGAAGGACCTGGCTCTGTTCTGGGACACGAAACCAGATGGACACCAGAGCCCTATGGAAAAGACCCTAAAAACACTGCAAAAAAATGAAATCTAACCAAGTGTTATTGATCTTATATGAAGATCAACACATGGATTTGGTAATGCTTTTTAAATGAAGTCAAATGATTTGATGAGAAAGCACTAGGTAAGTGTCTTTATACTGAAAACAGTACCAGGTAGATTTTTTTTTTTTTGATATAAGATTAATGACACTCGGCTAGATTTGATTGGATAAACCGTTTTTGCAGCGAAGCCATCTCCCGCAGTCTGCCCCGCAGAGAGCAAGACGTCACGTCCACTCGTGCCAAAGGCAAACAGCATGTCTCCCTGGTGGTCTAGTGGTTAGGATTCGGCGCTCTCACCGCCGCGGCCCGGGTTCGATTCCCGGTCAGGGAATGCGGCTTTTGCCAGGCCTTGGTCTTGTCGCAGACAAAGAGATCACCAAAAAGCATCGCTTCCTTCGAGCCGGAGTCGAACCAGCGACCTAAGGATGGCCGGTTGTTCACCTACAGTCCTCCGCTCTACCAACTGAGCTATCGAAGGACCTGGCTCTGTTCTGGGACACGAAACCAGATGGACACCAGAGCCCTATGGAAAAGACCCTAAAAACACTGCAAAAAAATGAAATCTAACCAAGTGTTATTGATCTTATATGAAGATCAACACATGGATTTGGTAATGCTTTTTAAATGAAGTCAAATGATTTGATGAGAAAGCACTAGGTAAGTGTCTTTATACTGAAAACAGTACCAGGTAGATTTTTTTTTTTTTGATATAAGATTAATGACACTCGGCTAGATTTGATTGGATAAACCGTTTTTGCAGCGAAGCCATCTCCCGCAGTCTGCCCCGCAGAGAGCAAGACGTCACGTCCACTCGTGCCAAAGGCAAACAGCATGTCTCCCTGGTGGTCTAGTGGTTAGGATTCGGCGCTCTCACCGCCGCGGCCCGGGTTCGATTCCCGGTCAGGGAATGCGGCTTTTGCCAGGCCTTGGTCTTGTCGCAGACAAAGAGATCACCAAAAAGCATCGCTTCCTTCGAGCCGGAGTCGAACCAGCGACCTAAGGATGGCCGGTTGTTCACCTACAGTCCTCCGCTCTACCAACTGAGCTATCGAAGGACCTGGCTCTGTTCTGGGACACGAAACCAGATGGACACCAGAGCCCTATGGAAAAGACCCTAAAAACACTGCAAAAAAATGAAATCTAACCAAGTGTTATTGATCTTATATGAAGATCAACACATGGATTTGGTAATGCTTTTTAAATGAAGTCAAATGATTTGATGAGAAAGCACTAGGTAAGTGTCTTTATACTGAAAACAGTACCAGGTAGATTTTTTTTTTTTTGATATAAGATTAATGACACTCGGCTAGATTTGATTGGATAAACCGTTTTTGCAGCGAAGCCATCTCCCGCAGTCTGCCCCGCAGAGAGCAAGACGTCACGTCCACTCGTGCCAAAGGCAAACAGCATGTCTCCCTGGTGGTCTAGTGGTTAGGATTCGGCGCTCTCACCGCCGCGGCCCGGGTTCGATTCCCGGTCAGGGAATGCGGCTTTTGCCAGGCCTTGGTCTTGTCGCAGACAAAGAGATCACCAAAAAGCATCGCTTCCTTCGAGCCGGAGTCGAACCAGCGACCTAAGGATGGCCGGTTGTTCACCTACAGTCCTCCGCTCTACCAACTGAGCTATCGAAGGACCTGGCTCTGTTCTGGGACACGAAACCAGATGGACACCAGAGCCCTATGGAAAAGACCCTAAAAACACTGCAAAAAAATGAAATCTAACCAAGTGTTATTGATCTTATATGAAGATCAACACATGGATTTGGTAATGCTTTTTAAATGAAGTCAAATGATTTGATGAGAAAGCACTAGGTAAGTGTCTTTATACTGAAAACAGTACCAGGTAGATTTTTTTTTTTTTGATATAAGATTAATGACACTCGGCTAGATTTGATTGGATAAACCGTTTTTGCAGCGAAGCCATCTCCCGCAGTCTGCCCCGCAGAGAGCAAGACGTCACGTCCACTCGTGCCAAAGGCAAACAGCATGTCTCCCTGGTGGTCTAGTGGTTAGGATTCGGCGCTCTCACCGCCGCGGCCCGGGTTCGATTCCCGGTCAGGGAATGCGGCTTTTGCAAGGCCTTGGTCTTGTCGCAGACAAAGACATCACCAAAAAGCATCGCTTCCTTCGAGCCGGAGTCGAACCAGCGACCTAAGGATGGCCGGTTGTTCACCTACAGTCCTCCGCTCTACCAACTGAGCTATCGAAGGACCTGGCTCTGTTCTGGGACACGAAACCAGATGGACACCAGAGCCCTATGGAAAAGACCCTAAAAACACTGCAAAAAAATGAAATCTAACCAAGTGTTATTGATCTTATATGAAGATCAACACATGGATTTGGTAATGCTTTTTAAATGAAGTCAAATGATTTGATGAGAAAGCACTAGGTAAGTGTCTTTATACTGAAAACAGTACCAGGTAGATTTTTTTTTTTTTGATATAAGATTAATGACACTCGGCTAGATTTGATTGGATAAACCGTTTTTGCAGCGAAGCCATCTCCCGCAGTCTGCCCCGCAGAGAGCAAGACGTCACGTCCACTCGTGCCAAAGGCAAACAGCATGTCTCCCTGGTGGTCTAGTGGTTAGGATTCGGCGCTCTCACCGCCGCGGCCCGGGTTCGATTCCCGGTCAGGGAATGCGGCTTTTGCCAGGCCTTGGTCTTGTCGCAGACAAAGAGATCACCAAAAAGCATCGCTTCCTTCGAGCCGGAGTCGAACCAGCGACCTAAGGATGGCCGGTTGTTCACCTACAGTCCTCCGCTCTACCAACTGAGCTATCGAAGGACCTGGCTCTGTTCTGGGACACGAAACCAGATGGACACCAGAGCCCTATGGAAAAGACCCTAAAAACACTGCAAAAAAATGAAATCTAACCAAGTGTTATTGATCTTATATGAAGATCAACACATGGATTTGGTAATGCTTTTTAAATGAAGTCAAATGATTTGATGAGAAAGCACTAGGTAAGTGTCTTTATACTGAAAACAGTACCAGGTAGATTTTTTTTTTTTTGATATAAGATTAATGACACTCGGCTAGATTTGATTGGATAAACCGTTTTTGCAGCGAAGCCATCTCCCGCAGTCTGCCCCGCAGAGAGCAAGACGTCACGTCCACTCGTGCCAAAGGCAAAAAGCATGTCTCCCTGGTGGTCTAGTGGTTAGGATTCGGCGCTCTCACCGCCGCGGCCCGGGTTCGATTCCCGGTCAGGGAATGCGGCTTTTGCCAGGCCTTGGTCTTGTCGCAGACAAAGAGATCACCAAAAAGCATCGCTTCCTTCGAGCCGGAGTCGAACCAGCGACCTAAGGATGGCCGGTTGTTCACCTACAGTCCTCCGCTCTACCAACTGAGCTATCGAAGGACCTGGCTCTTTTCTGGGACACGAAACCAGATGGACACCAGAGCCCTATGGAAAAGACCCTAAAAACACTGCAAAAAAATGAACTCTAACCAAGTGTTATTGATCTTATATGAAGATCAATACATGGATTTGGTAATGCTTTTTAAATGAAGTCAAATGATTTGATGAGAAAGCACTAGGTAAGTGTCTTTATACTGAAAACAGTACCAGGTAGATTTTTTTTTTTTTGATATAAGATTAATGACACTCGGCTAGATTTGATTGGATAAACCGTTTTTGCAGCGAAGCCATCTCCCGCAGTCTGCCCCGCAGAGAGCAAGACGTCACGTCCACTCGTGCCAAAGGCAAAAAGCATGTCTCCCTGGTGGTCTAGTGGTTAGGATTCGGCGCTCTCACCGCCGCGGCCCGGGTTCGATTCCCGGTCAGGGAATGCGGCTTTTGCCAGGCCTTGGTCTTGTCGCAGACAAAGAGCTCACCAAAAAGCATCGCTTCCTTCGAGCCGGAGTCGAACAAGCGACCTAAGGATGGCCGGTTGTTCACCTACAGTCCTCCGCTCTACCAACTGAGCTATCGAAGGACCTGGCTCTGTTCTGGGACACGAAACCAGATGGACACCAGAGCCCTATGGAAAAGACCCTAAAAACACTGCAAAAAAATGAAATCTAACCAAGTGTTATTGATCTTATATGAAGATCAACACATGGATTTGGTAATGCTTTTTAAATGAAGTCAAATGATTTGATGAGAAAGCACTAGGTAAGTGTCTTTATACTGAAAACAGTACCAGGTAGATTTTTTTTTTTTTGATATAAGATTAATGACACTCGGCTAGATTTGATTGGATAAACCGTTTTTGCAGCGAAGCCATCTCCCGCAGTCTGCCCCGCAGAGAGCAAGACGTCACGTCCACTCGTGCCAAAGGCAAAAAGCATGTCTCCCTGGTGGTCTAGTGGTTAGGATTCGGCGCTCTCACCGCCGCGGCCCGGGTTCGATTCCCGGTCAGGGAATGCGGCTTTTGCCAGGCCTTGGTCTTGTCGCAGACAAAGAGATCACCAAAAAGCATCGCTTCCTTCGAGCCGGAGTCGACCCGCGACCTAAGGATGGCCGGTTGTTCACCTACAGTCCTCCGCTCTACCAACTGAGCTATCGAAGGACCTGGCTCTGTTCTGGGACACGAAACCAGATGGACACCAGAGCCCTATGGAAAAGACCCTAAAAACACTGCAAAAAAATGAACAACTCTAACCAAGTGTTATTGATCTTATATGAAGATCAACACATGGATTTGGTAATGCTTTTTAAATGAAGTCAAATGATTTGATGAGAAAGCACTAGGTAAGTGTCTTTATACTGAAAACAGTACCAGGTAGATTTTTTTTTTTTTGATATAAGATTAATGACACTCGGCTAGATTTGATTGGATAAACCGTTTTTGCAGCGAAGCCATCTCCCGCAGTCTGCCCCGCAGAGAGCAAGACGTCACGTCCACTCGTGCCAAAGGCAAACAGCATGTCTCCCTGGTGGTCTAGTGGTTAGGATTCGGCGCTCTCACCGCCGCGGCCCGGGTTCGATTCCCGGTCAGGGAATGCGGCTTTTGCCAGGCCTTGGTCTTGTCGCAGACAAACAGATCACCAAAAAGCATCGCTTCCCTCGAGCCGGAGTCGAACCAGCGACCTAAGGATGGCCGGTTGTTCACCTACAGTCCTCCGCTCTACCAACTGAGCTATCGAAGGACCTGGCTCTGTTCTGGGACACGAAACCAGATGGACACCAGAGCCCTATGGAAAAGACCCTAAAAACACTGCAAAAAAATGAAATCTAACCAAGTGTTATTGATCTTATATGAAGATCAACACATGGATTTGGTAATGCTTTTTAAATGAAGTCAAATGATTTGATGAGAAAGCACTAGGTAAGTGTCTTTATACTGAAAACAGTGCCAGGTAGATTTTTTTTTTTTTGATATAAGATTAATGACACTCGGCTAGATTTGATTGGATAAACCGTTTTTGCAGCGAAGCCATCTCCCGCAGTCTGCCCCGCAGAGAGCAAGACGTCACGTCCACTCGTGCCAAAGGCAAACAGCATGTCTCCCTGGTGGTCTAGTGGTTAGGATTCGGCGCTCTCACCGCCGCGGCCCGGGTTCGATTCCCGGTCAGGGAATGCGGCTTTTGCCAGGCCTTGGTCTTGTCGCAGACAAAGAGATCACCAAAAAGCATCGCTTCCCTCGAGCCGGAGTCGAACCAGCTACCTAAGGATGGCCGGTTGTTCACCTACAGTCCTCCGCTCTACCAACTGAGCTATCGAAGGACCTGGCTCTGTTCTGGGACACGAAACCAGATGGACACCAGAGCCCTATGGAAAAGACCCTAAAAACACTGCAAAAAAATGAAATCTAACCAAGTGTTATTGATCTTATATGAAGATCAACACATGGATTTGGTAATGCTTTTTAAATGAAGTCAAATGATTTGATGAGAAAGCACTAGGTAAGTGTCTTTATACTGAAAACAGTACCAGGTAGATTTTTTTTTTTTTTGATATAAGATTAATGACACTCGGCTAGATTTGATTGGATAAACCGTTTTTGCAGCGAA
Source organism: Alosa sapidissima (assembly GCF_018492685.1). Lineage (NCBI taxonomy): Eukaryota > Metazoa > Chordata > Actinopteri > Clupeiformes > Clupeidae > Alosa > Alosa sapidissima. Next base: position 13,248,869 of record NC_055966.1, read on the forward strand.
GCCATCTCCCGCAGTCTGTCCCGCAGAGAGCAAGACGTCACGTCCACTCGTGCCAAAGGCAAACAGCATGTCTCCCTGGTGGTCTAGTGGTTAGGATTCGGCGCTCTCACCGCCGCGGCCAGGGTTCGATTCCCGGTCAGGGAATGCGGCTTTTGCCAGGCCTTGGGCTTGTCGCAGACAAAGAGATCACCAAAAAGCATCGCTTCCCTCGAGCCGGAGTCGAACCAGCTACCTAAGGATGGCCGGTTGTTCACCTACAGTCCTCCGCTCTACCAACTGAGCTATCGAAGGACCTGGCTCTGTTCTGGGACACGAAACCAGATGGACACCAGAGCCCTATGGAAAAGACCCTAAAAACACTGCAAAAAAATGAACTCTAACCAAGTGTTATTGATCTTATATGAAGATCAACACATGGATTTGGTAATGCTTTTTAAATGAAGTCAAATGATTTGATGAGAAAGCACTAGGTAAGTGTCTTTATACTGAAAACAGTACCAGGTAGATTTTTTTTTTTTTGATATAAGATTAATGACACTCGGCTAGATTTGATTGGATAAACCGTTTTTGCAGCGAAGCCATCTCCCGCAGTCTGCCCCGCAGAGAGCAAGACGTCACGTCCACTCGTGCCAAAGGCAAACAGCATGTCTCCCTGGTGGTCTAGTGGTTAGGATTCGGCGCTCTCACCGCCGCGGCCCGGGTTCGATTCCCGGTCAGGGAATGCGGCTTTTGCCAGGCCTTGGTCTTGTCGCAGACAAAGAGATCACCAAAAAGCATCGCTTCCTTCGAGCCGGAGTCGAACCAGCGACCTAAGGATGGCCGGTTGTTCACCTACAGTCCTCCGCTCTACCAACTGAGCTATCGAAGGACCTGGCTCTGTTCTGGGACACGAAACCAGATGGACACCAGAGCCCTATGGAAAAGACCCTAAAAACACTGCAAAAAAATGAAATCTAACCAAGTGTTATTGATCTTATATGAAGATCAACACATGGATTTGGTAATGCTTTTTAAATGAAGTCAAATGATTTGATGAGAAAGCACTAGGTAAGTGTCTTTATACTGAAAACAGTACCAGGTAGATTTTTTTTTTTTTGATATAAGATTAATGACACTCGGCTAGATTTGATTGGATAAACCGTTTTTGCAGCGAAGCCATCTCCCGCAGTCTGCCCCGCAGAGAGCAAGACGTCACATCCACTCGTGCCAAAGGCAAACAGCATGTCTCCCTGGTGGTCTAGTGGTTAGGATTCGGCGCTCTCACCGCCGCGGCCCGGGTTCGATTCCCGGTCAGGGAATGCGGCTTTTGCCAGGCCTTGGTCTTGTCGCAGACAAAGAGATCACCAAAAAGCATCGCTTCCTTCGAGCCGGAGTCGAACCAGCAACCTAAGGATGGCCGGTTGTTCACCTACAGTCCTCCGCTCTACCAACTGAGCTATCGAAGGACCTGGCTCTGTTCTGGAACACGAAACCAGATGGACACCAGAGCCCTATGGAAAAGACCCTAAAAACACTGCAAAAAAATGAACTCTAACCAAGTGTTATTGATCTTATATGAAGATCAACACATGGATTTGGTAATGCTTTTTAAATGAAGTCAAATGATTTGATGAGAAAGCACTAGGTAAGTGTCTTTATACTGAAAACAGTACCAGGTAGATTTTTTTTTTTTTGATATAAGATTAATGACACTCGGCTAGATTTGATTGGATAAACCGTTTTTGCAGCGAAGCCATCTCCCGCAGTCTGCCCCGCAGAGAGCAAGACGTCACGTCCACTCGTGCCAAAGGCAAACAGCATGTCTCCCTGGTGGTCTAGTGGTTAGGATTCGGCGCTCTCACCGCCGCGGCCCGGGTTCGATTCCCGGTCAGGGAATGCGGCTTTTGCCAGGCCTTGGTCTTGTCGCAGACAAAGAGATCACCAAAAAGCATCGCTTCCTTCGAGCCGGAGTCGAACCAGCGACCTAAGGATGGCCGGTTGTTCACCTACAGTCCTCCGCTCTACCAACTGAGCTATCGAAGGACCTGGCTCTGTTCTGGGACACGAAACCAGATGGACACCAGAGCCCTATGGAAAAGACCCTAAAAACACTGCAAAAAAATGAAATCTAACCAAGTGTTATTGATCTTATATGAAGATCAACACATGGATTTGGTAATGCTTTTTAAATGAAGTCAAATGATTTGATGAGAAAGCACTAGGTAAGTGTCTTTATACTGAAAACAGTACCAGGTAGATTTTTTTTTTTTTGATATAAGATTAATGACACTCGGCTAGATTTGATTGGATAAACCGTTTTTGCAGCGAAGCCATCTCCCGCAGTCTGCCCCGCAGAGAGCAAGACGTCACGTCCACTCGTGCCAAAGGCAAACAGCATGTCTCCCTGGTGGTCTAGTGGTTAGGATTCGGCGCTCTCACCGCCGCGGCCCGGGTTCGATTCCCGGTCAGGGAATGCGGCTTTTGCCAGGCCTTGGTCTTGTCGCAGACAAAGAGATCACCAAAAAGCATCGCTTCCTTCGAGCCGGAGTCGAACCAGCGACCTAAGGATGGCCGGTTGTTCACCTACAGTCCTCCGCTCTACCAACTGAGCTATCGAAGGACCTGGCTCTGTTCTGGGACACGAAACCAGATGGACACCAGAGCCCTATGGAAAAGACCCTAAAAACACTGCAAAAAAATGAAATCTAACCAAGTGTTATTGATCTTATATGAAGATCAACACATGGATTTGGTAATGCTTTTTAAATGAAGTCAAATGATTTGATGAGAAAGCACTAGGTAAGTGTCTTTATACTGAAAACAGTACCAGGTAGATTTTTTTTTTTTTGATATAAGATTAATGACACTCGGCTAGATTTGATTGGATAAACCGTTTTTGCAGCGAAGCCATCTCCCGCAGTCTGCCCCGCAGAGAGCAAGACGTCACGTCCACTCGTGCCAAAGGCAAACAGCATGTCTCCCTGGTGGTCTAGTGGTTAGGATTCGGCGCTCTCACCGCCGCGGCCCGGGTTCGATTCCCGGTCAGGGAATGCGGCTTTTGCCAGGCCTTGGTCTTGTCGCAGACAAAGAGATCACCAAAAAGCATCGCTTCCTTCGAGCCGGAGTCGAACCAGCGACCTAAGGATGGCCGGTTGTTCACCTACAGTCCTCCGCTCTACCAACTGAGCTATCGAAGGACCTGGCTCTGTTCTGGGACACGAAACCAGATGGACACCAGAGCCCTATGGAAAAGACCCTAAAAACACTGCAAAAAAATGAAATCTAACCAAGTGTTATTGATCTTATATGAAGATCAACACATGGATTTGGTAATGCTTTTTAAATGAAGTCAAATGATTTGATGAGAAAGCACTAGGTAAGTGTCTTTATACTGAAAACAGTACCAGGTAGATTTTTTTTTTTTTGATATAAGATTAATGACACTCGGCTAGATTTGATTGGATAAACCGTTTTTGCAGCGAAGCCATCTCCCGCAGTCTGCCCCGCAGAGAGCAAGACGTCACGTCCACTCGTGCCAAAGGCAAACAGCATGTCTCCCTGGTGGTCTAGTGGTTAGGATTCGGCGCTCTCACCGCCGCGGCCCGGGTTCGATTCCCGGTCAGGGAATGCGGCTTTTGCCAGGCCTTGGTCTTGTCGCAGACAAAGAGATCACCAAAAAGCATCGCTTCCTTCGAGCCGGAGTCGAACCAGCGACCTAAGGATGGCCGGTTGTTCACCTACAGTCCTCCGCTCTACCAACTGAGCTATCGAAGGACCTGGCTCTGCTCTGGGACACGAAACCAGATGGACACCAGAGCCCTATGGAAAAGACCCTAAAAACACTGCAAAAAAATGAAATCTAACCAAGTGTTATTGATCTTATATGAAGATCAACACATGGATTTGGTAATGCTTTTTAAATGAAGTCAAATGATTTGATGAGAAAGCACTAGGTAAGTGTCTTTATACTGAAAACAGTACCAGGTAGATTTTTTTTTTTTTGATATAAGATTAATGACACTCGGCTAGATTTGATTGGATAAACCGTTTTTGCAGCGAAGCCATCTCCCGCAGTCTGCCCCGCAGAGAGCAAGACGTCACGTCCACTCGTGCCAAAGGCAAACAGCATGTCTCCCTGGTGGTCTAGTGGTTAGGATTCGGCGCTCTCACCGCCGCGGCCCGGGTTCGATTCCCGGTCAGGGAATGCGGCTTTTGCAAGGCCTTGGTCTTGTCGCAGACAAAGACATCACCAAAAAGCATCGCTTCCTTCGAGCCGGAGTCGAACCAGCGACCTAAGGATGGCCGGTTGTTCACCTACAGTCCTCCGCTCTACCAACTGAGCTATCGAAGGACCTGGCTCTGTTCTGGGACACGAAACCAGATGGACACCAGAGCCCTATGGAAAAGACCCTAAAAACACTGCAAAAAAATGAAATCTAACCAAGTGTTATTGATCTTATATGAAGATCAACACATGGATTTGGTAATGCTTTTTAAATGAAGTCAAATGATTTGATGAGAAAGCACTAGGTAAGTGTCTTTATACTGAAAACAGTACCAGGTAGATTTTTTTTTTTTTGATATAAGATTAATGACACTCGGCTAGATTTGATTGGATAAACCGTTTTTGCAGCGAAGCCATCTCCCGCAGTCTTCCCCGCAGAGAGCAAGACGTCACGTCCACTCGTGCCAAAGGCAAACAGCATGTCTCCCTGGTGGTCTAGTGGTTAGGATTCGGCGCTCTCACCGCCGCGGCCCGGGTTCGATTCCCGGTCAGGGAATGCGGCTTTTGCCAGGCCTTGGTCTTGTCGCAGACAAAGAGATCACCAAAAAGCATCGCTTCCTTCGAGCCGGAGTCGAACCAGCGACCTAAGGATGGCCGGTTGTTCACCTACAGTCCTCCGCTCTACCAACTGAGCTATCGAAGGACCTGGCTCTGTTCTGGGACACGAAACCAGATGGACACCAGAGCCCTATGGAAAAGACCCTAAAAACACTGCAAAAAAATGAAATCTAACCAAGTGTTATTGATCTTATATGAAGATCAACACATGGATTTGGTAATGCTTTTTAAATGAAGTCAAATGATTTGATGAGAAAGCACTAGGTAAGTGTCTTTATACTGAAAACAGTACCAGGTAGATTTTTTTTTTTTTGATATAAGATTAATGACACTCGGCTAGATTTGATTGGATAAACCGTTTTTGCAGCGAAGCCATCTCCCGCAGTCTGCCCCGCAGAGAGCAAGACGTCACGTCCACTCGTGCCAAAGGCAAAAAGCATGTCTCCCTGGTGGTCTAGTGGTTAGGATTCGGCGCTCTCACCGCCGCGGCCCGGGTTCGATTCCCGGTCAGGGAATGCGGCTTTTGCCAGGCCTTGGTCTTGTCGCAGACAAAGAGATCACCAAAAAGCATCGCTTCCTTCGAGCCGGAGTCGAACCAGCGACCTAAGGATGGCCGGTTGTTCACCTACAGTCCTCCGCTCTACCAACTGAGCTATCGAAGGACCTGGCTCTTTTCTGGGACACGAAACCAGATGGACACCAGAGCCCTATGGAAAAGACCCTAAAAACACTGCAAAAAAATGAACTCTAACCAAGTGTTATTGATCTTATATGAAGATCAATACATGGATTTGGTAATGCTTTTTAAATGAAGTCAAATGATTTGATGAGAAAGCACTAGGTAAGTGTCTTTATACTGAAAACAGTACCAGGTAGATTTTTTTTTTTTTGATATAAGATTAATGACACTCGGCTAGATTTGATTGGATAAACCGTTTTTGCAGCGAAGCCATCTCCCGCAGTCTGCCCCGCAGAGAGCAAGACGTCACGTCCACTCGTGCCAAAGGCAAAAAGCATGTCTCCCTGGTGGTCTAGTGGTTAGGATTCGGCGCTCTCACCGCCGCGGCCCGGGTTCGATTCCCGGTCAGGGAATGCGGCTTTTGCCAGGCCTTGGTCTTGTCGCAGACAAAGAGCTCACCAAAAAGCATCGCTTCCTTCGAGCCGGAGTCGAACAAGCGACCTAAGGATGGCCGGTTGTTCACCTACAGTCCTCCGCTCTACCAACTGAGCTATCGAAGGACCTGGCTCTGTTCTGGGACACGAAACCAGATGGACACCAGAGCCCTATGGAAAAGACCCTAAAAACACTGCAAAAAAATGAAATCTAACCAAGTGTTATTGATCTTATATGAAGATCAACACATGGATTTGGTAATGCTTTTTAAATGAAGTCAAATGATTTGATGAGAAAGCACTAGGTAAGTGTCTTTATACTGAAAACAGTACCAGGTAGATTTTTTTTTTTTTGATATAAGATTAATGACACTCGGCTAGATTTGATTGGATAAACCGTTTTTGCAGCGAAGCCATCTCCCGCAGTCTGCCCCGCAGAGAGCAAGACGTCACGTCCACTCGTGCCAAAGGCAAAAAGCATGTCTCCCTGGTGGTCTAGTGGTTAGGATTCGGCGCTCTCACCGCCGCGGCCCGGGTTCGATTCCCGGTCAGGGAATGCGGCTTTTGCCAGGCCTTGGTCTTGTCGCAGACAAAGAGATCACCAAAAAGCATCGCTTCCTTCGAGCCGGAGTCGACCCGCGACCTAAGGATGGCCGGTTGTTCACCTACAGTCCTCCGCTCTACCAACTGAGCTATCGAAGGACCTGGCTCTGTTCTGGGACACGAAACCAGATGGACACCAGAGCCCTATGGAAAAGACCCTAAAAACACTGCAAAAAAATGAACAACTCTAACCAAGTGTTATTGATCTTATATGAAGATCAACACATGGATTTGGTAATGCTTTTTAAATGAAGTCAAATGATTTGATGAGAAAGCACTAGGTAAGTGTCTTTATACTGAAAACAGTACCAGGTAGATTTTTTTTTTTTTGATATAAGATTAATGACACTCGGCTAGATTTGATTGGATAAACCGTTTTTGCAGCGAAGCCATCTCCCGCAGTCTGCCCCGCAGAGAGCAAGACGTCACGTCCACTCGTGCCAAAGGCAAACAGCATGTCTCCCTGGTGGTCTAGTGGTTAGGATTCGGCGCTCTCACCGCCGCGGCCCGGGTTCGATTCCCGGTCAGGGAATGCGGCTTTTGCCAGGCCTTGGTCTTGTCGCAGACAAACAGATCACCAAAAAGCATCGCTTCCCTCGAGCCGGAGTCGAACCAGCGACCTAAGGATGGCCGGTTGTTCACCTACAGTCCTCCGCTCTACCAACTGAGCTATCGAAGGACCTGGCTCTGTTCTGGGACACGAAACCAGATGGACACCAGAGCCCTATGGAAAAGACCCTAAAAACACTGCAAAAAAATGAAATCTAACCAAGTGTTATTGATCTTATATGAAGATCAACACATGGATTTGGTAATGCTTTTTAAATGAAGTCAAATGATTTGATGAGAAAGCACTAGGTAAGTGTCTTTATACTGAAAACAGTGCCAGGTAGATTTTTTTTTTTTTGATATAAGATTAATGACACTCGGCTAGATTTGATTGGATAAACCGTTTTTGCAGCGAAGCCATCTCCCGCAGTCTGCCCCGCAGAGAGCAAGACGTCACGTCCACTCGTGCCAAAGGCAAACAGCATGTCTCCCTGGTGGTCTAGTGGTTAGGATTCGGCGCTCTCACCGCCGCGGCCCGGGTTCGATTCCCGGTCAGGGAATGCGGCTTTTGCCAGGCCTTGGTCTTGTCGCAGACAAAGAGATCACCAAAAAGCATCGCTTCCCTCGAGCCGGAGTCGAACCAGCTACCTAAGGATGGCCGGTTGTTCACCTACAGTCCTCCGCTCTACCAACTGAGCTATCGAAGGACCTGGCTCTGTTCTGGGACACGAAACCAGATGGACACCAGAGCCCTATGGAAAAGACCCTAAAAACACTGCAAAAAAATGAAATCTAACCAAGTGTTATTGATCTTATATGAAGATCAACACATGGATTTGGTAATGCTTTTTAAATGAAGTCAAATGATTTGATGAGAAAGCACTAGGTAAGTGTCTTTATACTGAAAACAGTACCAGGTAGATTTTTTTTTTTTTTGATATAAGATTAATGACACTCGGCTAGATTTGATTGGATAAACCGTTTTTGCAGCGAAGCCATCTCCCGCAGTCTGTCCCGCAGAGAGCAAGACGTCACGTCCACTCGTGCCAAAGGCAAACAGCATGTCTCCCTGGTGGTCTAGTGGTTAGGATTCGGCGCTCTCACCGCCGCGGCCAGGGTTCGATTCCCGGTCAGGGAATGCGGCTTTTGCCAGGCCTTGGGCTTGTCGCAGACAAAGAGATCACCAAAAAGCATCGCTTCCCTCGAGCCGGAGTCGAACCAGCTACCTAAGGATGGCCGGTTGTTCACCTACAGTCCTCCGCTCTACCAACTGAGCTATCGAAGGACCTGGCTCTGTTCTGGGACACGAAACCAGATGGACACCAGAGCCCTATGGAAAAGACCCTAAAAACACTGCAAAAAAATGAACTCTAACCAAGTGTTATTGATCTTATATGAAGATCAACACATGGATTTGGTAATGCTTTTTAAATGAAGTCAAATGATTTGATGAGAAAGCACTAGGTAAGTGTCTTTATACTGAAAACAGTACCAGGTAGATTTTTTTTTTTTTGATATAAGATTAATGACACTCGGCTAGATTTGATTGGATAAACCGTTTTTGCAGCGAAGCCATCTCCCGCAGTCTGCCCCGCAGAGAGCAAGACGTCACGTCCACTCGTGCCAAAGGCAAACAGCATGTCTCCCTGGTGGTCTAGTGGTTAGGATTCGGCGCTCTCACCGCCGCGGCCCGGGTTCGATTCCCGGTCAGGGAATGCGGCTTTTGCCAGGCCTTGGTCTTGTCGCAGACAAAGAGATCACCAAAAAGCATCGCTTCCTTCGAGCCGGAGTCGAACCAGCGACCTAAGGATGGCCGGTTGTTCACCTACAGTCCTCCGCTCTACCAACTGAGCTATCGAAGGACCTGGCTCTGTTCTGGGACACGAAACCAGATGGACACCAGAGCCCTATGGAAAAGACCCTAAAAACACTGCAAAAAAATGAAATCTAACCAAGTGTTATTGATCTTATATGAAGATCAACACATGGATTTGGTAATGCTTTTTAAATGAAGTCAAATGATTTGATGAGAAAGCACTAGGTAAGTGTCTTTATACTGAAAACAGTACCAGGTAGATTTTTTTTTTTTTGATATAAGATTAATGACACTCGGCTAGATTTGATTGGATAAACCGTTTTTGCAGCGAAGCCATCTCCCGCAGTCTGCCCCGCAGAGAGCAAGACGTCACATCCACTCGTGCCAAAGGCAAACAGCATGTCTCCCTGGTGGTCTAGTGGTTAGGATTCGGCGCTCTCACCGCCGCGGCCCGGGTTCGATTCCCGGTCAGGGAATGCGGCTTTTGCCAGGCCTTGGTCTTGTCGCAGACAAAGAGATCACCAAAAAGCATCGCTTCCTTCGAGCCGGAGTCGAACCAGCAACCTAAGGATGGCCGGTTGTTCACCTACAGTCCTCCGCTCTACCAACTGAGCTATCGAAGGACCTGGCTCTGTTCTGGAACACGAAACCAGATGGACACCAGAGCCCTATGGAAAAGACCCTAAAAACACTGCAAAAAAATGAACTCTAACCAAGTGTTATTGATCTTATATGAAGATCAACACATGGATTTGGTAATGCTTTTTAAATGAAGTCAAATGATTTGATGAGAAAGCACTAGGTAAGTGTCTTTATACTGAAAACAGTACCAGGTAGATTTTTTTTTTTTTGATATAAGATTAATGACACTCGGCTAGATTTGATTGGATAAACCGTTTTTGCAGCGAAGCCATCTCCCGCAGTCTGCCCCGCAGAGAGCAAGACGTCACGTCCACTCGTGCCAAAGGCAAACAGCATGTCTCCCTGGTGGTCTAGTGGTTAGGATTCGGCGCTCTCACCGCCGCGGCCCGGGTTCGATTCCCGGTCAGGGAATGCGGCTTTTGCCAGGCCTTGGTCTTGTCGCAGACAAAGAGATCACCAAAAAGCATCGCTTCCTTCGAGCCGGAGTCGAACCAGCGACCTAAGGATGGCCGGTTGTTCACCTACAGTCCTCCGCTCTACCAACTGAGCTATCGAAGGACCTGGCTCTGTTCTGGGACACGAAACCAGATGGACACCAGAGCCCTATGGAAAAGACCCTAAAAACACTGCAAAAAAATGAAATCTAACCAAGTGTTATTGATCTTATATGAAGATCAACACATGGATTTGGTAATGCTTTTTAAATGAAGTCAAATGATTTGATGAGAAAGCACTAGGTAAGTGTCTTTATACTGAAAACAGTACCAGGTAGATTTTTTTTTTTTTGATATAAGATTAATGACACTCGGCTAGATTTGATTGGATAAACCGTTTTTGCAGCGAAGCCATCTCCCGCAGTCTGCCCCGCAGAGAGCAAGACGTCACGTCCACTCGTGCCAAAGGCAAACAGCATGTCTCCCTGGTGGTCTAGTGGTTAGGATTCGGCGCTCTCACCGCCGCGGCCCGGGTTCGATTCCCGGTCAGGGAATGCGGCTTTTGCCAGGCCTTGGTCTTGTCGCAGACAAAGAGATCACCAAAAAGCATCGCTTCCTTCGAGCCGGAGTCGAACCAGCGACCTAAGGATGGCCGGTTGTTCACCTACAGTCCTCCGCTCTACCAACTGAGCTATCGAAGGACCTGGCTCTGTTCTGGGACACGAAACCAGATGGACACCAGAGCCCTATGGAAAAGACCCTAAAAACACTGCAAAAAAATGAAATCTAACCAAGTGTTATTGATCTTATATGAAGATCAACACATGGATTTGGTAATGCTTTTTAAATGAAGTCAAATGATTTGATGAGAAAGCACTAGGTAAGTGTCTTTATACTGAAAACAGTACCAGGTAGATTTTTTTTTTTTTGATATAAGATTAATGACACTCGGCTAGATTTGATTGGATAAACCGTTTTTGCAGCGAAGCCATCTCCCGCAGTCTGCCCCGCAGAGAGCAAGACGTCACGTCCACTCGTGCCAAAGGCAAACAGCATGTCTCCCTGGTGGTCTAGTGGTTAGGATTCGGCGCTCTCACCGCCGCGGCCCGGGTTCGATTCCCGGTCAGGGAATGCGGCTTTTGCCAGGCCTTGGTCTTGTCGCAGACAAAGAGATCACCAAAAAGCATCGCTTCCTTCGAGCCGGAGTCGAACCAGCGACCTAAGGATGGCCGGTTGTTCACCTACAGTCCTCCGCTCTACCAACTGAGCTATCGAAGGACCTGGCTCTGTTCTGGGACACGAAACCAGATGGACACCAGAGCCCTATGGAAAAGACCCTAAAAACACTGCAAAAAAATGAAATCTAACCAAGTGTTATTGATCTTATATGAAGATCAACACATGGATTTGGTAATGCTTTTTAAATGAAGTCAAATGATTTGATGAGAAAGCACTAGGTAAGTGTCTTTATACTGAAAACAGTACCAGGTAGATTTTTTTTTTTTTGATATAAGATTAATGACACTCGGCTAGATTTGATTGGATAAACCGTTTTTGCAGCGAAGCCATCTCCCGCAGTCTGCCCCGCAGAGAGCAAGACGTCACGTCCACTCGTGCCAAAGGCAAACAGCATGTCTCCCTGGTGGTCTAGTGGTTAGGATTCGGCGCTCTCACCGCCGCGGCCCGGGTTCGATTCCCGGTCAGGGAATGCGGCTTTTGCCAGGCCTTGGTCTTGTCGCAGACAAAGAGATCACCAAAAAGCATCGCTTCCTTCGAGCCGGAGTCGAACCAGCGACCTAAGGATGGCCGGTTGTTCACCTACAGTCCTCCGCTCTACCAACTGAGCTATCGAAGGACCTGGCTCTGTTCTGGGCCACGAAACCAGATGGACACCAGAGCCCTATGGAAAAGACCCTAAAAACACTGCAAAAAAATGAAATCTAACCAAGTGTTATTGATCTTATATGAAGATCAACACATGGATTTGGTAATGCTTTTTAAATGAAGTCAAATGATTTGATGAGAAAGCACTAGGTAAGTGTCTTTATACTGAAAACAGTACCAGGTAGATTTTTTTTTTTTTGATATAAGATTAATGACACTCGGCTAGATTTGATTGGATAAACCGTTTTTGCAGCGAAGCCATCTCCCGCAGTCTGCCCCGCAGAGAGCAAGACGTCACGTCCACTCGTGCCAAAGGCAAACAGCATGTCTCCCTGGTGGTCTAGTGGTTAGGATTCGGCGCTCTCACCGCCGCGGCCCGTGTTCGATTCCCGGTCAGGGAATGCGGCTTTTGCCAGGCCTTGGTCTTGTCGCAGACAAAGAGATCACCAAAAAGCATCGCTTCCTTCGAGCCGGAGTCGAACCAGCGACCTAAGGATGGCCGGTTGTTCACCTACAGTCCTCCGCTCTACCAACTGAGCTATCGAAGGACCTGGCTCTGTTCTGGGACACGAAACCAGATGGACACCAGAGCCCTATGGAAAAGACCCTAAAAACACTGCAAAAAAATGAAATCTAACCAAGTGTTATTGATCTTATATGAAGATCAACACATGGATTTGGTAATGCTTTTTAAATGAAGTCAAATGATTTGATGAGAAAGCACTAGGTAAGTGTCTTTATACTGAAAACAGTACCAGGTAGATTTTTTTTTTTTTGATATAAGATTAATGACACTCGGCTAGATTTGATTGGATAAACCGTTTTTGCAGCGAAGCCATCTCCCGCAGTCTGCCCCGCAGAGAGCAAGACGTCACGTCCACTCGTGCCAAAGGCAAACAGCATGTCTCCCTGGTGGTCTAGTGGTTAGGATTCGGCGCTCTCACCGCCGCGGCCCGGGTTCGATTCCCGGTCAGGGAATGCGGCTTTTGCCAGGCCTTGGGCTTGTCGCAGACAAAGAGATCACCAAAAAGCATCGCTTCCTTCGAGCCGGAGTCGAACCAGCGACCTAAGGATGGCCGGTTGTTCACCTACAGTCCTCCGCTCTACCAACTGAGCTATCGAAGGACCTGGCTCTGTTCTGGGCCACGAAACCAGATGGACACCAGAGCCCTATGGAAAAGACCCTAAAAACACTGCAAAAAAATGAAATCTAACCAAGTGTTATTGATCTTATATGAAGATCAACACATGGATTTGGTAATGCTTTTTAAATGAAGTCAAATGATTTGATGAGAAAGCACTAGGTAAGTGTCTTTATACTGAAAACAGTACCAGGTAGATTTTTTTTTTTTTGATATAAGATTAATGACACTCGGCTAGATTTGATTGGATAAACCGTTTTTGCAGCGAAGCCATCTCCCGCAGTCTGCCCCGCAGAGAGCAAGACGTCACGTCCACTCGTGCCAAAGGCAAACAGCATGTCTCCCTGGTGGTCTAGTGGTTAGGATTCGGCGCTCTCACCGCCGCGGCCCGGGTTCGATTCCCGGTCAGGGAATGCGGCTTTTGCCAGGCCTTGGGCTTGTCGCAGACAAAGAGATCACCAAAAAGCATCGCTTCCTTCGAGCCGGAGTCGAACCAGCGACCTAAGGATGGCCGGTTGTTCACCTACAGTCCTCCGCTCTACCAACTGAGCTATCGAAGGACCTGGCTCTGTTCTGGGACACGAAACCAGATGGACACCAGAGCCCTATGGAAAAGACCCTAAAAACACTGCAAAAAAATGAAATCTAACCAAGTGTTATTGATCTTATATGAAGATCAACACATGGATTTGGTAATGCTTTTTAAATGAAGTCAAATGATTTGATGAGAAAGCACTAGGTAAGTGTCTTTATACTGAAAACAGTACCAGGTAGATTTTTTTTTTTTTGATATAAGATTAATGACACTCGGCTAGATTTGATTGGATAAACCGTTTTTGCAGCGAAGCCATCTCCCGCAGTCTGCCCCGCAGAGAGCAAGACGTCACGTCCACTCGTGCCAAAGGCAAACAGCATGTCTCCCTGGTGGTCTAGTGGTTAGGATTCGGCGCTCTCACCGCCGCGGCCCGGGTTCGATTCCCGGTCAGGGAATGCGGCTTTTGCCAGGCCTTGGTCTTGTCGCAGACAAAGAGATCACCAAAAAGCATCGCTTCCTTCGAGCCGGAGTCGAACCAGCGACCTAAGGATGGCAGGTTGTTCACCTACAGTCCTCCGCTCTACCAACTGAGCTATCGAAGGACCTGGCTCTGTTCTGGGCCACGAAACCAGATGGACACCAGAGCCCTATGGAAAAGACCCTAAAAACACTGCAAAAAAATGAAATCTAACCAAGTGTTATTGATCTTATATGAAGATCAACACATGGATTTGGTAATGCTTTTTAAATGAAGTCAAATGATTTGATGAGAAAGCACTAGGTAAGTGTCTTTATACTGAAAACAGTACCAGGTAGATTTTTTTTTTTTTGATATAAGATTAATGACACTCGGCTAGATTTGATTGGATAAACCGTTTTTGCAGCGAAGCCATCTCCCGCAGTCTGCCCCGCAGAGAGCAAGACGTCACGTCCACTCGTGCCAAAGGCAAACAGCATGTCTCCCTGGTGGTCTAGTGGTTAGGATTCGGCGCTCTCACCGCCGCGGCCCGGGTTCGATTCCCGGTCAGGGAATGCGGCTTTTGCCAGGCCTTGGGCTTGTCGCAGACAAAGAGATCACCAAAAAGCATCGCTTCCTTCGAGCCGGAGTCGAACCAGCGACCTAAGGATGGCCGGTTGTTCACCTACAGTCCTCCGCTCTACCAACTGAGCTATCGAAGGACCTGGCTCTGTTCTGGGCCACGAAACCAGATGGACACCAGAGCCCTATGGAAAAGACCCTAAAAACACTGCAAAAAAATGAAATCTAACCAAGTGTTATTGATCTTATATGAAGATCAACACATGGATTTGGTAATGCTTTTTAAATGAAGTCAAATGATTTGATGAGAAAGCACTAGGTAAGTGTCTTTATACTGAAAACAGTACCAGGTAGATTTTTTTTTTTTTGATATAAGATTAATGACACTCGGCTAGATTTGATTGGATAAACCGTTTTTGCAGCGAAGCCATCTCCCGCAGTCTGCCCCGCAGAGAGCAAGACGTCACGTCCACTCGTGCCAAAGGCAAACAGCATGTCTCCCTGGTGGTCTAGTGGTTAGGATTCGGCGCTCTCACCGCCGCGGCCCGGGTTCGATTCCCGGTCAGGGAATGCGGCTTTTGCCAGGCCTTGGTCTTGTCGCAGACAAAGAGATCACCAAAAAGCATCGCTTCCTTCGAGCCGGAGTCGAACCAGCGACCTAAGGATGGCCGGTTGTTCACCTACAGTCCTCCGCTCTACCAACTGAGCTATCGAAGGACCTGGCTCTGTTCTGGGCCACGAAACCAGATGGACACCAGAGCCCTATGGAAAAGACCCTAAAAACACTGCAAAAAAATGAAATCTAACCAAGTGTTATTGATCTTATATGAAGATCAACACATGGATTTGGTAATGCTTTTTAAATGAAGTCAAATGATTTGATGAGAAAGCACTAGGTAAGTGTCTTTATACTGAAAACAGTACCAGGTAGATTTTTTTTTTTTTGATATAAGATTAATGACACTCGGCTAGATTTGATTGGATAAACCGTTTTTGCAGCGAAGCCATCTCCCGCAGTCTGCCCCGCAGAGAGCAAGACGTCACGTCCACTCGTGCCAAAGGCAAACAGCATGTCTCCCTGGTGGTCTAGTGGTTAGGATTCGGCGCTCTCACCGCCGCGGCCCGGGTTCGATTCCCGGTCAGGGAATGCGGCTTTTGCCAGGCCTTGGTCTTGTCGCAGACAAAGAGATCACCAAAAAGCATCGCTTCCTTCGAGCCGGAGTCGAACCAGCGACCTAAGGATGGCCGGTTGTTCACCTACAGTCCTCCGCTCTACCAACTGAGCTATCGAAGGACCTGGCTCTGTTCTGGGACACGAAACCAGATGGACACCAGAGCCCTATGGAAAAGACCCTAAAAACACTGCAAAAAAATGAAATCTAACCAAGTGTTATTGATCTTATATGAAGATCAACACATGGATTTGGTAATGCTTTTTAAATGAAGTCAAATGATTTGATGAGAAAGCACTAGGTAAGTGTCTTTATACTGAAAACAGTACCAGGTAGATTTTTTTTTTTTTGATATAAGATTAATGACACTCGGCTAGATTTGATTGGATAAACCGTTTTTGCAGCGAAGCCATCTCCCGCAGTCTGCCCCGCAGAGAGCAAGACGTCACGTCCACTCGTGCCAAAGGCAAAAAGCATGTCTCCCTGGTGGTCTAGTGGTTAGGATTCGGCGCTCTCACCGCCGCGGCCCGGGTTCGATTCCCGGTCAGGGAATGCGGCTTTTGCCAGGCCTTGGTCTTGTCGCAGACAAAGAGATCACCAAAAAGCATCGCTTCCTTCGAGCCGGAGTCGAACAAGCGACCTAAGGATGGCCGGTTGTTCACCTACAGTCCTCCGCTCTACCAACTGAGCTATCGAAGGACCTGGCTCTGTTCTGGGACACGAAACCAGATGGACACCAGAGCCCTATGGAAAAGACCCTAAAAACACTGCAAAAAAATGAAATCTAACCAAGTGTTATTGATCTTATATGAAGATCAACACATGGATTTGGTAATGCTTTTTAAATGAAGTCAAATGATTTGATGAGAAAGCACTAGGTAAGTGTCTTTATACTGAAAACAGTACCAGGTAGATTTTTTTTTTTTTGATATAAGATTAATGACACTCGGCTAGATTTGATTGGATAAACCGTTTTTGCAGCGAAGCCATCTCCCGCAGTCTGCCCCGCAGAGAGCAAGACGTCACGTCCACTCGTGCCAAAGGCAAACAGCATGTCTCCCTGGTGGTCTAGTGGTTAGGATTCGGCGCTCTCACCGCCGCGGCCCGGGTTCGATTCCCGGTCAGGGAATGCGGCTTTTGCCAGGCCTTGGTCTTGTCGCAGACAAACAGATCACCAAAAAGCATCGCTTCCCTCGAGCCGGAGTCGAACCAGCGACCTAAGGATGGCCGGTTGTTCACCTACAGTCCTCCGCTCTACCAACTGAGCTATCGAAGGACCTGGCTCTGTTCTGGGACACGAAACCAGATGGACACCAGAGCCCTATGGAAAAGACCCTAAAAACACTGCAAAAAAATGAAATCTAACCAAGTGTTATTGATCTTATATGAAGATCAACACATGGATTTGGTAATGCTTTTTAAATGAAGTCAAATGATTTGATGAGAAAGCACTAGGTAAGTGTCTTTATACTGAAAACAGTGCCAGGTAGATTTTTTTTTTTTTGATATAAGATTAATGACACTCGGCTAGATTTGATTGGATAAACCGTTTTTGCAGCGAAGCCATCTCCCGCAGTCTGCCCCGCAGAGAGCAAGACGTCACGTCCACTCGTGCCAAAGGCAAACAGCATGTCTCCCTGGTGGTCTAGTGGTTAGGATTCGGCGCTCTCACCGCCGCGGCCCGGGTTCGATTCCCGGTCAGGGAATGCGGCTTTTGCCAGGCCTTGGTCTTGTCGCAGACAAAGAGATCACCAAAAAGCATCGCTTCCTTCGAGCCGGAGTCGAACCAGCGACCTAAGGATGGCCGGTTGTTCACCTACAGTCCTCCGCTCTACCAACTGAGCTATCGAAGGACCTGGCTCTGTTCTGGGACACGAAACCAGATGGACACCAGAGCCCTATGGAAAAGACCCTAAAAACACTGCAAAAAAATGAAATCTAACCAAGTGTTATTGATCTTATATGAAGATCAACACATGGATTTGGTAATGCTTTTTAAATGAAGTCAAATGATTTGATGAGAAAGCACTAGGTAAGTGTCTTTATACTGAAAACAGTACCAGGTAGATTTTTTTTTTTTTTGATATAAGATTAATGACACTCGGCTAGATTTGATTGGATAAACCGTTTTTGCAGCGAAGCCATCTCCCGCAGTCTGCCCCGCAGAGAGCAAGACGTCACGTCCACTCGTGCCAAAGGCAAACAGCATGTCTCCCTGGTGGTCTAGTGGTTAGGATTCGGCGCTCTCACCGCCGCGGCCCGGGTTCGATTCCCGGTCAGGGAATGCGGCTTTTGCCAGGCCTTGGGCTTGTCGCAGACAAAGAGATCACCAAAAAGCATCGCTTCCTTCGAGCCGGAGTCGAACCAGCTACCTAAGGATGGCCGGTTGTTCACCTACAGTCCTCCGCTCTACCAACTGAGCTATCGAAGGACCTGGCTCTGTTCTGGGACACGAAACCAGATGGACACCAGAGCCCTATGGAAAAGACCCTAAAAACACTGCAAAAAAATGAACTCTAACCAAGTGTTATTGATCTTATATGAAGATCAACACATGGATTTGGTAATGCTTTTTAAATGAAGTCAAATGATTTGATGAGAAAGCACTAGGTAAGTGTCTTTATACTGAAAACAGTACCAGGTAGATTTTTTTTTTTTTGATATAAGATTAATGACACTCGGCTAGATTTGATTGGATAAACCGTTTTTGCAGCGAAGCCATCTCCCGCAGTCTGCCCCGCAGAGAGCAAGACGTCACGTCCACTCGTGCCAAAGGCAAACAGCATGTCTCCCTGGTGGTCTAGTGGTTAGGATTCGGCGCTCTCACCGCCGCGGCCCGGGTTCGATTCCCGGTCAGGGAATGTGGCTTTTGCCAGGCCTTGGTCTTGTCGCAGACAAAGAGATCACCAAAAAGCATCGCTTCCTTCGAGCCGGAGTCGAACCAGCGACCTAAGGATGGCCGGTTGTTCACCTACAGTCCTCCGCTCTACCAACTGAGCTATCGAAGGACCTGGCTCTGTTCTGGGACACGAAACCAGATGGACACCAGAGCCCTATGGAAAAGACCCTAAAAACACTGCAAAAAAATGAAATCTAACCAAGTGTTATTGATCTTATATGAAGATCAACACATGGATTTGGTAATGCTTTTTAAATGAAGTCAAATGATTTGATGAGAAAGCACTAGGTAAGTGTCTTTATACTGAAAACAGTACCAGGTAGATTTTTTTTTTTTTTGATATAAGATTAATGACACTCGGCTAGATTTGATTGGATAAACCGTTTTTGCAGCGAAGCCATCTCCCGCAGTCTGCCCCGCAGAGAGCAAGACGTCACGTCCACTCGTGCCAAAGGCAAACAGCATGTCTCCCTGGTGGTCTAGTGGTTAGGATTCGGCGCTCTCACCGCCGCGGCCCGGGTTCGATTCCCGGTCAGGGAATGCGGCTTTTGCCAGGCCTTGGTCTTGTCGCAGACAAAGAGATCACCAAAAAGCATCGCTTCCCTCGAGCCGGAGTCGAACCAGCGACCTAAGGATGGCCGGTTGTTCACCTACAGTCCTCCGCTCTACCAACTGAGCTATCGAAGGACCTGGCTCTGTTCTGGGACACGAAACCAGATGGACACCAGAGCCCTATGGAAAAGACCCTAAAAACACTGCAAAAAAATGAAATCTAACCAAGTGTTATTGATCTTATATGAAGATCAACACATGGATTTGGTAATGCTTTTTAAATGAAGTCAAATGATTTGATGAGAAAGCACTAGGTAAGTGTCTTTATACTGAAAACAGTACCAGGTAGATTTTTTTTTTTTTGATATAAGATTAATGACACTCGGCTAGATTTGATTGGATAAACCGTTTTTGCAGCGAAGCCATCTCCCGCAGTCTGCCCCGCAGAGAGCAAGACGTCACGTCCACTCGTGCCAAAGGCAAACAGCATGTCTCCCTGGTGGTCTAGTGGTTAGGATTCGGCGCTCTCACCGCCGCGGCCCGGGTTCGATTCCCGGTCAGGGAATGCGGCTTTTGCAAGGCCTTGGTCTTGTCGCAGACAAAGAGATCACCAAAAAGCATCGCTTCCTTCGAGCCGGAGTCGAACCAGCGACCTAAGGATGGCCGGTTGTTCACCTACAGTCCTCCGCTCTACCAACTGAGCTATCGAAGGACCTGGCTCTGTTCTGGGACACGAAACCAGATGGACACCAGAGCCCTATGGAAAAGACCCTAAAAACACTGCAAAAAAATGAAATCTAACCAAGTGTTATTGATCTTATATGAAGATCAACACATGGATTTGGTAATGCTTTTTAAATGAAGTCAAATGATTTGATGAGAAAGCACTAGGTAAGTGTCTTTATACTGAAAACAGTACCAGGTAGATTTTTTTTTTTTTGATATAAGATTAATGACACTCGGCTAGATTTGATTGGATAAACCGTTTTTGCAGCGAAGCCATCTCCCGCAGTCTGCCCCGCAGAGAGCAAGACGTCACGTCCACTCGTGCCAAAGGCAAACAGCATGTCTCCCTGGTGGTCTAGTGGTTAGGATTCGGCGCTCTCACCGCCGCGGCCCGGGTTCGATTCCCGGTCAGGGAATGCGGCTTTTGCCAGGCCTTGGTCTTGTCGCAGACAAACAGATCACCAAAAAGCATCGCTTCCCTCGAGCCGGAGTCGAACCAGCGACCTAAGGATGGCCGGTTGTTCACCTACAGTCCTCCGCTCTACCAACTGAGCTATCGAAGGACCTGGCTCTGTTCTGGGACACGAAACCAGATGGACACCAGAGCCCTATGGAAAAGACCCTAAAAACACTGCAAAAAAATGAAATCTAACCAAGTGTTATTGATCTTATATGAAGATCAACACATGGATTTGGTAATGCTTTTTAAATGAAGTCAAATGATTTGATGAGAAAGCACTAGGTAAGTGTCTTTATACTGAAAACAGTGCCAGGTAGATTTTTTTTTTTTTGATATAAGATTAATGACACTCGGCTAGATTTGATTGGATAAACCGTTTTTGCAGCGAAGCCATCTCCCGCAGTCTGCCCCGCAGAGAGCAAGACGTCACGTCCACTCGTGCCAAAGGCAAACAGCATGTCTCCCTGGTGGTCTAGTGGTTAGGATTCGGCGCTCTCACCGCCGCGGCCCGGGTTCGATTCCCGGTCAGGGAATGCGGCTTTTGCCAGGCCTTGGTCTTGTCGCAGACAAAGAGATCACCAAAAAGCATCGCTTCCTTCGAGCCGGAGTCGAACCAGCGACCTAAGGATGGCCGGTTGTTCACCTACAGTCCTCCGCTCTACCAACTGAGCTATCGAAGGACCTGGCTCTGTTCTGGGACACGAAACCAGATGGACACCAGAGCCCTATGGAAAAGACCCTAAAAACACTGCAAAAAAATGAAATCTAACCAAGTGTTATTGATCTTATATGAAGATCAACACATGGATTTGGTAATGCTTTTTAAATGAAGTCAAATGATTTGATGAGAAAGCACTAGGTAAGTGTCTTTATACTGAAAACAGTACCAGGTAGATTTTTTTTTTTTTTTATATAAGATTAATGACACTCGGCTAGATTTGATTGGATAAACCGTTTTTGCAGCGAAGCCATCTCCCGCAGTCTGCCCCGCAGAGAGCAAGACGTCACGTCCACTCGTGCCAAAGGCAAACAGCATGTCTCCCTGGTGGTCTAGTGGTTAGGATTCGGCGCTCTCACCGCCGCGGCCCGGGTTCGATTCCCGGTCAGGGAATGCGGCTTTTGCCAGGCCTTGGGCTTGTCGCAGACAAAGAGATCACCAAAAAGCATCGCTTCCTTCGAGCCGGAGTCGAACCAGCTACCTAAGGATGGCCGGTTGTTCACCTACAGTCCTCCGCTCTACCAACTGAGCTATCGAAGGACCTGGCTCTGTTCTGGGACACGAAACCAGATGGACACCAGAGCCCTATGGAAAAGACCCTAAAAACACTGCAAAAAAATGAACTCTAACCAAGTGTTATTGATCTTATATGAAGATCAACACATGGATTTGGTAATGCTTTTTAAATGAAGTCAAATGATTTGATGAGAAAGCACTAGGTAAGTGTCTTTATACTGAAAACAGTACCAGGTAGATTTTTTTTTTTTTGATATAAGATTAATGACACTCGGCTAGATTTGATTGGATAAACCGTTTTTGCAGCGAAGCCATCTCCCGCAGTCTGCCCCGCAGAGAGCAAGACGTCACGTCCACTCGTGCCAAAGGCAAACAGCATGTCTCCCTGGTGGTCTAGTGGTTAGGATTCGGCGCTCTCACCGCCGCGGCCCGGGTTCGATTCCCGGTCAGGGAATGCGGCTTTTGCCAGGCCTTGGTCTTGTCGCAGACAAAGAGATCACCAAAAAGCATCGCTTCCTTCGAGCCGGAGTCGAACCAGCGACCTAAGGATGGCCGGTTGTTCACCTACAGTCCTCCGCTCTACCAACTGAGCTATCGAAGGACCTGGCTCTGTTCTGGGACACGAAACCAGATGGACACCAGAGCCCTATGGAAAAGACCCTAAAAACACTGCAAAAAAATGAAATCTAACCAAGTGTTATTGATCTTATATGAAGATCAACACATGGATTTGGTAATGCTTTTTAAATGAAGTCAAATGATTTGATGAGAAAGCACTAGGTAAGTGTCTTTATACTGAAAACAGTACCAGGTAGATTTTTTTTTTTTTTGATATAAGATTAATGACACTCGGCTAGATTTGATTGGATAAACCGTTTTTGCAGCGAAGCCATCTCCCGCAGTCTGCCCCGCAGAGAGCAAGACGTCACGTCCACTCGTGCCAAAGGCAAACAGCATGTCTCCCTGGTGGTCTAGTGGTTAGGATTCGGCGCTCTCACCGCCGCGGCCCGGGTTCGATTCCCGGTCAGGGAATGCGGCTTTTGCCAGGCCTTGGTCTTGTCGCAGACAAAGAGATCACCAAAAAGCATCGCTTCCTTCGAGCCGGAGTCGAACCAGCGACCTAAGGATGGCCGGTTGTTCACCTACAGTCCTCCGCTCTACCAACTGAGCTATCGAAGGACCTGGCTCTGTTCTGGGACACGAAACCAGATGGACACCAGAGCCCTATGGAAAAGACCCTAAAAACACTGCAAAAAAATGAAATCTAACCAAGTGTTATTGATCTTATATGAAGATCAACACATGGATTTGGTAATGCTTTTTAAATGAAGTCAAATGATTTGATGAGAAAGCACTAGGTAAGTGTCTTTATACTGAAAACAGTACCAGGTAGATTTTTTTTTTTTTGATATAAGATTAATGACACTCGGCTAGATTTGATTGGATAAACCGTTTTTGCAGCGAAGCCATCTCCCGCAGTCTGCCCCGCAGAGAGCAAGACGTCACGTCCACTCGTGCCAAAGGCAAACAGCATGTCTCCCTGGTGGTCTAGTGGTTAGGATTCGGCGCTCTCACCGCCGCGGCCCGGGTTCGATTCCCGGTCAGGGAATGCGGCTTTTGCCAGGCCTTGGGCTTGTCGCAGACAAAGAGATCACCAAAAAGCATCGCTTCCTTCGAGCCGGAGTCGAACCAGCGACCTAAGGATGGCCGGTTGTTCACCTACAGTCCTCCGCTCTACCAACTGAGCTATCGAAGGACCTGGCTCTGCTCTGGGACACGAAACCAGATGGACACCAGAGCCCTATGGAAAAGACCCTAAAAACACTGCAAAAAAATGAAATCTAACCAAGTGTTATTGATCTTATATGAAGATCAACACATGGATTTGGTAATGCTTTTTAAATGAAGTCAAATGATTTGATGAGAAAGCACTAGGTAAGTGTCTTTATACTGAAAACAGTACCAGGTAGATTTTTTTTTTTTTGATATAAGATTAATGACACTCGGCTAGATTTGATTGGATAAACCGTTTTTGCAGCGAAGCCATCTCCCGCAGTCTGCCCCGCAGAGAGCAAGACGTCACGTCCACTCGTGCCAAAGGCAAACAGCATGTCTCCCTGGTGGTCTAGTGGTTAGGATTCGGCGCTCTCACCGCCGCGGCCCGGGTTCGATTCCCGGTCAGGGAATGCGGCTTTTGCCAGGCCTTGGTCTTGTCGCAGACAAAGAGATCACCAAAAAGCATCGCTTCCTTCGAGCCGGAGTCGAACCAGCGACCTAAGGATGGCCGGTTGTTCACCTACAGTCCTCCGCTCTACCAACTGAGCTATCGAAGGACCTGGCTCTGTTCTGGGCCACGAAACCAGATGGACACCAGAGCCCTATGGAAAAGACCCTAAAAACACTGCAAAAAAATGAAATCTAACCAAGTGTTATTGATCTTATATGAAGATCAACACATGGATTTGGTAATGCTTTTTAAATGAAGTCAAATGATTTGATGAGAAAGCACTAGGTAAGTGTCTTTATACTGAAAACAGTACCAGGTAGATTTTTTTTTTTTTGATATAAGATTAATGACACTCGGCTAGATTTGATTGGATAAACCGTTTTTGCAGCGAAGCCATCTCCCGCAGTCTGCCCCGCAGAGAGCAAGACGTCACGTCCACTCGTGCCAAAGGCAAACAGCATGTCTCCCTGGTGGTCTAGTGGTTAGGATTCGGCGCTCTCACCGCCGCGGCCCGGGTTCGATTCCCGGTCAGGGAATGCGGCTTTTGCCAGGCCTTGGGCTTGTCGCAGACAAAGAGATCACCAAAAAGCATCGCTTCCTTCGAGCCGGAGTCGAACCAGCGACCTAAGGATGGCCGGTTGTTCACCTACAGTCCTCCGCTCTACCAACTGAGCTATCGAAGGACCTGGCTCTGCTCTGGGACACGAAACCAGATGGACACCAGAGCCCTATGGAAAAGACCCTAAAAACACTGCAAAAAAATGAAATCTAACCAAGTGTTATTGATCTTATATGAAGATCAACACATGGATTTGGTAATGCTTTTTAAATGAAGTCAAATGATTTGATGAGAAAGCACTAGGTAAGTGTCTTTATACTGAAAACAGTACCAGGTAGATTTTTTTTTTTTTGATATAAGATTAATGACACTCGGCTAGATTTGATTGGATAAACCGTTTTTGCAGCGAAGCCATCTCCCGCAGTCTGCCCCGCAGAGAGCAAGACGTCACGTCCACTCGTGCCAAAGGCAAACAGCATGTCTCCCTGGTGGTCTAGTGGTTAGGATTCGGCGCTCTCACCGCCGCGGCCCGGGTTCGATTCCCGGTCAGGGAATGCGGCTTTTGCCAGGCCTTGGTCTTGTCGCAGACAAAGAGATCACCAAAAAGCATCGCTTCCGTCGAGCCGGAGTCGAACCAGCGACCTAAGGATGGCCGGTTGTTCACCTACAGTCCTCCGCTCTACCAACTGAGCTATCGAAGGACCTGGCTCTGTTCTGGGACACGAAACCAGATGGACACCAGAGCCCTATGGAAAAGACCCTAAAAACACTGCAAAAAAATGAACTCTAACCAAGTGTTATTGATCTTATATGAAGATCAACACATGGATTTGGTAATGCTTTTTAAATGAAGTCAAATGATTTGATGAGAAAGCACTAGGTAAGTGTCTTTATACTGAAAACAGTACCAGGTAGATTTTTTTTTTTTTGATATAAGATTAATGACACTCGGCTAGATTTGATTGGATAAACCGTTTTTGCAGCGAAGCCATCTCCCGCAGTCTGCCCCGCAGAGAGCAAGACGTCACGTCCACTCGTGCCAAAGGCAAACAGCATGTCTCCCTGGTGGTCTAGTGGTTAGGATTCGGCGCTCTCACCGCCGCGGCCCGGGTTCGATTCCCGGTCAGGGAATGCGGCTTTTGCCAGGCCTTGGTCTTGTCGCAGACAAAGAGATCACCAAAAAGCATCGCTTCCTTCGAGCCGGAGTCGAACCAGCGACCTAAGGATGGCCGGTTGTTCACCTACAGTCCTCCGCTCTACCAACTGAGCTATCGAAGGACCTGGCTCTGTTCTGGGCCACGAAACCAGATGGACACCAGAGCCCTATGGAAAAGACCCTAAAAACACTGCAAAAAAATGAAATCTAACCAAGTGTTATTGATCTTATATGAAGATCAACACATGGATTTGGTAATGCTTTTTAAATGAAGTCAAATGATTTGATGAGAAAGCACTAGGTAAGTGTCTTTATACTGAAAACAGTACCAGGTAGATTTTTTTTTTTTTGATATAAGATTAATGACACTCGGCTAGATTTGATTGGATAAACCGTTTTTGCAGCGAAGCCATCTCCCGCAGTCTGCCCCGCAGAGAGCAAGACGTCACGTCCACTCGTGCCAAAGGCAGACAGCATGTCTCCCTGGTGGTCTAGTGGTTAGGATTCGGCGCTCTCACCGCCGCGGCCCGGGTTCGATTCCCGGTCAGGGAATGCGGCTTTTGCCAGGCCTTGGTCTTGTCGCAGACAAAGAGATCACCAAAAAGCATCGCTTCCTTCGAGCCGGAGTCGAACCAGCGACCTAAGGATGGCCGGTTGTTCACCTACAGTCCTCCGCTCTACCAACTGAGCTATCGAAGGACCTGGCTCTGTTCTGGGCCACGAAACCAGATGGACACCAGAGCCCTATGGAAAAGACCCTAAAAACACTGGAAAAAAATGAAATCTAACCAAGTGTTATTGATCTTATATGAAGATCAACACATGGATTTGGTAATGCTTTTTAAATGAAGTCAAATGATTTGATGAGAAAGCACTAGGTAAGTGTCTTTATACTGAAAACAGTACCAGGTAGATTTTTTTTTTTTTGATATAAGATTAATGACACTCGGCTAGATTTGATTGGATAAACCGTTTTTGCAGCGAAGCCATCTCCCGCAGTCTGCCCCGCAGAGAGCAAGACGTCACGTCCACTCGTGCCAAAGGCAAACAGCATGTCTCCCTGGTGGTCTAGTGGTTAGGATTCGGCGCTCTCACCGCCGCGGCCCGGGTTCGATTCCCGGTCAGGGAATGCGGCTTTTGCCAGGCCTTGGGCTTGTCGCAGACAAAGAGATCACCAAAAAGCATCGCTTCCTTCGAGCCGGAGTCGAACCAGCGACCTAAGGATGGCCGGTTGTTCACCTACAGTCCTCCGCTCTACCAACTGAGCTATCGAAGGACCTGGCTCTGTTCTGGGACACGAAACCAGATGGACACCAGAGCCCTATGGAAAAGACCCTAAAAACACTGCAAAAAAATGAAATCTAACCAAGTGTTATTGATCTTATATGAAGATCAACACATGGATTTGGTAATGCTTTTTAAATGAAGTCAAATGATTTGATGAGAAAGCACTAGGTAAGTGTCTTTATACTGAAAACAGTACCAGGTAGATTTTTTTTTTTTTGATATAAGATTAATGACACTCGGCTAGATTTGATTGGATAAACCGTTTTTGCAGCGAAGCCATCTCCCGCAGTCTGCCCCGCAGAGAGCAAGACGTCACGTCCACTCGTGCCAAAGGCAAACAGCATGTCTCCCTGGTGGTGTAGTGGTTAGGATTCGGCGCTCTCACCGCCGCGGCCCGGGTTCGATTCCCGGTCAGGGAATGCGGCTTTTGCCAGGCCTTGGTCTTGTCGCAGACAAAGAGATCACCAAAAAGCATCGCTTCCTTCGAGCCGGAGTCGAACCAGCGACCTAAGGATGGCCGGTTGTTCACCTACAGTCCTCCGCTCCACCAACTGAGCTATCGAAGGACCTGGCTCTGTTCTGGGACACGAAACCAGATGGACACCAGAGCCCTATGGAAAAGACCCTAAAAACACTGCAAAAAAATGAACTCTAACCAAGTGTTATTGATCTTATATGAAGATCAACACATGGATTTGGTAATGCTTTTTAAATGAAGTCAAATGATTTGATGAGAAAGCACTAGGTAAGTGTCTTTATACTGAAAACAGTACCAGGTAGATTTTTTTTTTTTTGATATAAGATTAATGACACTCGGCTAGATTTGATTGGATAAACCGTTTTTGCAGCGAAGCCATCTCCCGCAGTCTGCCCCGCAGAGAGCAAGACGTCACGTCCACTCGTGCCAAAGGCAAACAGCATGTCTCCCTGGTGGTCTAGTGGTTAGGATTCGGCGCTCTCACCGCCGCGGCCCGGGTTCGATTCCCGGTCAGGGAATGCGGCTTTTGCCAGGCCTTGGTCTTGTCGCAGACAAAGAGATCACCAAAAAGCATCGCTTCCTTCGAGCCGGAGTCGAACCAGCGACCTAAGGATGGCCGGTTGTTCACCTACAGTCCTCCGCTCTACCAACTGAGCTATCGAAGGACCTGGCTCTGTTCTGGGACACGAAACCAGATGGACACCAGAGCCCTATGGAAAAGACCCTAAAAACACTGCAAAAAAATGAAATCTAACCAAGTGTTATTGATCTTATATGAAGATCAACACATGGATTTGGTAATGCTTTTTAAATGAAGTCAAATGATTTGATGAGAAAGCACTAGGTAAGTGTCTTTATACTGAAAACAGTACCAGGTAGATTTTTTTTTTTTTTGATATAAGATTAATGACACTCGGCTAGATTTGATTGGATAAACCGTTTTTGCAGCGAAGCCATCTCCCGCAGTCTGCCCCGCAGAGAGCAAGACGTCACGTCCACTCGTGCCAAAGGCAAACAGCATGTCTCCCTGGTGGTCTAGTGGTTAGGATTCGGCGCTCTCACCGCCGCGGCCCGGGTTCGATTCCCGGTCAGGGAATGCGGCTTTTGCCAGGCCTTGGTCTTGTCGCAGACAAAGAGATCACCAAAAAGCATCGCTTCCTTCGAGCCGGAGTCGAACCAGCGACCTAAGGATGGCCGGTTGTTCACCTACAGTCCTCCACTCTACCAACTGAGCTATCGAAGGACCTGGCTCTGTTCTGGGACACGAAACCAGATGGACACCAGAGCCCTATGGAAAAGACCCTAAAAACACTGCAAAAAAATGAAATCTAACCAAGTGTTATTGATCTTATATGAAGATCAACACATGGATTTGGTAATGCTTTTTAAATGAAGTCAAATGATTTGATGAGAAAGCACTAGGTAAGTGTCTTTATACTGAAAACAGTACCAGGTAGATTTTTTTTTTTTTGATATAAGATTAATGACACTCGGCTAGATTTGATTGGATAAACCGTTTTTGCAGCGAAGCCATCTCCCGCAGTCTGCCCCGCAGAGAGCAAGACGTCACATCCACTCGTGCCAAAGGCAAACAGCATGTCTCCCTGGTGGTCTAGTGGTTAGGATTCGGCGCTCTCACCGCCGCGGCCCGGGTTCGATTCCCGGTCAGGGAATGCGGCTTTTGCCAGGCCTTGGTCTTGTCGCAGACAAAGAGATCACCAAAAAGCATCGCTTCCTTCGAGCCGGAGTCGAACCAGCAACCTAAGGATGGCCGGTTGTTCACCTACAGTCCTCCGCTCTACCAACTGAGCTATCGAAGGACCTGGCTCTGTTCTGGAACACGAAACCAGATGGACACCAGAGCCCTATGGAAAAGACCCTAAAAACACTGCAAAAAAATGAAATCTAACCAAGTGTTATTGATCTTATATGAAGATCAACACATGGATTTGGTAATGCTTTTTAAATGAAGTCAAATGATTTGATGAGAAAGCACTAGGTAAGTGTCTTTATACTGAAAACAGTACCAGGTAGATTTTTTTTTTTTTGATATAAGATTAATGACACTCGGCTAGATTTGATTGGATAAACCGTTTTTGCAGCGAAGCCATCTCCCGCAGTCTGCCCCGCAGAGAGCAAGACGTCACGTCCACTCGTGCCAAAGGCAAACAGCATGTCTCCCTGGTGGTCTAGTGGTTAGGATTCGGCGCTCTCACCGCCGCGGCCCGGGTTCGATTCCCGGTCAGGGAATGCGGCTTTTGCCAGGCCTTGGGCTTGTCGCAGACAAAGAGATCACCAAAAAGCATCGCTTCCTTCGAGCCGGAGTCGAACCAGCGACCTAAGGATGGCCGGTTGTTCACCTACAGTCCTCCGCTCTACCAACTGAGCTATCGAAGGACCTGGCTCTGTTCTGGGACACGAAACCAGATGGACACCAGAGCCCTATGGAAAAGACCCTAAAAACACTGCAAAAAAATGAAATCTAACCAAGTGTTATTGATCTTATATGAAGATCAACACATGGATTTGGTAATGCTTTTTAAATGAAGTCAAATGATTTGATGAGAAAGCACTAGGTAAGTGTCTTTATACTGAAAACAGTACCAGGTAGATTTTTTTTTTTTTGATATAAGATTAATGACACTCGGCTAGATTTGATTGGATAAACCGTTTTTGCAGCGAAGCCATCTCCCGCAGTCTGCCCCGCAGAGAGCAAGACGTCACGTCCACTCGTGCCAAAGGCAAACAGCATGTCTCCCTGGTGGTGTAGTGGTTAGGATTCGGCGCTCTCACCGCCGCGGCCCGGGTTCGATTCCCGGTCAGGGAATGCGGCTTTTGCCAGGCCTTGGTCTTGTCGCAGACAAAGAGATCACCAAAAAGCATCGCTTCCTTCGAGCCGGAGTCGAACCAGCGACCTAAGGATGGCCGGTTGTTCACCTACAGTCCTCCGCTCCACCAACTGAGCTATCGAAGGACCTGGCTCTGTTCTGGGACACGAAACCAGATGGACACCAGAGCCCTATGGAAAAGACCCTAAAAACACTGCAAAAAAATGAACTCTAACCAAGTGTTATTGATCTTATATGAAGATCAACACATGGATTTGGTAATGCTTTTTAAATGAAGTCAAATGATTTGATGAGAAAGCACTAGGTAAGTGTCTTTATACTGAAAACAGTACCAGGTAGATTTTTTTTTTTTTGATATAAGATTAATGACACTCGGCTAGATTTGATTGGATAAACCGTTTTTGCAGCGAAGCCATCTCCCGCAGTCTGCCCCGCAGAGAGCAAGACGTCACGTCCACTCGTGCCAAAGGCAAACAGCATGTCTCCCTGGTGGTCTAGTGGTTAGGATTCGGCGCTCTCACCGCCGCGGCCCGGGTTCGATTCCCGGTCAGGGAATGCGGCTTTTGCCAGGCCTTGGTCTTGTCGCAGACAAAGAGATCACCAAAAAGCATCGCTTCCTTCGAGCCGGAGTCGAACCAGCGACCTAAGGATGGCCGGTTGTTCACCTACAGTCCTCCGCTCTACCAACTGAGCTATCGAAGGACCTGGCTCTGTTCTGGGACACGAAACCAGATGGACACCAGAGCCCTATGGAAAAGACCCTAAAAACACTGCAAAAAAATGAAATCTAACCAAGTGTTATTGATCTTATATGAAGATCAACACATGGATTTGGTAATGCTTTTTAAATGAAGTCAAATGATTTGATGAGAAAGCACTAGGTAAGTGTCTTTATACTGAAAACAGTACCAGGTAGATTTTTTTTTTTTTTGATATAAGATTAATGACACTCGGCTAGATTTGATTGGATAAACCGTTTTTGCAGCGAAGCCATCTCCCGCAGTCTGCCCCGCAGAGAGCAAGACGTCACGTCCACTCGTGCCAAAGGCAAACAGCATGTCTCCCTGGTGGTCTAGTGGTTAGGATTCGGCGCTCTCACCGCCGCGGCCCGGGTTCGATTCCCGGTCAGGGAATGCGGCTTTTGCCAGGCCTTGGTCTTGTCGCAGACAAAGAGATCACCAAAAAGCATCGCTTCCTTCGAGCCGGAGTCGAACCAGCGACCTAAGGATGGCCGGTTGTTCACCTACAGTCCTCCACTCTACCAACTGAGCTATCGAAGGACCTGGCTCTGTTCTGGGACACGAAACCAGATGGACACCAGAGCCCTATGGAAAAGACCCTAAAAACACTGCAAAAAAATGAAATCTAACCAAGTGTTATTGATCTTATATGAAGATCAACACATGGATTTGGTAATGCTTTTTAAATGAAGTCAAATGATTTGATGAGAAAGCACTAGGTAAGTGTCTTTATACTGAAAACAGTACCAGGTAGATTTTTTTTTTTTTGATATAAGATTAATGACACTCGGCTAGATTTGATTGGATAAACCGTTTTTGCAGCGAAGCCATCTCCCGCAGTCTGCCCCGCAGAGAGCAAGACGTCACATCCACTCGTGCCAAAGGCAAACAGCATGTCTCCCTGGTGGTCTAGTGGTTAGGATTCGGCGCTCTCACCGCCGCGGCCCGGGTTCGATTCCCGGTCAGGGAATGCGGCTTTTGCCAGGCCTTGGTCTTGTCGCAGACAAAGAGATCACCAAAAAGCATCGCTTCCTTCGAGCCGGAGTCGAACCAGCAACCTAAGGATGGCCGGTTGTTCACCTACAGTCCTCCGCTCTACCAACTGAGCTATCGAAGGACCTGGCTCTGTTCTGGAACACGAAACCAGATGGACACCAGAGCCCTATGGAAAAGACCCTAAAAACACTGCAAAAAAATGAAATCTAACCAAGTGTTATTGATCTTATATGAAGATCAACACATGGATTTGGTAATGCTTTTTAAATGAAGTCAAATGATTTGATGAGAAAGCACTAGGTAAGTGTCTTTATACTGAAAACAGTACCAGGTAGATTTTTTTTTTTTTGATATAAGATTAATGACACTCGGCTAGATTTGATTGGATAAACCGTTTTTGCAGCGAAGCCATCTCCCGCAGTCTGCCCCGCAGAGAGCAAGACGTCACGTCCACTCGTGCCAAAGGCAAACAGCATGTCTCCCTGGTGGTCTAGTGGTTAGGATTCGGCGCTCTCACCGCCGCGGCCCGGGTTCGATTCCCGGTCAGGGAATGCGGCTTTTGCCAGGCCTTGGGCTTGTCGCAGACAAAGAGATCACCAAAAAGCATCGCTTCCTTCGAGCCGGAGTCGAACCAGCGACCTAAGGATGGCCGGTTGTTCACCTACAGTCCTCCGCTCTACCAACTGAGCTATCGAAGGACCTGGCTCTGTTCTGGGACACGAAACCAGATGGACACCAGAGCCCTATGGAAAAGACCCTAAAAACACTGCAAAAAAATGAAATCTAACCAAGTGTTATTGATCTTATATGAAGATCAACACATGGATTTGGTAATGCTTTTTAAATGAAGTCAAATGATTTGATGAGAAAGCACTAGGTAAGTGTCTTTATACTGAAAACAGTACCAGGTAGATTTTTTTTTTTTTGATATAAGATTAATGACACTCGGCTAGATTTGATTGGATAAACCGTTTTTGCAGCGAAGCCATCTCCCGCAGTCTGCCCCGCAGAGAGCAAGACGTCACGTCCACTCGTGCCAAAGGCAAACAGCATGTCTCCCTGGTGGTGTAGTGGTTAGGATTCGGCGCTCTCACCGCCGCGGCCCGGGTTCGATTCCCGGTCAGGGAATGCGGCTTTTGCCAGGCCTTGGTCTTGTCGCAGACAAAGAGATCACCAAAAAGCATCGCTTCCTTCGAGCCGGAGTCGAACCAGCGACCTAAGGATGGCCGGTTGTTCACCTACAGTCCTCCGCTCCACCAACTGAGCTATCGAAGGACCTGGCTCTGTTCTGGGACACGAAACCAGATGGACACCAGAGCCCTATGGAAAAGACCCTAAAAACACTGCAAAAAAATGAACTCTAACCAAGTGTTATTGATCTTATATGAAGATCAACACATGGATTTGGTAATGCTTTTTAAATGAAGTCAAATGATTTGATGAGAAAGCACTAGGTAAGTGTCTTTATACTGAAAACAGTACCAGGTAGATTTTTTTTTTTTTGATATAAGATTAATGACACTCGGCTAGATTTGATTGGATAAACCGTTTTTGCAGCGAAGCCATCTCCCGCAGTCTGCCCCGCAGAGAGCAAGACGTCACGTCCACTCGTGCCAAAGGCAAACAGCATGTCTCCCTGGTGGTCTAGTGGTTAGGATTCGGCGCTCTCACCGCCGCGGCCCGGGTTCGATTCCCGGTCAGGGAATGCGGCTTTTGCCAGGCCTTGGTCTTGTCGCAGACAAAGAGATCACCAAAAAGCATCGCTTCCTTCGAGCCGGAGTCGAACCAGCGACCTAAGGATGGCCGGTTGTTCACCTACAGTCCTCCGCTCTACCAACTGAGCTATCGAAGGACCTGGCTCTGTTCTGGGACACGAAACCAGATGGACACCAGAGCCCTATGGAAAAGACCCTAAAAACACTGCAAAAAAATGAAATCTAACCAAGTGTTATTGATCTTATATGAAGATCAACACATGGATTTGGTAATGCTTTTTAAATGAAGTCAAATGATTTGATGAGAAAGCACTAGGTAAGTGTCTTTATACTGAAAACAGTACCAGGTAGATTTTTTTTTTTTTTGATATAAGATTAATGACACTCGGCTAGATTTGATTGGATAAACCGTTTTTGCAGCGAAGCCATCTCCCGCAGTCTGCCCCGCAGAGAGCAAGACGTCACGTCCACTCGTGCCAAAGGCAAACAGCATGTCTCCCTGGTGGTCTAGTGGTTAGGATTCGGCGCTCTCACCGCCGCGGCCCGGGTTCGATTCCCGGTCAGGGAATGCGGCTTTTGCCAGGCCTTGGTCTTGTCGCAGACAAAGAGATCACCAAAAAGCATCGCTTCCTTCGAGCCGGAGTCGAACCAGCGACCTAAGGATGGCCGGTTGTTCACCTACAGTCCTCCACTCTACCAACTGAGCTATCGAAGGACCTGGCTCTGTTCTGGGACACGAAACCAGATGGACACCAGAGCCCTATGGAAAAGACCCTAAAAACACTGCAAAAAAATGAAATCTAACCAAGTGTTATTGATCTTATATGAAGATCAACACATGGATTTGGTAATGCTTTTTAAATGAAGTCAAATGATTTGATGAGAAAGCACTAGGTAAGTGTCTTTATACTGAAAACAGTACCAGGTAGATTTTTTTTTTTTTGATATAAGATTAATGACACTCGGCTAGATTTGATTGGATAAACCGTTTTTGCAGCGAAGCCATCTCCCGCAGTCTGCCCCGCAGAGAGCAAGACGTCACATCCACTCGTGCCAAAGGCAAACAGCATGTCTCCCTGGTGGTCTAGTGGTTAGGATTCGGCGCTCTCACCGCCGCGGCCCGGGTTCGATTCCCGGTCAGGGAATGCGGCTTTTGCCAGGCCTTGGTCTTGTCGCAGACAAAGAGATCACCAAAAAGCATCGCTTCCTTCGAGCCGGAGTCGAACCAGCAACCTAAGGATGGCCGGTTGTTCACCTACAGTCCTCCGCTCTACCAACTGAGCTATCGAAGGACCTGGCTCTGTTCTGGAACACGAAACCAGATGGACACCAGAGCCCTATGGAAAAGACCCTAAAAACACTGCAAAAAAATGAAATCTAACCAAGTGTTATTGATCTTATATGAAGATCAACACATGGATTTGGTAATGCTTTTTAAATGAAGTCAAATGATTTGATGAGAAAGCACTAGGTAAGTGTCTTTATACTGAAAACAGTACCAGGTAGATTTTTTTTTTTTTGATATAAGATTAATGACACTCGGCTAGATTTGATTGGATAAACCGTTTTTGCAGCGAAGCCATCTCCCGCAGTCTGCCCCGCAGAGAGCAAGACGTCACGTCCACTCGTGCCAAAGGCAAACAGCATGTCTCCCTGGTGGTCTAGTGGTTAGGATTCGGCGCTCTCACCGCCGCGGCCCGGGTTCGATTCCCGGTCAGGGAATGCGGCTTTTGCCAGGCCTTGGGCTTGTCGCAGACAAAGAGATCACCAAAAAGCATCGCTTCCTTCGAGCCGGAGTCGAACCAGCGACCTAAGGATGGCCGGTTGTTCACCTACAGTCCTCCGCTCTACCAACTGAGCTATCGAAGGACCTGGCTCTGTTCTGGGACACGAAACCAGATGGACACCAGAGCCCTATGGAAAAGACCCTAAAAACACTGCAAAAAAATGAAATCTAACCAAGTGTTATTGATCTTATATGAAGATCAACACATGGATTTGGTAATGCTTTTTAAATGAAGTCAAATGATTTGATGAGAAAGCACTAGGTAAGTGTCTTTATACTGAAAACAGTACCAGGTAGATTTTTTTTTTTTTGATATAAGATTAATGACACTCGGCTAGATTTGATTGGATAAACCGTTTTTGCAGCGAAGCCATCTCCCGCAGTCTGCCCCGCAGAGAGCAAGACGTCACGTCCACTCGTGCCAAAGGCAAACAGCATGTCTCCCTGGTGGTGTAGTGGTTAGGATTCGGCGCTCTCACCGCCGCGGCCCGGGTTCGATTCCCGGTCAGGGAATGCGGCTTTTGCCAGGCCTTGGTCTTGTCGCAGACAAAGAGATCACCAAAAAGCATCGCTTCCTTCGAGCCGGAGTCGAACCAGCGACCTAAGGATGGCCGGTTGTTCACCTACAGTCCTCCGCTCCACCAACTGAGCTATCGAAGGACCTGGCTCTGTTCTGGGACACGAAACCAGATGGACACCAGAGCCCTATGGAAAAGACCCTAAAAACACTGCAAAAAAATGAACTCTAACCAAGTGTTATTGATCTTATATGAAGATCAACACATGGATTTGGTAATGCTTTTTAAATGAAGTCAAATGATTTGATGAGAAAGCACTAGGTAAGTGTCTTTATACTGAAAACAGTACCAGGTAGATTTTTTTTTTTTTGATATAAGATTAATGACACTCGGCTAGATTTGATTGGATAAACCGTTTTTGCAGCGAAGCCATCTCCCGCAGTCTGCCCCGCAGAGAGCAAGACGTCACGTCCACTCGTGCCAAAGGCAAACAGCATGTCTCCCTGGTGGTCTAGTGGTTAGGATTCGGCGCTCTCACCGCCGCGGCCCGGGTTCGATTCCCGGTCAGGGAATGCGGCTTTTGCCAGGCCTTGGTCTTGTCGCAGACAAAGAGATCACCAAAAAGCATCGCTTCCTTCGAGCCGGAGTCGAACCAGCGACCTAAGGATGGCCGGTTGTTCACCTACAGTCCTCCACTCTACCAACTGAGCTATCGAAGGACCTGGCTCTGTTCTGGGACACGAAACCAGATGGACACCAGAGCCCTATGGAAAAGACCCTAAAAACACTGCAAAAAAATGAAATCTAACCAAGTGTTATTGATCTTATATGAAGATCAACACATGGATTTGGTAATGCTTTTTAAATGAAGTCAAATGATTTGATGAGAAAGCACTAGGTAAGTGTCTTTATACTGAAAACAGTACCAGGTAGATTTTTTTTTTTTTGATATAAGATTAATGACACTCGGCTAAATTTGATTGGATAAACCGTTTTTGCAGCGAAGCCATCTCCCGCAGTCTGCCCCGCAGAGAGCAAGACGTCACATCCACTCGTGCCAAAGGCAAACAGCATGTCTCCCTGGTGGTCTAGTGGTTAGGATTCGGCGCTCTCACCGCCGCGGCCCGGGTTCGATTCCCGGTCAGGGAATGCGGCTTTTGCCAGGCCTTGGTCTTGTCGCAGACAAAGAGATCACCAAAAAGCATCGCTTCCTTCGAGCCGGAGTCGAACCAGCAACCTAAGGATGGCCGGTTGTTCACCTACAGTCCTCCGCTCTACCAACTGAGCTATCGAAGGACCTGGCTCTGTTCTGGAACACGAAACCAGATGGACACCAGAGCCCTATGGAAAAGACCCTAAAAACACTGCAAAAAAATGAAATCTAACCAAGTGTTATTGATCTTATATGAAGATCAACACATGGATTTGGTAATGCTTTTTAAATGAAGTCAAATGATTTGATGAGAAAGCACTAGGTAAGTGTCTTTATACTGAAAACAGTACCAGGTAGATTTTTTTTTTTTTGATATAAGATTAATGACACTCGGCTAGATTTGATTGGATAAACCGTTTTTGCAGCGAAGCCATCTCCCGCAGTCTGCCCCGCAGAGAGCAAGACGTCACGTCCACTCGTGCCAAAGGCAAACAGCATGTCTCCCTGGTGGTCTAGTGGTTAGGATTCGGCGCTCTCACCGCCGCGGCCCGGGTTCGATTCCCGGTCAGGGAATGCGGCTTTTGCCAGGCCTTGGTCTTGTCGCAGACAAAGAGATCACCAAAAAGCATCGCTTCCTTCGAGCCGGAGTCGAACCAGCGACCTAAGGATGGCCGGTTGTTCACCTACAGTCCTCCGCTCCACCAACTGAGCTATCGAAGGACCTGGCTCTGTTCTGGGACACGAAACCAGATGGACACCAGAGCCCTATGGAAAAGACCCTAAAAACACTGCAAAAAAATGAACTCTAACCAAGTGTTATTGATCTTATATGAAGATCAACACATGGATTTGGTAATGCTTTTTAAATGAAGTCAAATGATTTGATGAGAAAGCACTAGGTAAGTGTCTTTATACTGAAAACAGTACCAGGTAGATTTTTTTTTTTTTGATATAAGATTAATGACACTCGGCTAGATTTGATTGGATAAACCGTTTTTGCAGCGAAGCCATCTCCCGCAGTCTGCCCCGCAGAGAGCAAGACGTCACGTCCACTCGTGCCAAAGGCAAACAGCATGTCTCCCTGGTGGTCTAGTGGTTAGGATTCGGCGCTCTCACCGCCGCGGCCCGGGTTCGATTCCCGGTCAGGGAATGCGGCTTTTGCCAGGCCTTGGTCTTGTCGCAGACAAAGAGATCACCAAAAAGCATCGCTTCCTTCGAGCCGGAGTCGAACCAGCGACCTAAGGATGGCCGGTTGTTCACCTACAGTCCTCCGCTCTACCAACTGAGCTATCGAAGGACCTGGCTCTGTTCTGGGACACGAAACCAGATGGACACCAGAGCCCTATGGAAAAGACCCTAAAAACACTGCAAAAAAATGAAATCTAACCAAGTGTTATTGATCTTATATGAAGATCAACACATGGATTTGGTAATGCTTTTTAAATGAAGTCAAATGATTTGATGAGAAAGCACTAGGTAAGTGTCTTTATACTGAAAACAGTACCAGGTAGATTTTTTTTTTTTTTGATATAAGATTAATGACACTCGGCTAGATTTGATTGGATAAACCGTTTTTGCAGCGAAGCCATCTCCCGCAGTCTGCCCCGCAGAGAGCAAGACGTCACGTCCACTCGTGCCAAAGGCAAACAGCATGTCTCCCTGGTGGTCTAGTGGTTAGGATTCGGCGCTCTCACCGCCGCGGCCCGGGTTCGATTCCCGGTCAGGGAATGCGGCTTTTGCCAGGCCTTGGTCTTGTCGCAGACAAAGAGATCACCAAAAAGCATCGCTTCCTTCGAGCCGGAGTCGAACCAGCGACCTAAGGATGGCCGGTTGTTCACCTACAGTCCTCCACTCTACCAACTGAGCTATCGAAGGACCTGGCTCTGTTCTGGGACACGAAACCAGATGGACACCAGAGCCCTATGGAAAAGACCCTAAAAACACTGCAAAAAAATGAAATCTAACCAAGTGTTATTGATCTTATATGAAGATCAACACATGGATTTGGTAATGCTTTTTAAATGAAGTCAAATGATTTGATGAGAAAGCACTAGGTAAGTGTCTTTATACTGAAAACAGTACCAGGTAGATTTTTTTTTTTTTGATATAAGATTAATGACACTCGGCTAGATTTGATTGGATAAACCGTTTTTGCAGCGAAGCCATCTCCCGCAGTCTGCCCCGCAGAGAGCAAGACGTCACATCCACTCGTGCCAAAGGCAAACAGCATGTCTCCCTGGTGGTCTAGTGGTTAGGATTCGGCGCTCTCACCGCCGCGGCCCGGGTTCGATTCCCGGTCAGGGAATGCGGCTTTTGCCAGGCCTTGGTCTTGTCGCAGACAAAGAGATCACCAAAAAGCATCGCTTCCTTCGAGCCGGAGTCGAACCAGCAACCTAAGGATGGCCGGTTGTTCACCTACAGTCCTCCGCTCTACCAACTGAGCTATCGAAGGACCTGGCTCTGTTCTGGAACACGAAACCAGATGGACACCAGAGCCCTATGGAAAAGACCCTAAAAACACTGCAAAAAAATGAAATCTAACCAAGTGTTATTGATCTTATATGAAGATCAACACATGGATTTGGTAATGCTTTTTAAATGAAGTCAAATGATTTGATGAGAAAGCACTAGGTAAGTGTCTTTATACTGAAAACAGTACCAGGTAGATTTTTTTTTTTTTGATATAAGATTAATGACACTCGGCTAGATTTGATTGGATAAACCGTTTTTGCAGCGAAGCCATCTCCCGCAGTCTGCCCCGCAGAGAGCAAGACGTCACGTCCACTCGTGCCAAAGGCAAACAGCATGTCTCCCTGGTGGTCTAGTGGTTAGGATTCGGCGCTCTCACCGCCGCGGCCCGTGTTCGATTCCCGGTCAGGGAATGCGGCTTTTGCAAGGCCTTGGTCTTGTCGCAGACAAAGAGATCACCAAAAAGCATCGCTTCCTTCGAGCCGGAGTCGAACCAGCGACCTAAGGATGGCCGGTTGTTCACCTACAGTCCTCCGCTCTACCAACTGAGCTATCGAAGGACCTGGCTCTGTTCTGGGACACGAAACCAGATGGACACCAGAGCCCTATGGAAAAGACCCTAAAAACACTGCAAAAAAATGAAATCTAACCAAGTGTTATTGATCTTATATGAAGATCAACACATGGATTTGGTAATGCTTTTTAAATGAAGTCAAATGATTTGATGAGAAAGCACTAGGTAAGTGTCTTTATACTGAAAACAGTACCAGGTAGATTTTTTTTTTTTTGATATAAGATTAATGACACTCGGCTAGATTTGATTGGATAAACCGTTTTTGCAGCGAAGCCATCTCCCGCAGTCTGCCCCGCAGAGAGCAAGACGTCACATCCACTCGTGCCAAAGGCAAACAGCATGTCTCCCTGGTGGTCTAGTGGTTAGGATTCGGCGCTCTCACCGCCGCGGCCCGGGTTCGATTCCCGGTCAGGGAATGCGGCTTTTGCCAGGCCTTGGTCTTGTCGCAGACAAAGAGATCACCAAAAAGCATCGCTTCCTTCGAGCCGGAGTCGAACCAGCAACCTAAGGATGGCCGGTTGTTCACCTACAGTCCTCCGCTCTACCAACTGAGCTATCGAAGGACCTGGCTCTGTTCTGGAACACGAAACCAGATGGACACCAGAGCCCTATGGAAAAGACCCTAAAAACACTGCAAAAAAATGAACTCTAACCAAGTGTTATTGATCTTATATGAAGATCAACACATGGATTTGGTAATGCTTTTTAAATGAAGTCAAATGATTTGATGAGAAAGCACTAGGTAAGTGTCTTTATACTGAAAACAGTACCAGGTAGATTTTTTTTTTTTTGATATAAGATTAATGACACTCGGCTAGATTTGATTGGATAAACCGTTTTTGCAGCGAAGCCATCTCCCGCAGTCTGCCCCGCAGAGAGCAAGACGTCACGTCCACTCGTGCCAAAGGCAAACAGCATGTCTCCCTGGTGGTCTAGTGGTTAGGATTCGGCGCTCTCACCGCCGCGGCCCGGGTTCGATTCCCGGTCAGGGAATGCGGCTTTTGCCAGGCCTTGGTCTTGTCGCAGACAAAGAGATCACCAAAAAGCATCGCTTCCTTCGAGCCGGAGTCGAACCAGCGACCTAAGGATGGCCGGTTGTTCACCTACAGTCCTCCGCTCTACCAACTGAGCTATCGAAGGACCTGGCTCTGTTCTGGGACACGAAACCAGATGGACACCAGAGCCCTATGGAAAAGACCCTAAAAACACTGCAAAAAAATGAAATCTAACCAAGTGTTATTGATCTTATATGAAGATCAACACATGGATTTGGTAATGCTTTTTAAATGAAGTCAAATGATTTGATGAGAAAGCACTAGGTAAGTGTCTTTATACTGAAAACAGTACCAGGTAGATTTTTTTTTTTTTGATATAAGATTAATGACACTCGGCTAGATTTGATTGGATAAACCGTTTTTGCAGCGAAGCCATCTCCCGCAGTCTGCCCCGCAGAGAGCAAGACGTCACGTCCACTCGTGCCAAAGGCAAACAGCATGTCTCCCTGGTGGTCTAGTGGTTAGGATTCGGCGCTCTCACCGCCGCGGCCCGGGTTCGATTCCCGGTCAGGGAATGCGGCTTTTGCCAGGCCTTGGTCTTGTCGCAGACAAAGAGATCACCAAAAAGCATCGCTTCCTTCGAGCCGGAGTCGAACCAGCGACCTAAGGATGGCCGGTTGTTCACCTACAGTCCTCCGCTCTACCAACTGAGCTATCGAAGGACCTGGCTCTGTTCTGGGACACGAAACCAGATGGACACCAGAGCCCTATGGAAAAGACCCTAAAAACACTGCAAAAAAATGAAATCTAACCAAGTGTTATTGATCTTATATGAAGATCAACACATGGATTTGGTAATGCTTTTTAAATGAAGTCAAATGATTTGATGAGAAAGCACTAGGTAAGTGTCTTTATACTGAAAACAGTACCAGGTAGATTTTTTTTTTTTTGATATAAGATTAATGACACTCGGCTAGATTTGATTGGATAAACCGTTTTTGCAGCGAAGCCATCTCCCGCAGTCTGCCCCGCAGAGAGCAAGACGTCACGTCCACTCGTGCCAAAGGCAAACAGCATGTCTCCCTGGTGGTCTAGTGGTTAGGATTCGGCGCTCTCACCGCCGCGGCCCGGGTTCGATTCCCGGTCAGGGAATGCGGCTTTTGCCAGGCCTTGGTCTTGTCGCAGACAAAGAGATCACCAAAAAGCATCGCTTCCTTCGAGCCGGAGTCGAACCAGCGACCTAAGGATGGCCGGTTGTTCACCTACAGTCCTCCGCTCTACCAACTGAGCTATCGAAGGACCTGGCTCTGTTCTGGGACACGAAACCAGATGGACACCAGAGCCCTATGGAAAAGACCCTAAAAACACTGCAAAAAAATGAAATCTAACCAAGTGTTATTGATCTTATATGAAGATCAACACATGGATTTGGTAATGCTTTTTAAATGAAGTCAAATGATTTGATGAGAAAGCACTAGGTAAGTGTCTTTATACTGAAAACAGTACCAGGTAGATTTTTTTTTTTTTGATATAAGATTAATGACACTCGGCTAGATTTGATTGGATAAACCGTTTTTGCAGCGAAGCCATCTCCCGCAGTCTGCCCCGCAGAGAGCAAGACGTCACGTCCACTCGTGCCAAAGGCAAACAGCATGTCTCCCTGGTGGTCTAGTGGTTAGGATTCGGCGCTCTCACCGCCGCGGCCCGGGTTCGATTCCCGGTCAGGGAATGCGGCTTTTGCCAGGCCTTGGTCTTGTCGCAGACAAAGAGATCACCAAAAAGCATCGCTTCCTTCGAGCCGGAGTCGAACCAGCGACCTAAGGATGGCCGGTTGTTCACCTACAGTCCTCCGCTCTACCAACTGAGCTATCGAAGGACCTGCCTCTGTTCTGGGCCACGAAACCAGATGGACACCAGAGCCCTATGGAAAAGACCCTAAAAACACTGCAAAAAAATGAAATCTAACCAAGTGTTATTGATCTTATATGAAGATCAACACATGGATTTGGTAATGCTTTTTAAATGAAGTCAAATGATTTGATGAGAAAGCACTAGGTAAGTGTCTTTATACTGAAAACAGTACCAGGTAGATTTTTTTTTTTTTGATATAAGATTAATGACACTCGGCTAGATTTGATTGGATAAACCGTTTTTGCAGCGAAGCCATCTCCCGCAGTCTGCCCCGCAGAGAGCAAGACGTCACGTCCACTCGTGCCAAAGGCAAACAGCATGTCTCCCTGGTGGTCTAGTGGTTAGGATTCGGCGCTCTCACCGCCGCGGCCCGGGTTCGATTCCCGGTCAGGGAATGCGGCTTTTGCCAGGCCTTGGTCTTGTCGCAGACAAAGAGATCACCAAAAAGGATCGCTTCCTTCGAGCCGGAGTCGAA
The DNA here is from genome assembly GCF_018492685.1 of Alosa sapidissima. Lineage (NCBI taxonomy): Eukaryota > Metazoa > Chordata > Actinopteri > Clupeiformes > Clupeidae > Alosa > Alosa sapidissima. The sequence continues at coordinate 13,292,379 of NC_055966.1, forward strand.
CCAGCGACCTAAGGATGGCCGGTTGTTCACCTACAGTCCTCCGCTCTACCAACTGAGCTATCGAAGGACCTGGCTCTGTTCTGGGCCACGAAACCAGATGGACACCAGAGCCCTATGGAAAAGACCCTAAAAACACTGCAAAAAAATGAAATCTAACCAAGTGTTATTGATCTTATATGAAGATCAACACATGGATTTGGTAATGCTTTTTAAATGAAGTCAAATGATTTGATGAGAAAGCACTAGGTAAGTGTCTTTATACTGAAAACAGTACCAGGTAGATTTTTTTTTTTTTGATATAAGATTAATGACACTCGGCTAGATTTGATTGGATAAACCGTTTTTGCAGCGAAGCCATCTCCCGCAGTCTGCCCCGCAGAGAGCAAGACGTCACGTCCACTCGTGCCAAAGGCAAACAGCATGTCTCCCTGGTGGTCTAGTGGTTAGGATTCGGCGCTCTCACCGCCGCGGCCCGGGTTCGATTCCCGGTCAGGGAATGCGGCTTTTGCCAGGCCTTGGGCTTGTCGCAGACAAAGAGATCACCAAAAAGCATCGCTTCCTTCGAGCCGGAGTCGAACCAGCGACCTAAGGATGGCCGGTTGTTCACCTACAGTCCTCCGCTCTACCAACTGAGCTATCGAAGGACCTGGCTCTGCTCTGGGACACGAAACCAGATGGACACCAGAGCCCTATGGAAAAGACCCTAAAAACACTGCAAAAAAATGAAATCTAACCAAGTGTTATTGATCTTATATGAAGATCAACACATGGATTTGGTAATGCTTTTTAAATGAAGTCAAATGATTTGATGAGAAAGCACTAGGTAAGTGTCTTTATACTGAAAACAGTACCAGGTAGATTTTTTTTTTTTTGATATAAGATTAATGACACTCGGCTAGATTTGATTGGATAAACCGTTTTTGCAGCGAAGCCATCTCCCGCAGTCTGCCCCGCAGAGAGCAAGACGTCACGTCCACTCGTGCCAAAGGCAAACAGCATGTCTCCCTGGTGGTCTAGTGGTTAGGATTCGGCGCTCTCACTGCCGCGGCCCGGGTTCGATTCCCGGTCAGGGAATGCGGCTTTTGCCAGGCCTTGGTCTTGTCGCAGACAAAGAGATCACCAAAAAGCATCGCTTCCTTCGAGCCGGAGTCGAACCAGCGACCTAAGGCTGGCCGGTTGTTCACCTACAGTCCTCCGCTCTACCAACTGAGCTATCGAAGGACCTGGCTCTGTTCTGGGCCACGAAACCAGATGGACACCAGAGCCCTATGGAAAAGACCCTAAAAACACTGCAAAAAAATGAAATCTAACCAAGTGTTATTGATCTTATATGAAGATCAACACATGGATTTGGTAATGCTTTTTAAATGAAGTCAAATGATTTGATGAGAAAGCACTAGGTAAGTGTCTTTATACTGAAAACAGTACCAGGTAGATTTTTTTTTTTTTGATATAAGATTAATGACACTCGGCTAGATTTGATTGGATAAACCGTTTTTGCAGCGAAGCCATCTCCCGCAGTCTGCCCCGCAGAGAGCAAGACGTCACGTCCACTCGTGCCAAAGGCAAACAGCATGTCTCCCTGGTGGTCTAGTGGTTAGGATTCGGCGCTCTCACCGCCGCGGCCCGGGTTCGATTCCCGGTCAGGGAATGCGGCTTTTGCCAGGCCTTGGGCTTGTCGCAGACAAAGAGATCACCAAAAAGCATCGCTTCCTTCGAGCCGGAGTCGAACCAGCGACCTAAGGATGGCCGGTTGTTCACCTACAGTCCTCCGCTCTACCAACTGAGCTATCGAAGGACCTGGCTCTGCTCTGGGACACGAAACCAGATGGACACCAGAGCCCTATGGAAAAGACCCTAAAAACACTGCAAAAAAATGAAATCTAACCAAGTGTTATTGATCTTATATGAAGATCAACACATGGATTTGGTAATGCTTTTTAAATGAAGTCAAATGATTTGATGAGAAAGCACTAGGTAAGTGTCTTTATACTGAAAACAGTACCAGGTAGATTTTTTTTTTTTTGATATAAGATTAATGACACTCGGCTAGATTTGATTGGATAAACCGTTTTTGCAGCGAAGCCATCTCCCGCAGTCTGCCCCGCAGAGAGCAAGACGTCACGTCCACTCGTGCCAAAGGCAAACAGCATGTCTCCCTGGTGGTCTAGTGGTTAGGATTCGGCGCTCTCACCGCCGCGGCCCGGGTTCGATTCCCGGTCAGGGAATGCGGCTTTTGCCAGGCCTTGGTCTTGTCGCAGACAAAGAGATCACCAAAAAGCATCGCTTCCTTCGAGCCGGAGTCGAACCAGCGACCTAAGGATGGCCGGTTGTTCACCTACAGTCCTCCGCTCTACCAACTGAGCTATCGAAGGACCTGGCTCTGTTCTGGGACACGAAACCAGATGGACACCAGAGCCCTATGGAAAAGACCCTAAAAACACTGCAAAAAAATGAACTCTAACCAAGTGTTATTGATCTTATATGAAGATCAACACATGGATTTGGTAATGCTTTTTAAATGAAGTCAAATGATTTGATGAGAAAGCACTAGGTAAGTGTCTTTATACTGAAAACAGTACCAGGTAGATTTTTTTTTTTTTGATATAAGATTAATGACACTCGGCTAGATTTGATTGGATAAACCGTTTTTGCAGCGAAGCCATCTCCCGCAGTCTGCCCCGCAGAGAGCAAGACGTCACGTCCACTCGTGCCAAAGGCAAACAGCATGTCTCCCTGGTGGTCTAGTGGTTAGGATTCGGCGCTCTCACCGCCGCGGCCCGGGTTCGATTCCCGGTCAGGGAATGCGGCTTTTGCCAGGCCTTGGTCTTGTCGCAGACAAAGAGATCACCAAAAAGCATCGCTTCCTTCGAGCCGGAGTCGAACCAGCGACCTAAGGATGGCCGGTTGTTCACCTACAGTCCTCCGCTCTACCAACTGAGCTATCGAAGGACCTGGCTCTGTTCTGGGCCACGAAACCAGATGGACACCAGAGCCCTATGGAAAAGACCCTAAAAACACTGCAAAAAAATGAAATCTAACCAAGTGTTATTGATCTTATATGAAGATCAACACATGGATTTGGTAATGCTTTTTAAATGAAGTCAAATGATTTGATGAGAAAGCACTAGGTAAGTGTCTTTATACTGAAAACAGTACCAGGTAGATTTTTTTTTTTTTGATATAAGATTAATGACACTCGGCTAGATTTGATTGGATAAACCGTTTTTGCAGCGAAGCCATCTCCCGCAGTCTGCCCCGCAGAGAGCAAGACGTCACGTCCACTCGTGCCAAAGGCAAACAGCATGTCTCCCTGGTGGTCTAGTGGTTAGGATTCGGCGCTCTCACCGCCGCGGCCCGGGTTCGATTCCCGGTCAGGGAATGCGGCTTTTGCCAGGCCTTGGTCTTGTCGCAGACAAAGAGATCACCAAAAAGCATCGCTTCCTTCGAGCCGGAGTCGAACCAGCGACCTAAGGATGGCCGGTTGTTCACCTACAGTCCTCCGCTCTACCAACTGAGCTATCGAAGGACCTGGCTCTGTTCTGGGCCACGAAACCAGATGGACACCAGAGCCCTATGGAAAAGACCCTAAAAACACTGGAAAAAAATGAAATCTAACCAAGTGTTATTGATCTTATATGAAGATCAACACATGGATTTGGTAATGCTTTTTAAATGAAGTCAAATGATTTGATGAGAAAGCACTAGGTAAGTGTCTTTATACTGAAAACAGTACCAGGTAGATTTTTTTTTTTTTGATATAAGATTAATGACACTCGGCTAGATTTGATTGGATAAACCGTTTTTGCAGCGAAGCCATCTCCCGCAGTCTGCCCCGCAGAGAGCAAGACGTCACGTCCACTCGTGCCAAAGGCAAACAGCATGTCTCCCTGGTGGTCTAGTGGTTAGGATTCGGCGCTCTCACCGCCGCGGCCCGGGTTCGATTCCCGGTCAGGGAATGCGGCATTTGCCAGGCCTTGGTCTTGTCGCAGACAAAGAGATCACCAAAAAGCATCGCTTCCTTCGAGCCGGAGTCGAACCAGCGACCTAAGGATGGCCGGTTGTTCACCTACAGTCCTCCGCTCTACCAACTGAGCTATCGAAGGACCTGGCTCTGCTCTGGGACACGAAACCAGATGGACACCAGAGCCCTATGGAAAAGACCCTAAAAACACTGCAAAAAAATGAAATCTAACCAAGTGTTATTGATCTTATATGAAGATCAACACATGGATTTGGTAATGCTTTTTAAATGAAGTCAAATGATTTGATGAGAAAGCACTAGGTAAGTGTCTTTATACTGAAAACAGTACCAGGTAGATTTTTTTTTTTTTGATATAAGATTAATGACACTCGGCTAGATTTGATTGGATAAACCGTTTTTGCAGCGAAGCCATCTCCCGCAGTCTGCCCCGCAGAGAGCAAGACGTCACGTCCACTCGTGCCAAAGGCAAACAGCATGTCTCCCTGGTGGTCTAGTGGTTAGGATTCGGCGCTCTCACCGCCGCGGCCCGGGTTCGATTCCCGGTCAGGGAATGCGGCTTTTGCCAGGCCTTGGTCTTGTCGCAGACAAAGAGATCACCAAAAAGCATCGCTTCCTTCGAGCCGGAGTCGAACCAGCGACCTAAGGATGGCCGGTTGTTCACCTACAGTCCTCCGCTCTACCAACTGAGCTATCGAAGGACCTGGCTCTGTTCTGGGACACGAAACCAGATGGACACCAGAGCCCTATGGAAAAGACCCTAAAAACACTGGAAAAAAATGAAATCTAACCAAGTGTTATTGATCTTATATGAAGATCAACACATGGATTTGGTAATGCTTTTTAAATGAAGTCAAATGATTTGATGAGAAAGCACTAGGTAAGTGTCTTTATACTGAAAACAGTACCAGGTAGATTTTTTTTTTTTTGATATAAGATTAATGACACTCGGCTAGATTTGATTGGATAAACCGTTTTTGCAGCGAAGCCATCTCCCGCAGTCTGCCCCGCAGAGAGCAAGACGTCACGTCCACTCGTGCCAAAGGCAAACAGCATGTCTCCCTGGTGGTCTAGTGGTTAGGATTCGGCGCTCTCACCGCCGCGGCCCGGGTTCGATTCCCGGTCAGGGAATGCGGCATTTGCCAGGCCTTGGTCTTGTCGCAGACAAAGAGATCACCAAAAAGCATCGCTTCCTTCGAGCCGGAGTCGAACCAGCGACCTAAGGATGGCCGGTTGTTCACCTACAGTCCTCCGCTCTACCAACTGAGCTATCGAAGGACCTGGCTCTGTTCTGGGACACGAAACCAGATGGACACCAGAGCCCTATGGAAAAGACCCTAAAAACACTGCAAAAAAATGAAATCTAACCAAGTGTTATTGATCTTATATGAAGATCAACACATGGATTTGGTAATGCTTTTTAAATGAAGTCAAATGATTTGATGAGAAAGCACTAGGTAAGTGTCTTTATACTGAAAACAGTACCAGGTAGATTTTTTTTTTTTTGATATAAGATTAATGACACTCGGCTAGATTTGATTGGATAAACCGTTTTTGCAGCGAAGCCATCTCCCGCAGTCTGCCCCGCAGAGAGCAAGACGTCACGTCCACTCGTGCCAAAGGCAAACAGCATGTCTCCCTGGTGGTCTAGTGGTTAGGATTCGGCGCTCTCACCGCCGCGGCCCGGGTTCGATTCCCGGTCAGGGAATGCGGCTTTTGCCAGGCCTTGGTCTTGTCGCAGACAAAGAGATCACCAAAAAGCATCGCTTCCTTCGAGCCGGAGTCGAACCAGCGACCTAAGGATGGCCGGTTGTTCACCTACAGTCCTCCGCTCTACCAACTGAGCTATCGAAGGACCTGGCTCTGTTCTGGGACACGAAACCAGATGGACACCAGAGCCCTATGGAAAAGACCCTAAAAACACTGCAAAAAAATGAAATCTAACCAAGTGTTATTGATCTTATATGAAGATCAACACATGGATTTGGTAATGCTTTTTAAATGAAGTCAAATGATTTGATGAGAAAGCACTAGGTAAGTGTCTTTATACTGAAAACAGTACCAGGTAGATTTTTTTTTTTTTGATATAAGATTAATGGCACTCGGCTAGATTTGATTGGATAAACCGTTTTTGCAGCGAAGCCATCTCCCGCAGTCTGCCCCGCAGAGAGCAAGACGTCACGTCCACTCGTGCCAAAGGCAAACAGCATGTCTCCCTGGTGGTCTAGTGGTTAGGATTCGGCGCTCTCACCGCCGCGGCCCGGGTTCGATTCCCGGTCAGGGAATGCGGCTTTTGCCAGGCCTTGGTCTTGTCGCAGACAAAGAGATCACCAAAAAGCATCGCTTCCTTCGAGCCGGAGTCGAACCAGCGACCTAAGGATGGCCGGTTGTTCACCTACAGTCCTCCGCTCTACCAACTGAGCTATCGAAGGACCTGGCTCTGTTCTGGGACACGAAACCAGATGGACACCAGAGCCCTATGGAAAAGACCCTAAAAACACTGCAAAAAAATGAAATCTAACCAAGTGTTATTGATCTTATATGAAGATCAACACATGGATTTGGTAATGCTTTTTAAATGAAGTCAAATGATTTGATGAGAAAGCACTAGGTAAGTGTCTTTATACTGAAAACAGTACCAGGTAGATTTTTTTTTTTTTGATATAAGATTAATGACACTCGGCTAGATTTGATTGGATAAACCGTTTTTGCAGCGAAGCCATCTCCCGCAGTCTGCCCCGCAGAGAGCAAGACGTCACGTCCACTCGTGCCAAAGGCTAACAGCGTGTCTCCCTGGTGGTCTAGTGGTTAGGATTCGGCGCTCTCACCGCCGCGGCCCGGGTTCGATTCCCGGTCAGGGAATGCGGCTTTTGCCAGGCCTTGGTCTTGTCGCAGACAAAGAGATCACCAAAAAGCATCGCTTCCTTCGAGCCGGAGTCGAACCAGCGACCTAAGGATGGCCGGTTGTTCACCTACAGTCCTCCGCTCTACCAACTGAGCTATCGAAGGACCTGGCTCTGTTCTGGGACACGAAACCAGATGGACACCAGAGCCCTATGGAAAAGACCCTAAAAACACTGCAAAAAAATGAAATCTAACCAAGTGTTATTGATCTTATATGAAGATCAACACATGGATTTGGTAATGCTTTTTAAATGAAGTCAAATGATTTGATGAGAAAGCACTAGGTAAGTGTCTTTATACTGAAAACAGTACCAGGTAGATTTTTTTTTTTTTTATATAAGATTAATGGCACTCGGCTAGATTTGATTGGATAAACCGTTTTTGCAGCGAAGCCATCTCCCGCAGTCTGCCCCGCAGAGAGCAAGACGTCACGTCCACTCGTGCCAAAGGCTAACAGCATGTCTCCCTGGTGGTCTAGTGGTTAGGATTCGGCGCTCTCACCGCCGCGGCCCGGGTTCGATTCCCGGTCAGGGAATGCGGCTTTTGCCAGGCCTTGGTCTTGTCGCAGACAAAGAGATCACCAAAAAGCATCGCTTCCTTCGAGCCGGAGTCGAACCAGCGACCTAAGGATGGCCGGTTGTTCACCTACAGTCCTCCGCTCTACCAACTGAGCTATCGAAGGACCTGGCTCTGTTCTGGGACACGAAACCAGATGGACACCAGAGCCCTATGGAAAAGACCCTAAAAACACTGCAAAAAAATGAAATCTAACCAAGTGTTATTGATCTTATATGAAGATCAACACATGGATTTGGTAATGCTTTTTAAATGAAGTCAAATGATTTGATGAGAAAGCACTAGGTAAGTGTCTTTATACTGAAAACAGTACCAGGTAGATTTTTTTTTTTTTTATATAAGATTAATGGCACTCGGCTAGATTTGATTGGATAAACCGTTTTTGCAGCGAAGCCATCTCCCGCAGTCTGCCCCGCAGAGAGCAAGACGTCACGTCCACTCGTGCCAAAGGCTAACAGCATGTCTCCCTGGTGGTCTAGTGGTTAGGATTCGGCGCTCTCACCGCCGCGGCCCGGGTTCGATTCCCGGTCAGGGAATGCGGCTTTTGCCAGGCCTTGGTCTTGTCGCAGACAAAGAGATCACCAAAAAGCATCGCTTCCTTCGAGCCGGAGTCGAACCAGCGACCTAAGGATGGCCGGTTGTTCACCTACAGTCCTCCGCTCTACCAACTGAGCTATCGAAGGACCTGGCTCTGTTCTGGGCCACGAAACCAGATGGACACCAGAGCCCTATGGAAAAGACCCTAAAAACACTGCAAAAAAATGAAATCTAACCACGTGTTATTGATCTTATATGAAGATCAACACATGGATTTGGTAATGCTTTTTAAATGAAGTCAAATGATTTGATGAGAAAGCACTAGGTAAGTGTCTTTATACTGAAAACAGTACCAGGTAGATTTTTTTTTTTTTTGATATAAGATTAATGACACTCGGCTAGATTTGATTGGATAAACCGTTTTTGCAGCGAAGCCATCTCCCGCAGTCTGCCCCGCAGAGAGCAAGACGTCACGTCCACTCGTGCCAAAGGCTAACAGCATGTCTCCCTGGTGGTCTAGTGGTTAGGATTCGGCGCTCTCACCGCCGCGGCCCGGGTTCGATTCCCGGTCAGGGAATGCGGCTTTTGCCAGGCCTTGGTCTTGTCGCAGACAAAGAGATCACCAAAAAGCATCGCTTCCTTCGAGCCGGAGTCGAACCAGCGACCTAAGGATGGCCGGTTGTTCACCTACAGTCCTCCGCTCTACCAACTGAGCTATCGAAGGACCTGGCTCTGTTCTGGGACACGAAACCAGATGGACACCAGAGCCCTATGGAAAAGACCCTAAAAACACTGCAAAAAAATGAAATCTAACCAAGTGTTATTGATCTTATATGAAGATCAACACATGGATTTGGTAATGCTTTTTAAATGAAGTCAAATGATTTGATGAGAAAGCACTAGGTAAGTGTCTTTATACTGAAAACAGTACCAGGTAGATTTTTTTTTTTTTGATATAAGATTAATGACACTCGGCTAGATTTGATTGGATAAACCGTTTTTGCAGCGAAGCCATCTCCCGCAGTCTGCCCCGCAGAGAGCAAGACGTCACGTCCACTCGTGCCAAAGGCAAACAGCATGTCTCCCTGGTGGTCTAGTGGTTAGGATTCGGCGCTCTCACCGCCGCGGCCCGGGTTCGATTCCCGGTCAGGGAATGCGGCTTTTGCCAGGCCTTGGTCTTGTCGCAGACAAAGAGATCACCAAAAAGCATCGCTTCCTTCGAGCCGGAGTCGAACCAGCGACCTAAGGATGGCCGGTTGTTCACCTACAGTCCTCAGCTCTACCAACTGAGCTATCGAAGGACCTGGCTCTGTTCTGGGACACGAAACCAGATGGACACCAGAGCCCTATGGAAAAGACCCTAAAAACACTGCAAAAAAATGAAATCTAACCAAGTGTTATTGATCTTATATGAAGATCAACACATGGATTTGGTAATGCTTTTTAAATGAAGTCAAATGATTTGATGAGAAAGCACTAGGTAAGTGTCTTTATACTGAAAACAGTACCAGGTAGAATTTTTTTTTTTTGATATAAGATTAATGACACTCGGCTAGATTTGATTGGATAAACCGTTTTTGCAGCGAAGCCATCTCCCGCAGTCTGCCCCGCAGAGAGCAAGACGTCACGTCCACTCGTGCCAAAGGCTAACAGCATGTCTCCCTGGTGGTCTAGTGGTTAGGATTCGGCGCTCTCACCGCCGCGGCCCGGGTTCGATTCCCGGTCAGGGAATGCGGCTTTTGCCAGGCCTTGGTCTTGTCGCAGACAAAGAGATCACCAAAAAGCATCGCTTCCTTCGAGCCGGAGTCGAACCAGCGACCTAAGGATGGCCGGTTGTTCACCTACAGTCCTCCGCTCTACCAACTGAGCTATCGAAGGACCTGGCTCTGTTCTGGGACACGAAACCAGATGGACACCAGAGCCCTATGGAAAAGACCCTAAAAACACTGCAAAAAAATGAAATCTAACCACGTGTTATTGATCTTATATGAAGATCAACACATGGATTTGGTAATGCTTTTTAAATGAAGTCAAATGATTTGATGAGAAAGCACTAGGTAAGTGTCTTTATACTGAAAACAGTACCAGGTAGATTTTTTTTTTTTTTGATATAAGATTAATGACACTCGGCTAGATTTGATTGGATAAACCGTTTTTGCAGCGAAGCCATCTCCCGCAGTCTGCCCCGCAGAGAGCAAGACGTCACGTCCACTCGTGCCAAAGGCTAACAGCATGTCTCCCTGGTGGTCTAGTGGTTAGGATTCGGCGCTCTCACCGCCGCGGCCCGGGTTCGATTCCCGGTCAGGGAATGCGGCTTTTGCCAGGCCTTGGTCTTGTCGCAGACAAAGAGATCACCAAAAAGCATCGCTTCCTTCGAGCCGGAGTCGAACCAGCGACCTAAGGATGGCCGGTTGTTCACCTACAGTCCTCCGCTCTACCAACTGAGCTATCGAAGGACCTGGCTCTGTTCTGGGACACGAAACCAGATGGACACCAGAGCCCTATGGAAAAGACCCTAAAAACACTGCAAAAAAATGAAATCTAACCAAGTGTTATTGATCTTATATGAAGATCAACACATGGATTTGGTAATGCTTTTTAAATGAAGTCAAATGATTTGATGAGAAAGCACTAGGTAAGTGTCTTTATACTGAAAACAGTACCAGGTAGAATTTTTTTTTTTTGATATAAGATTAATGACACTCGGCTAGATTTGATTGGATAAACCGTTTTTGCAGCGAAGCCATCTCCCGCAGTCTGCCCCGCAGAGAGCAAGACGTCACGTCCACTCGTGCCAAAGGCTAACAGCATGTCTCCCTGGTGGTCTAGTGGTTAGGATTCGGCGCTCTCACCGCCGCGGCCCGGGTTCGATTCCCGGTCAGGGAATGCGGCTTTTGCCAGGCCTTGGTCTTGTCGCAGACAAAGAGATCACCAAAAAGCATCGCTTCCTTCGAGCCGGAGTCGAACCAGCGACCTAAGGATGGCCGGTTGTTCACCTACAGTCCTCCGCTCTACCAACTGAGCTATCGAAGGACCTGGCTCTGTTCTGGGACACGAAACCAGATGGACACCAGAGCCCTATGGAAAAGACCCTAAAAACACTGCAAAAAAATGAAATCTAACCACGTGTTATTGATCTTATATGAAGATCAACACATGGATTTGGTAATGCTTTTTAAATGAAGTCAAATGATTTGATGAGAAAGCACTAGGTAAGTGTCTTTATACTGAAAACAGTACCAGGTAGATTTTTTTTTTTTTTGATATAAGATTAATGACACTCGGCTAGATTTGATTGGATAAACCGTTTTTGCAGCGAAGCCATCTCCCGCAGTCTGCCCCGCAGAGAGCAAGACGTCACGTCCACTCGTGCCAAAGGCTAACAGCATGTCTCCCTGGTGGTCTAGTGGTTAGGATTCGGCGCTCTCACCGCCGCGGCCCGGGTTCGATTCCCGGTCAGGGAATGCGGCTTTTGCCAGGCCTTGGTCTTGTCGCAGACAAAGAGATCACCAAAAAGCATCGCTTCCTTCGAGCCGGAGTCGAACCAGCGACCTAAGGATGGCCGGTTGTTCACCTACAGTCCTCCGCTCTACCAACTGAGCTATCGAAGGACCTGGCTCTGTTCTGGGACACGAAACCAGATGGACACCAGAGCCCTATGGAAAAGACCCTAAAAACACTGCAAAAAAATGAAATCTAACCAAGTGTTATTGATCTTATATGAAGATCAACACATGGATTTGGTAATGCTTTTTAAATGAAGTCAAATGATTTGATGAGAAAGCACTAGGTAAGTGTCTTTATACTGAAAACAGTACCAGGTAGATTTTTTTTTTTTGATATAAGATTAATGACACTCGGCTAGATTTGATTGGATAAACCGTTTTTGCAGCGAAGCCATCTCCCGCAGTCTGCCCCGCAGAGAGCAAGACGTCACGTCCACTCGTGCCAAAGGCTAACAGCATGTCTCCCTGGTGGTCTAGTGGTTAGGATTCGGCGCTCTCACCGCCGCGGCCCGGGTTCGATTCCCGGTCAGGGAATGCGGCTTTTGCCAGGCCTTGGTCTTGTCGCAGACAAAGAGATCACCAAAAAGCATCGCTTCCTTCGAGCCGGAGTCGAACCAGCGACCTAAGGATGGCCGGTTGTTCACCTACAGTCCTCCGCTTTACCAACTGAGCTATCGAAGGACCTGGCTCTGTTCTGGGACACGAAACCAGATGGACACCAGAGCCCTATGGAAAAGACCCTAAAAACACTGCAAAAAAATGAAATCTAACCAAGTGTTATTGATCTTATATGAAGATCAACACATGGATTTGGTAATGCTTTTTAAATGAAGTCAAATGATTTGATGAGAAAGCACTAGGTAAGTGTCTTTATACTGAAAACAGTACCAGGTAGATTTTTTTTTTTTTGATATAAGATTAATGACACTCGGCTAGATTTGATTGGATAAACCGTTTTTGCAGCGAAGCCATCTCCCGCAGTCTGCCCCGCAGAGAGCAAGACGTCACGTCCACTCGTGCCAAAGGCAAACAGCATGTCTCCCTGGTGGTCTAGTGTTTAGGATTCGGCGCTCTCACCGCCGCGGCCCGGGTTCGATTCCCGGTCAGGGAATGCGGCTTTTGCCAGGCCTTGGTCTTGTCGCAGACAAAGAGATCACCAAAAAGCATCGCTTCCTTCGAGCTGGAGTCGAACCAGCGACCTAAGGATGGCCGGTTGTTCACCTACAGTCCTCCGCTCTACCAACTGAGCTATCGAAGGACCTGGCTCTGTTCTGGGCCACGAAACCAGATGGACACCAGAGCCCTATGGAAAAGACCCTAAAAACACTGCAAAAAAATGAAATCTAACCACGTGTTATTGATCTTATATGAAGATCAACACATGGATTTGGTAATGCTTTTTAAATGAAGTCAAATGATTTGATGAGAAAGCACTAGGTAAGTGTCTTTATACTGAAAACAGTACCAGGTAGATTTTTTTTTTTTTTGATATAAGATTAATGACACTCGGCTAGATTTGATTGGATAAACCGTTTTTGCAGCGAAGCCATCTCCCGCAGTCTGCCCCGCAGAGAGCAAGACGTCACGTCCACTCGTGCCAAAGGCAAACAGCATGTCTCCCTGGTGGTCTAGTGGTTAGGATTCGGCGCTCTCACCGCCGCGGCCCGGGTTCGATTCCCGGTCAGGGAATGCGGCTTTTGCCAGGCCTTGGTCTTGTCGCAGACAAAGAGATCACCAAAAAGCATCGCTTCCTTCGAGCCGGAGTCGAACCAGCGACCTAAGGATGGCCGGTTGTTCACCTACAGTCCTCCGCTCTACCAACTGAGCTATCGAAGGACCTGGTTCTGTTCTGGGACACGAAACCAGATGGACACCAGAGCCCTATGGAAAAGACCCTAAAAACACTGCAAAAAAATGAAATCTAACCAAGTGTTATTGATCTTATATGAAGATCAACACATGGATTTGGTAATGCTTTTTAAATGAAGTCAAATGATTTGGTGAGAAAGCACTAGGTAAGTGTCTTTATACTGAAAACAGTACCAGGTAGATTTTTTTTTTTTTGATATAAGATTAATGACACTCGGCTAGATTTGATTGGATAAACCGTTTTTGCAGCGAAGCCATCTCCCGCAGTCTGCCCCGCAGAGAGCAAGACGTCACGTCCACTCGTGCCAAAGGCTAACAGCATGTCTCCCTGGTGGTCTAGTGGTTAGGATTCGGCGCTCTCACTGCCGCGGCCCGGGTTCGATTCCCGGTCAGGGAATGCGACTTTTGCCAGGCCTTGGTCTTGTCGCAGACAAAGAGATCACCAAAAAGCATCGCTTCCTTCGAGCCGGAGTCGAACCAGCGACCTAAGGATGGCCGGTTGTTCACCTACAGTCCTCCGCTCTACCAACTGAGCTATCGAAGGACCTGGCTCTGTTCTGGGACACGAAACCAGATGGACACCAGAGCCCTATGGAAAAGACCCTAAAAACACTGCAAAAAAATGAAATCTAACCAAGTGTTATTGATCTTATATGAAGATCAACACATGGATTTGGTAATGCTTTTTAAATGAAGTCAAATGATTTGATGAGAAAGCACTAGGTAAGTGTCTTTATACTGAAAACAGTACCAGGTAGATTTTTTTTTTTTTGATATAAGATTAATGACACTCGGCTAGATTTGATTGGATAAACCGTTTTTGCAGCGAAGCCATCTCCCGCAGTCTGCCCCGCAGAGAGCAAGACGTCACGTCCACTCGTGCCAAAGGCAAACAGCATGTCTCCCTGGTGGTCTAGTGTTTAGGATTCGGCGCTCTCACCGCCGCGGCCCGGGTTCGATTCCCGGTCAGGGAATGCGGCTTTTGCCAGGCCTTGGTCTTGTCGCAGACAAAGAGATCACCAAAAAGCATCGCTTCCTTCGAGCTGGAGTCGAACCAGCGACCTAAGGATGGCCGGTTGTTCACCTACAGTCCTCCGCTCTACCAACTGAGCTATCGAAGGACCTGGCTCTGTTCTGGGACACGAAACCAGATGGACACCAGAGCCCTATGGAAAAGACCCTAAAAACACTGCAAAAAAATGAAATCTAACCAAGTGTTATTGATCTTATATGAAGATCAACACATGGATTTGGTAATGCTTTTTAAATGAAGTCAAATGATTTGATGAGAAAGCACTAGGTAAGTGTCTTTATACTGAAAACAGTACCAGGTAGATTTTTTTTTTTTTGATATAAGATTAATGACACTCGGCTAGATTTGATTGGATAAACCGTTTTTGCAGCGAAGCCATCTCCCGCAGTCTGCCCCGCAGAGAGCAAGACGTCACGTCCACTCGTGCCAAAGGCTAACAGCATGTCTCCCTGGTGGTCTAGTGGTTAGGATTCGGCGCTCTCACCGCCGCGGCCCGGGTTCGATTCCCGGTCAGGGAATGCGGCTTTTGCCAGGCCTTGGTCTTGTCGCAGACAAAGAGATCACCAAAAAGCATCGCTTCCTTCGAGCCGGAGTCGAACCAGCGACCTAAGGATGGCCGGTTGTTCACCTACAGTCCTCCGCTCTACCAACTGAGCTATCGAAGGACCTGGCTCTGTTCTGGGACACGAAACCAGATGGACACCAGAGCCCTATGGAAAAGACCCTAAAAACACTGCAAAAAAATGAAATCTAACCAAGTGTTATTGATCTTATATGAAGATCAACACATGGATTTGGTAATGCTTTTTAAATGAAGTCAAATGATTTGATGAGAAAGCACTAGGTAAGTGTCTTTATACTGAAAACAGTACCAGGTAGATTTTTTTTTTTTTGATATAAGATTAATGACACTCGGCTAGATTTGATTGGATAAACCGTTTTTGCAGCGAAGCCATCTCCCGCAGTCTGCCCCGCAGAGAGCAAGACGTCACGTCCACTCGTGCCAAAGGCAAACAGCGTGTCTCCCTGGTGGTCTAGTGGTTAGGATTCGGCGCTCTCACCGCCGCGGCCCGGGTTCGATTCCCGGTCAGGGAATGCGGCTTTTGCCAGGCCTTGGTCTTGTCGCAGACAAAGAGATCACCAAAAAGCATCGCTTCCTTCGAGCCGGAGTCGAACCAGCGACCTAAGGATGGCCGGTTGTTCACCTACAGTCCTCCGCTCTACCAAGTGAGCTATCGAAGGACCTGGCTCTGTTCTGGGACACGAAACCAGATGGACACCAGAGCCCTATGGAAAAGACCCTAAAAACACTGCAAAAAAATGAAATCTAACCACGTGTTATTGATCTTATATGAAGATCAACACATGGATTTGGTAATGCTTTTTAAATGAAGTCAAATGATTTGATGAGAAAGCACTAGGTAAGTGTCTTTATACTGAAAACAGTACCAGGTAGATTTTTTTTTTTTTTGATATAAGAGTAATGACACTCGGCTAGATTTGATTGGATAAACCGTTTTTGCAGCGAAGCCATCTCCCGCAGTCTGCCCCGCAGAGAGCAAGACGTCACGTCCACTCGTGCCAAAGGCTAACAGCATGTCTCCCTGGTGGTCTAGTGCTTAGGATTCGGCGCTCTCACCGCCGCGGCCCGGGTTCGATTCCCGGTCAGGGAATGCGGCTTTTGCCAGGCCTTGGTCTTGTCGCAGACAAAGAGATCACCAAAAAGCATCGCTTCCTTCGAGCCGGAGTCGAACCAGCGACCTAAGGATGGCCGGTTGTTCACCTACAGTCCTCCGCTCTACCAACTGAGCTATCGAAGGACCTGGCTCTGTTCTGGGACACGAAACCAGATGGACACCAGAGCCCTATGGAAAAGACCCTAAAAACACTGCAAAAAAATGAAATCTAACCAAGTGTTATTGATCTTATATGAAGATCAACACATGGATTTGGTAATGCTTTTTAAATGAAGTCAAATGATTTGATGAGAAAGCACTAGGTAAGTGTCTTTATACTGAAAACAGTACCAGGTAGATTTTTTTTTTTTTGATATAAGATTAATGACACTCGGCTAGATTTGATTGGATAAACCGTTTTTGCAGCGAAGCCATCTCCCGCAGTCTGCCCCGCAGAGAGCAAGACGTCACGTCCACTCGTGCCAAAGGCTAACAGCATGTCTCCCTGGTGGTCTAGTGGTTAGGATTCGGCGCTCTCACCGCCGCGGCCCGGGTTCGATTCCCGGTCAGGGAATGCGGCTTTTGCCAGGCCTTGGTCTTGTCGCAGACAAAGAGATCACCAAAAAGCATCGCTTCCTTCGAGCCGGAGTCGAACCAGCGACCTAAGGATGGCCGGTTGTTCACCTACAGTCCTCCGCTCTACCAACTGAGCTATCGAAGGACCTGGCTCTGTTCTGGGACACGAAACCAGATGGACACCAGAGCCCTATGGAAAAGACCCTAAAAACACTGCAAAAAAATGAAATCTAACCAAGTGTTATTGATCTTATATGAAGATCAACACATGGATTTGGTAATGCTTTTTAAATGAAGTCAAATGATTTGATGAGAAAGCACTAGGTAAGTGTCTTTATACTGAAAACAGTACCAGGTAGATTTTTTTTTTTTTGATATAAGATTAATGACACTCGGCTAGATTTGATTGGATAAACCGTTTTTGCAGCGAAGCCATCTCCCGCAGTCTGCCCCGCAGAGAGCAAGACGTCACGTCCACTCGTGCCAAAGGCAAACAGCATGTCTCCCTGGTGGTCTAGTGTTTAGGATTCGGCGCTCTCACCGCCGCGGCCCGGGTTCGATTCCCGGTCAGGGAATGCGGCTTTTGCCAGGCCTTGGTCTTGTCGCAGACAAAGAGATCACCAAAAAGCATCGCTTCCTTCGAGCCGGAGTCGAACCAGCGACCTAAGGATGGCCGGTTGTTCACCTACAGTCCTCCGCTCTACCAACTGAGCTATCGAAGGACCTGGCTCTGTTCTGGGACACGAAACCAGATGGACACCAGAGCCCTATGGAAAAGACCCTAAAAACACTGCAAAAAAATGAAATCTAACCAAGTGTTATTGATCTTATATGAAGATCAACACATGGATTTGGTAATGCTTTTTAAATGAAGTCAAATGATTTGATGAGAAAGCACTAGGTAAGTGTCTTTATACTGAAAACAGTAACAGGTAGATTTTTTTTTTTTTGATATAAGATTAATGACACTCGGCTAGATTTGATTGGATAAACCGTTTTTGCAGCGAAGCCATCTCCCGCAGTCTGCCCCGCAGAGAGCAAGACGTCACGTCCACTCGTGCCAAAGGCTAACAGCATGTCTCCCTGGTGGTCTAGTGGTTAGGATTCGGCGCTCTCACCGCCGCGGCCCGGGTTCGATTCCCGGTCAGGGAATGCGGCTTTTGCCAGGCCTTGGTCTTGTCGCAGACAAAGAGATCACCAAAAAGCATCGCTTCCTTCGAGCCGGAGTCGAACCAGCGACCTAAGGATGGCCGGTTGTTCACCTACAGTCCTCAGCTCTACCAACTGAGCTATCGAAGGACCTGGCTCTGTTCTGGGACACGAAACCAGATGGACACCAGAGCCCTATGGAAAAGACCCTAAAAACACTGCAAAAAAATGAAATCTAACCAAGTGTTATTGATCTTATATGAAGATCAACACATGGATTTGGTAATGCTTTTTAAATGAAGTCAAATGATTTGATGAGAAAGCACTAGGTAAGTGTCTTTATACTGAAAACAGTACCAGGTAGATTTTTTTTTTTTTGATATAAGATTAATGACACTCGGCTAGATTTGATTGGATAAACCGTTTTTGCAGCGAAGCCATCTCCCGCAGTCTGCCCCGCAGAGAGCAAGACGTCACGTCCACTCGTGCCAAAGGCAAACAGCGTGTCTCCCTGGTGGTCTAGTGGTTAGGATTCGGCGCTCTCACCGCCGCGGCCCGGGTTCGATTCCCGGTCAGGGAATGCGGCTTTTGCCAGGCCTTGGTCTTGTCGCAGACAAAGAGATCACCAAAAAGCATCGCTTCCTTCGAGCCGGAGTCGAACCAGCGACCTAAGGATGGCCGGTTGTTCACCTACAGTCCTCCGCTCTACCAACTGAGCTATCGAAGGACCTGGCTCTGTTCTGGGACACGAAACCAGATGGACACCAGAGCCCTATGGAAAAGACCCTAAAAACACTGCAAAAAAATGAAATCTAACCACGTGTTATTGATCTTATATGAAGATCAACACATGGATTTGGTAATGCTTTTTAAATGAAGTCAAATGATTTGATGAGAAAGCACTAGGTAAGTGTCTTTATACTGAAAACAGTACCAGGTAGATTTTTTTTTTTTTTGATATAAGATTAATGACACTCGGCTAGATTTGATTGGATAAACCGTTTTTGCAGCGAAGCCATCTCCCGCAGTCTGCCCCGCAGAGAGCAAGACGTCACGTCCACTCGTGCCAAAGGCTAACAGCATGTCTCCCTGGTGGTCTAGTGGTTAGGATTCGGCGCTCTCACCGCCGCGGCCCGGGTTCGATTCCCGGTCAGGGAATGCGGCTTTTGCCAGGCCTTGGTCTTGTCGCAGACAAAGAGATCACCAAAAAGCATCGCTTCCTTCGAGCCGGAGTCGAACCAGCGACCTAAGGATGGCCGGTTGTTCACCTACAGTCCTCCGCTCTACCAACTGAGCTATCGAAGGACCTGGCTCTGTTCTGGGACACGAAACCAGATGGACACCAGAGCCCTATGGAAAAGACCCTAAAAACACTGCAAAAAAATGAAATCTAACCAAGTGTTATTGATCTTATATGAAGATCAACACATGGATTTGGTAATGCTTTTTAAATGAAGTCAAATGATTTGATGAGAAAGCACTAGGTAAGTGTCTTTATACTGAAAACAGTACCAGGTAGATTTTTTTTTTTTTGATATAAGATTAATGACACTCGGCTAGATTTGATTGGATAAACCGTTTTTGCAGCGAAGCCATCTCCCGCAGTCTGCCCCGCAGAGAGCAAGACGTCACGTCCACTCGTGCCAAAGGCTAACAGCATGTCTCCCTGGTGGTCTAGTGGTTAGGATTCGGCGCTCTCACCGCCGCGGCCCGGGTTCGATTCCCGGTCAGGGAATGCGGCTTTTGCCAGGCCTTGGTCTTGTCGCAGACAAAGAGATCACCAAAAAGCATCGCTTCCTTCGAGCCGGAGTCGAACCAGCGACCTAAGGATGGCCGGTTGTTCACCTACAGTCCTCCGCTCTACCAACTGAGCTATCGAAGGACCTGGCTCTGTTCTGGGACACGAAACCAGATGGACACCAGAGCCCTATGGAAAAGACCCTAAAAACACTGCAAAAAAATGAAATCTAACCAAGTGTTATTGATCTTATATGAAGATCAACACATGGATTTGGTAATGCTTTTTAAATGAAGTCAAATGATTTGATGAGAAAGCACTAGGTAAGTGTCTTTATACTGAAAACAGTACCAGGTAGATTTTTTTTTTTTTGATATAAGATTAATGACACTCGGCTAGATTTGATTGGATAAACCGTTTTTGCAGCGAAGCCATCTCCCGCAGTCTGCCCCGCAGAGAGCAAGACGTCACGTCCACTCGTGCCAAAGGCTAACAGCATGTCTCCCTGGTGGTCTAGTGGTTAGGATTCGGCGCTCTCACCGCCGCGGCCCGGGTTCGATTCCCGGTCAGGGAATGCGGCTTTTGCCAGGCCTTGGTCTTGTCGCAGACAAAGAGATCACCAAAAAGCATCGCTTCCTTCGAGCCGGAGTCGAACCAGCGACCTAAGGATGGCCGGTTGTTCACCTACAGTCCTCCGCTCTACCAACTGAGCTATCGAAGGACCTGGCTCTGTTCTGGGACACGAAACCAGATGGACACCAGAGCCCTATGGAAAAGACCCTAAAAACACTGCAAAAAAATGAAATCTAACCAAGTGTTATTGATCTTATATGAAGATCAACACATGGATTTGGTAATGCTTTTTAAATGAAGTCAAATGATTTGATGAGAAAGCACTAGGTAAGTGTCTTTATACTGAAAACAGTACCAGGTAGATTTTTTTTTTTTTGATATAAGATTAATGACACTCGGCTAGATTTGATTGGATAAACCGTTTTTGCAGCGAAGCCATCTCCCGCAGTCTGCCCCGCAGAGAGCAAGACGTCACGTCCACTCGTGCCAAAGGCAAACAGCATGTCTCCCTGGTGGTCTAGTGGTTAGGATTCGGCGCTCTCACCGCCGCGGCCCGGGTTCGATTCCCGGTCAGGGAATGCGGCTTTTGCCAGGCCTTGGTCTTGTCGCAGACAAAGAGATCACCAAAAGCATCGCTTCCTTCGAGCCGGAGTCGAACCAGCGACCTAAGGATGGCCGGTTGTTCACCTACAGTCCTCCGCTCTACCAACTGAGCTATCGAAGGACCTGGCTCTGTTCTGGGACACGAAACCAGATGGACACCAGAGCCCTATGGAAAAGACCCTAAAAACACTGGAAAAAAATGAAATCTAACCAAGTGTTATTGATCTTATATGAAGATCAACACATGGATTTGGTAATGCTTTTTAAATGAAGTCAAATGATTTGATGAGAAAGCACTAGGTAAGTGTCTTTATACTGAAAACAGTACCAGGTAGATTTTTTTTTTTTTTGATATAAGATTAATGACACTCGGCTAGATTTGATTGGATAAACCGTTTTTGCAGCGAAGCCATCTCCCGCAGTCTGCCCCGCAGAGAGCAAGACGTCACGTCCACTCGTGCCAAAGGCAAACAGCATGTCTCCCTGGTGGTCTAGTGGTTAGGATTCGGCGCTCTCACCGCCGCGGCCCGGGTTCGATTCCCGGTCAGGGAATGCGGCTTTTGCCAGGCCTTGGTCTTGTCGCAGACAAAGAGATCACCAAAAAGCATCGCTTCCTTCGAGCCGGAGTCGAACCAGCGACCTAAGGATGGCCGGTTGTTCACCTACAGTCCTCCGCTCTACCAACTGAGCTATCGAAGGACCTGGCTCTGTTCTGGGACACGAAACCAGATGGACACCAGAGCCCTATGGAAAAGACCCTAAAAACACTGCAAAAAAATGAAATCTAACCAAGTGTTATTGATCTTATATGAAGATCAACACATGGATTTGGTAATGCTTTTTAAATGAAGTCAAATGATTTGATGAGAAAGCACTAGGTAAGTGTCTTTATACTGAAAACAGTACCAGGTAGATTTTTTTTTTTTTGATATAAGATTAATGACACTCGGCTAGATTTGATTGGATAAACCGTTTTTGCAGCGAAGCCATCTCCCGCAGTCTGCCCCGCAGAGAGCAAGACGTCACGTCCACTCGTGCCAAAGGCAAACAGCATGTCTCCCTGGTGGTCTAGTGGTTAGGATTCGGCGCTCTCACCGCCGCGGCCCGGGTTCGATTCCCGGTCAGGGAATGCGGCTTTTGCCAGGCCTTGGTCTTGTCGCAGACAAAGAGATCACCAAAAAGCATCGCTTCCTTCGAGCCGGAGTCGAACCAGCGACCTAAGGATGGCCGGTTGTTCACCTACAGTCCTCCGCTCTACCAACTGAGCTATCGAAGGACCTGGCTCTGTTCTGGGACACGAAACCAGATGGACACCAGAGCCCTATGGAAAAGACCCTAAAAACACTGGAAAAAAATGAAATCTAACCAAGTGTTATTGATCTTATATGAAGATCAACACATGGATTTGGTAATGCTTTTTAAATGAAGTCAAATGATTTGATGAGAAAGCACTAGGTAAGTGTCTTTATACTGAAAACAGTACCAGGTAGATTTTTTTTTTTTTGATATAAGATTAATGACACTCGGCTAGATTTGATTGGATAAACCGTTTTTGCAGCGAAGCCATCTCCCGCAGTCTGCCCCGCAGAGAGCAAGACGTCACGTCCACTCGTGCCAAAGGCAAACAGCATGTCTCCCTGGTGGTCTAGTGGTTAGGATTCGGCGCTCTCACCGCCGCGGCCCGGGTTCGATTCCCGGTCAGGGAATGCGGCTTTTGCCAGGCCTTGGTCTTGTCGCAGACAAAGAGATCACCAAAAAGCATCGCTTCCTTCGAGCCGGAGTCGAACCAGCGACCTAAGGATGGCCGGTTGTTCACCTACAGTCCTCCGCTCTACCAACTGAGCTATCGAAGGACCTGGCTCTGTTCTGGGACACGAAACCAGATGGACACCAGAGCCCTATGGAAAAGACCCTAAAAACACTGCAAAAAAATGAAATCTAACCAAGTGTTATTGATCTTATATGAAGATCAACACATGGATTTGGTAATGCTTTTTAAATGAAGTCAAATGATTTGATGAGAAAGCACTAGGTAAGTGTCTTTATACTGAAAACAGTACCAGGTAGATTTTTTTTTTTTTTGATATAAGATTAATGACACTCGGCTAGATTTGATTGGATAAACCGTTTTTGCAGCGAAGCCATCTCCCGCAGTCTGCCCCGCAGAGAGCAAGACGTCACGTCCACTCGTGCCAAAGGCAAACAGCATGTCTCCCTGGTGGTCTAGTGGTTAGGATTCGGCGCTCTCACCGCCGCGGCCCGGGTTCGATTCCCGGTCAGGGAATGCGGCTTTTGCCAGGCCTTGGTCTTGTCGCAGACAAAGAGATCACCAAAAGCATCGCTTCCTTCGAGCCGGAGTCGAACCAGCGACCTAAGGATGGCCGGTTGTTCACCTACAGTCCTCCGCTCTACCAACTGAGCTATCGAAGGACCTGGCTCTGTTCTGGGACACGAAACCAGATGGACACCAGAGCCCTATGGAAAAGACCCTAAAAACACTGGAAAAAAATGAAATCTAACCAAGTGTTATTGATCTTATATGAAGATCAACACATGGATTTGGTAATGCTTTTTAAATGAAGTCAAATGATTTGATGAGAAAGCACTAGGTAAGTGTCTTTATACTGAAAACAGTACCAGGTAGATTTTTTTTTTTTTTGATATAAGATTAATGACACTCGGCTAGATTTGATTGGATAAACCGTTTTTGCAGCGAAGCCATCTCCCGCAGTCTGCCCCGCAGAGAGCAAGACGTCACGTCCACTCGTGCCAAAGGCAAACAGCATGTCTCCCTGGTGGTCTAGTGGTTAGGATTCGGCGCTCTCACCGCCGCGGCCCGGGTTCGATTCCCGGTCAGGGAATGCGGCTTTTGCCAGGCCTTGGTCTTGTCGCAGACAAAGAGATCACCAAAAAGCATCGCTTCCTTCGAGCCGGAGTCGAACCAGCGACCTAAGGATGGCCGGTTGTTCACCTACAGTCCTCCGCTCTACCAACTGAGCTATCGAAGGACCTGGCTCTGTTCTGGGACACGAAACCAGATGGACACCAGAGCCCTATGGAAAAGACCCTAAAAACACTGGAAAAAAATGAAATCTAACCAAGTGTTATTGATCTTATATGAAGATCAACACATGGATTTGGTAATGCTTTTTAAATGAAGTCAAATGATTTGATGAGAAAGCACTAGGTAAGTGTCTTTATACTGAAAACAGTACCAGGTAGATTTTTTTTTTTTTGATATAAGATTAATGACACTCGGCTAGATTTGATTGGATAAACCGTTTTTGCAGCGAAGCCATCTCCCGCAGTCTGCCCCGCAGAGAGCAAGACGTCACGTCCACTCGTGCCAAAGGCAAACAGCATGTCTCCCTGGTGGTCTAGTGGTTAGGATTCGGCGCTCTCACCGCCGCGGCCCGGGTTCGATTCCCGGTCAGGGAATGCGGCTTTTGCCAGGCCTTGGTCTTGTCGCAGACAAAGAGATCACCAAAAAGCATCGCTTCCTTCGAGCCGGAGTCGAACCAGCGACCTAAGGATGGCCGGTTGTTCACCTACAGTCCTCCGCTCTACCAACTGAGCTATCGAAGGACCTGGCTCTGTTCTGGGACACGAAACCAGATGGACACCAGAGCCCTATGGAAAAGACCCTAAAAACACTGCAAAAAAATGAAATCTAACCAAGTGTTATTGATCTTATATGAAGATCAACACATGGATTTGGTAATGCTTTTTAAATGAAGTCAAATGATTTGATGAGAAAGCACTAGGTAAGTGTCTTTATACTGAAAACAGTACCAGGTAGATTTTTTTTTTTTTTGATATAAGATTAATGACACTCGGCTAGATTTGATTGGATAAACCGTTTTTGCAGCGAAGCCATCTCCCGCAGTCTGCCCCGCAGAGAGCAAGACGTCACGTCCACTCGTGCCAAAGGCAAACAGCATGTCTCCCTGGTGGTCTAGTGGTTAGGATTCGGCGCTCTCACCGCCGCGGCCCGGGTTCGATTCCCGGTCAGGGAATGCGGCTTTTGCCAGGCCTTGGTCTTGTCGCAGACAAAGAGATCACCAAAAAGCATCGCTTCCTTCGAGCCGGAGTCGAACCAGCGACCTAAGGATGGCCGGTTGTTCACCTACAGTCCTCCGCTCTACCAACTGAGCTATCGAAGGACCTGGCTCTGTTCTGGGACACGAAACCAGATGGACACCAGAGCCCTATGGAAAAGACCCTAAAAACACTGCAAAAAAATGAAATCTAACCAAGTGTTATTGATCTTATATGAAGATCAACACATGGATTTGGTAATGCTTTTTAAATGAAGTCAAATGATTTGATGAGAAAGCACTAGGTAAGTGTCTTTATACTGAAAACAGTACCAGGTAGATTTTTTTTTTTTTTGATATAAGATTAATGACACTCGGCTAGATTTGATTGGATAAACCGTTTTTGCAGCGAAGCCATCTCCCGCAGTCTGCCCCGCAGAGAGCAAGACGTCACGTCCACTCGTGCCAAAGGCAAACAGCATGTCTCCCTGGTGGTCTAGTGGTTAGGATTCGGCGCTCTCACCGCCGCGGCCCGGGTTCGATTCCCGGTCAGGGAATGCGGCTTTTGCCAGGCCTTGGTCTTGTCGCAGACAAAGAGATCACCAAAAAGCATCGCTTCCTTCGAGCCGGAGTCGAACCAGCGACCTAAGGATGGCCGGTTGTTCACCTACAGTCCTCCGCTCTACCAACTGAGCTATCGAAGGACCTGGCTCTGTTCTGGGACACGAAACCAGATGGACACCAGAGCCCTATGGAAAAGACCCTAAAAACACTGCAAAAAAATGAAATCTAATCAAGTGTTATTGATCTTATATGAAGATCAACACATGGATTTGGTAATGCTTTTTAAATTAAGTCAAATGATTTGATGAGAAAGCACTAGGTAAGTGTCTTTATACTGAAAACAGTACCAGGTAGATTTTTTTTTTTTTGATATAAGATTAATGACACTCGGCTAGATTTGATTGGATAAACCGTTTTTGCAGCGAAGCCATCTCCCGCAGTCTGCCCCGCAGAGAGCAAGACGTCACGTCCACTCGTGCCAAAGGCAAACAGCATGTCTCCCTGGTGGTCTAGTGGTTAGGATTCGGCGCTCTCACCGCCGCGGCCCGGGTTCGATTCCCGGTCAGGGAATGCGGCTTTTGCCAGGCCTTGGTCTTGTCGCAGACAAAGAGATCACCAAAAAGCATCGCTTCCTTCGAGCCGGAGTCGAACCAGCGACCTAAGGATGGCCGGTTGTTCACCTACAGTCCTCCGCTCTACCAACTGAGCTATCGAAGGACCTGGCTCTGTTCTGGGACACGAAACCAGATGGACACCAGAGCCCTATGGAAAAGACCCTAAAAACACTGCAAAAAAATGAAATCTAACCAAGTGTTATTGATCTTATATGAAGATCAACACATGGATTTGGTAATGCTTTTTAAATGAAGTCAAATGATTTGATGAGAAAGCACTAGGTAAGTGTCTTTATACTGAAAACAGTACCAGGTAGATTTTTTTTTTTTTGATATAAGATTAATGACACTCGGCTAGATTTGATTGGATAAACCGTTTTTGCAGCGAAGCCATCTCCCGCAGTCTGCCCCGCAGAGAGCAAGACGTCACGTCCACTCGTGCCAAAGGCAAACAGCATGTCTCCCTGGTGGTCTAGTGGTTAGGATTCGGCGCTCTCACCGCCGCGGCCCGGGTTCGATTCCCGGTCAGGGAATGCGGCTTTTGCCAGGCCTTGGTCTTGTCGCAGACAAAGAGATCACCAAAAAGCATCGCTTCCTTCGAGCCGGAGTCGAACCAGCGACCTAAGGATGGCCGGTTGTTCACCTACAGTCCTCCGCTCCACCAACTGAGCTATCGAAGGACCTGGCTCTGTTCTGGGACACGAAACCAGATGGACACCAGAGCCCTATGGAAAAGACCCTAAAAACACTGCAAAAAAATGAAATCTAACCAAGTGTTATTGATCTTATATGAAGATCAACACATGGATTTGGTAATGCTTTTTAAATGAAGTCAAATGATTTGATGAGAAAGCACTAGGTAAGTGTCTTTATACTGAAAACAGTACCAGGTAGATTTTTTTTTTTTGATATAGGATTAATGACACTCGGCTAGATTTGATTGGATAAACCGTTTTTGCAGCGAAGCCATCTCCCGCAGTCTGCCCCGCAGAGAGCAAGACGTCACGTCCACTCGTGCCAAAGGCAAACAGCATGTCTCCCTGGTGGTCTAGTGGTTAGGATTCGGCGCTCTCACCGCCGCGGCCCGGGTTCGATTCCCGGTCAGGGAATGCGGCTTTTGCCAGGCCTTGGTCTTGTCGCAGACAAAGAGATCACCAAAAAGCATCGCTTCCTTCGAGCCGGAGTCGAACCAGCGACCTAAGGATGGCCGGTTGTTCACCTACAGTCCTCCGCTCTACCAACTGAGCTATCGAAGGACCTGGCTCTGTTCTGGGACACGAAACCAGATGGACACCAGAGCCCTATGGAAAAGACCCTAAAAACACTGCAAAAAAATGAAATCTAACCAAGTGTTATTGATCTTATATGAAGATCAACACATGGATTTGGTAATGCTTTTTAAATGAAGTCAAATGATTTGATGAGAAAGCACTAGGTAAGTGTCTTTATACTGAAAACAGTACCAGGTAGATTTTTTTTTTTTTGATATAAGATTAATGACACTCGGCTAGATTTGATTGGATAAACCGTTTTTGCAGCGAAGCCATCTCCCGCAGTCTGCCCCGCAGAGAGCAAGACGTCACGTCCACTCGTGCCAAAGGCAAACAGCATGTCTCCCTGGTGGTCTAGTGGTTAGGATTCGGCGCTCTCACCGCCGCGGCCCGGGTTCGATTCCCGGTCAGGGAATGCGGCTTTTGCCAGGCCTTGGTCTTGTCGCAGACAAAGAGATCACCAAAAAGCATCGCTTCCTTCGAGCCGGAGTCGAACCAGCGACCTAAGGATGGCCGGTTGTTCACCTACAGTCCTCCGCTCCACCAACTGAGCTATCGAAGGACCTGGCTCTGTTCTGGGACACGAAACCAGATGGACACCAGAGCCCTATGGAAAAGACCCTAAAAACACTGCAAAAAAATGAAATCTAACCAAGTGTTATTGATCTTATATGAAGATCAACACATGGATTTGGTAATGCTTTTTAAATGAAGTCAAATGATTTGATGAGAAAGCACTAGGTAAGTGTCTTTATACTGAAAACAGTACCAGGTAGATTTTTTTTTTTTGATATAGGATTAATGACACTCGGCTAGATTTGATTGGATAAACCGTTTTTGCAGCGAAGCCATCTCCCGCAGTCTGCCCCGCAGAGAGCAAGACGTCACGTCCACTCGTGCCAAAGGCAAACAGCATGTCTCCCTGGTGGTCTAGTGGTTAGGATTCGGCGCTCTCACCGCCGCGGCCCGGGTTCGATTCCCGGTCAGGGAATGCGGCTTTTGCCAGGCCTTGGTCTTGTCGCAGACAAAGAGATCACCAAAAAGCATCGCTTCCTTCGAGCCGGAGTCGAACCAGCGACCTAAGGATGGCCGGTTGTTCACCTACAGTCCTCCGCTCTACCAACTGAGCTATCGAAGGACCTGGCTCTGTTCTGGGACACGAAACCAGATGGACACCAGAGCCCTATGGAAAAGACCCTAAAAACACTGCAAAAAAATGAAATCTAACCAAGTGTTATTGATCTTATATGAAGATCAACACATGGATTTGGTAATGCTTTTTAAATGAAGTCAAATGATTTGATGAGAAAGCACTAGGTAAGTGTCTTTATACTGAAAACAGTACCAGGTAGATTTTTTTTTTTTTGATATAAGATTAATGACACTCGGCTAGATTTGATTGGATAAACCGTTTTTGCAGCGAAGCCATCTCCCGCAGTCTGCCCCGCAGAGAGCAAGACGTCACGTCCACTCGTGCCAAAGGCAAACAGCATGTCTCCCTGGTGGTCTAGTGGTTAGGATTCGGCGCTCTCACCGCCGCGGCCCGGGTTCGATTCCCGGTCAGGGAATGCGGCTTTTGCCAGGCCTTGGTCTTGTCGCAGACAAAGAGATCACCAAAAAGCATCGCTTCCTTCGAGCCGGAGTCGAACCAGCGACCTAAGGACGGCCGGTTGTTCACCTACAGTCCTCCGCTCCACCAACTGAGCTATCGAAGGACCTGGCTCTGTTCTGGGACACGAAACCAGATGGACACCAGAGCCCTATGGAAAAGACCCTAAAAACACTGCAAAAAAATGAAATCTAACCAAGTGTTATTGATCTTATATGAAGATCAACACATGGATTTGGTAATGCTTTTTAAATGAAGTCAAATGATTTGATGAGAAAGCACTAGGTAAGTGTCTTTATACTGAAAACAGTACCAGGTAGATTTTTTTTTTTTGATATAGGATTAATGACACTCGGCTAGATTTGATTGGATAAACCGTTTTTGCAGCGAAGCCATCTCCCGCAGTCTGCCCCGCAGAGAGCAAGACGTCACGTCCACTCGTGCCAAAGGCAAACAGCATGTCTCCCTGGTGGTCTAGTGGTTAGGATTCGGCGCTCTCACCGCCGCGGCCCGGGTTCGATTCCCGGTCAGGGAATGCGGCTTTTGCCAGGCCTTGGTCTTGTCGCAGACAAAGAGATCACCAAAAAGCATCGCTTCCTTCGAGCCGGAGTCGAACCAGCGACCTAAGGATGGCCGGTTGTTCACCTACAGTCCTCCGCTCTACCAACTGAGCTATCGAAGGACCTGGCTCTGTTCTGGGACACGAAACCAGATGGACACCAGAGCCCTATGGAAAAGACCCTAAAAACACTGCAAAAAAATGAAATCTAACCAAGTGTTATTGATCTTATATGAAGATCAACACATGGATTTGGTAATGCTTTTTAAATGAAGTCAAATGATTTGATGAGAAAGCACTAGGTAAGTGTCTTTATACTGAAAACAGTACCAGGTAGATTTTTTTTTTTTTGATATAAGATTAATGACACTCGGCTAGATTTGATTGGATAAACCGTTTTTGCAGCGAAGCCATCTCCCGCAGTCTGCCCCGCAGAGAGCAAGACGTCACGTCCACTCGTGCCAAAGGCAAACAGCATGTCTCCCTGGTGGTCTAGTGGTTAGGATTCGGCGCTCTCACCGCCGCGGCCCGGGTTCGATTCCCGGTCAGGGAATGCGGCTTTTGCCAGGCCTTGGTCTTGTCGCAGACAAAGAGATCACCAAAAAGCATCGCTTCCTTCGAGCCGGAGTCGAACCAGCGACCTAAGGATGGCCGGTTGTTCACCTACAGTCCTCCGCTCTACCAACTGAGCTATCGAAGGACCTGTCTCTGTTCTGGGACACGAAACCAGATGGACACCAGAGCCCTATGGAAAAGACCCTAAAAACACTGCAAAAAAATGAAATCTAACCAAGTGTTATTGATCTTATATGAAGATCAACACATGGATTTGGTAATGCTTTTTAAATGAAGTCAAATGATTTGATGAGAAAGCACTAGGTAAGTGTCTTTATACTGAAAACAGTACCAGGTAGATTTTTTTTTTTTTGATATAAGATTAATGACACTCGGCTAGATTTGATTGGATAAACCGTTTTTGCAGCGAAGCCATCTCCCGCAGTCTGCCCCGCAGAGAGCAAGACGTCACGTCCACTCGTGCCAAAGGCAAACAGCATGTCTCCCTGGTGGTCTAGTGGTTAGGATTCGGCGCTCTCACCGCCGCGGCCCGGGTTCGATTCCCGGTCAGGGAATGCGGCTTTTGCCAGGCCTTGGTCTTGTCGCAGACAAAGAGATCACCAAAAAGCATCGCTTCCTTCGAGCCGGAGTCGAACCAGCGACCTAAGGATGGCCGGTTGTTCACCTACAGTCCTCCGCTCTACCAACTGAGCTATCGAAGGACCTGGCTCTGTTCTGGGACACGAAACCAGATGGACACCAGAGCCCTATGGAAAAGACCCTAAAAACACTGCAAAAAAATGAAATCTAACCAAGTGTTATTGATCTTATATGAAGATCAACACATGGATTTGGTAATGCTTTTTAAATGAAGTCAAATGATTTGATGAGAAAGCACTAGGTAAGTGTCTTTATACTGAAAACAGTACCAGGTAGATTTTTTTTTTTTTGATATAAGATTAATGAGACTCGGCTAGATTTGATTGGATAAACCGTTTTTGCAGCGAAGCCATCTCCCGCAGTCTGCCCCGCAGAGAGCAAGACGTCACGTCCACTCGTGCCAAAGGCAAACAGCATGTCTCCCTGGTGGTCTAGTGGTTAGGATTCGGCGCTCTCACCGCCGCGGCCCGGGTTCGATTCCCGGTCAGGGTATGCGGCTTTTGCCAGGCCTTGGTCTTGTCGCAGACAAAGAGATCACCAAAAAGCATCGCTTCCTTCGAGCCGGAGTCGAACCAGCGACCTAAGGATGGCCGGTTGTTCACCTACAGTCCTCCGCTCTACCAACTGAGCTATCGAAGGACCTGGCTCTGTTCTGGGACACGAAACCAGATGGACACCAGAGCCCTATGGAAAAGACCCTAAAAACACTGGAAAAAAATGAAATCTAACCAAGTGTTATTGATCTTATATGAAGATCAACACATGGATTTGGTAATGCTTTTTAAATGAAGTCAAATGATTTGATGAGAAAGCACTAGGTAAGTGTCTTTATACTGAAAACAGTACCAGGTAGATTTTTTTTTTTTTGATATAAGATTAATGAGACTCGGCTAGATTTGATTGGATAAACCGTTTTTGCAGCGAAGCCATCTCCCGCAGTCTGCCCCGCAGAGAGCAAGACGTCACGTCCACTCGTGCCAAAGGCAAACAGCATGTCTCCCTGGTGGTCTAGTGGTTAGGATTCGGCGCTCTCACCGCCGCGGCCCGGGTTCGATTCCCGGTCAGGGTATGCGGCTTTTGCCAGGCCTTGGTCTTGTCGCAGACAAAGAGATCACCAAAAAGCATCGCTTCCTTCGAGCCGGAGTCGAACCAGCGACCTAAGGATGGCCGGTTGTTCACCTACAGTCCTCCGCTCTACCAACTGAGCTATCGAAGGACCTGGCTCTGTTCTGGGACACGAAACCAGATGGACACCAGAGCCCTATGGAAAAGACCCTAAAAACACTGCAAAAAAATGAAATCTAACCAAGTGTTATTGATCTTATATGAAGATCAACACATGGATTTGGTAATGCTTTTTAAATGAAGTCAAATGATTTGATGAGAAAGCACTAGGTAAGTGTCTTTATACTGAAAACAGTACCAGGTAGATTTTTTTTTTTTTGATATAAGATTAATGACACTCGGCTAGATTTGATTGGATAAACCGTTTTTGCAGCGAAGCCATCTCCCGCAGTCTGCCCCGCAGAGAGCAAGACGTCACGTCCACTCGTGCCAAAGGCAAACAGCATGTCTCCCTGGTGGTCTAGTGGTTAGGATTCGGCGCTCTCACCGCCGCGGCCCGGGTTCGATTCCCGGTCAGGGAATGCGGCTTTTGCCAGGCCTTGGTCTTGTCGCAGACAAAGAGATCACCAAAAAGCATCGCTTCCTTCGAGCCGGAGTCGAACCAGCGACCTAAGGATGGCCGGTTGTTCACCTACAGTCCTCCGCTCTACCAACTGAGCTATCGAAGGACCTGGCTCTGTTCTGGGACACGAAACCAGATGGACACCAGAGCCCTATGGAAAAGACCCTAAAAACACTGCAAAAAAATGAAATCTAACCAAGTGTTATTGATCTTATATGAAGATCAACACATGGATTTGGTAATGCTTTTTAAATGAAGTCAAATGATTTGATGAGAAAGCACTAGGTAAGTGTCTTTATACTGAAAACAGTACCAGGTAGATTTTTTTTTTTTTGATATAAGATTAATGACACTCGGCTAGATTTGATTGGATAAACCGTTTTTGCAGCGAAGCCATCTCCCGCAGTCTGCCCCGCAGAGAGCAAGACGTCACGTCCACTCGTGCCAAAGGCAAACAGCATGTCTCCCTGGTGGTCTAGTGGTTAGGATTCGGCGCTCTCACCGCCGCGGCCCGGGTTCGATTCCCGGTCAGGGAATGCGGCTTTTGCCAGGCCTTGGTCTTGTCGCAGACAAAGAGATCACCAAAAAGCATCGCTTCCTTCGAGCCGGAGTCGAACCAGCGACCTAAGGATGGCCGGTTGTTCACCTACAGTCCTCCGCTCTACCAACTGAGCTATCGAAGGACCTGGCTCTGTTCTGGGACACGAAACCAGATGGACACCAGAGCCCTATGGAAAAGACCCTAAAAACACTGCAAAAAAATGAAATCTAACCAAGTGTTATTGATCTTATATGAAGATCAACACATGGATTTGGTAATGCTTTTTAAATGAAGTCAAATGATTTGATGAGAAAGCACTAGGTAAGTGTCTTTATACTGAAAACAGTACCAGGTAGATTTTTTTTTTTTTGATATAGGATTAATGACACTCGGCTAGATTTGATTGGATAAACCGTTTTTGCAGCGAAGCCATCTCCCGCAGTCTGCCCCGCAGAGAGCAAGACGTCACGTCCACTCGTGCCAAAGGCAAACAGCATGTCTCCCTGGTGGTCTAGTGGTTAGGATTCGGCGCTCTCACCGCCGCGGCCCGGGTTCGATTCCCGGTCAGGGAATGCGGCTTTTGCCAGGCCTTGGTCTTGTCGCAGACAAAGAGATCACCAAAAAGCATCTCTTCCTTCGAGCCGGAGTCGAACCAGCGACCTAAGGATGGCCGGTTGTTCACCTACAGTCCTCCGCTCTACCAACTGAGCTATCGAAGGACCTGGCTCTGTTCTGGGACACGAAACCAGATGGACACCAGAGCCCTATGGAAAAGACCCTAAAAACACTGCAAAAAAATGAAATCTAACCAAGTGTTATTGATCTTATATGAAGATCAACACATGGATTTGGTAATGCTTTTTAAATGAAGTCAAATGATTTGATGAGAAAGCACTAGGTAAGTGTCTTTATACTGAAAACAGTACCAGGTAGATTTTTTTTTTTTTGATATAAGATTAATGACACTCGGCTAGATTTGATTGGATAAACCGTTTTTGCAGCGAAGCCATCTCCCGCAGTCTGCCCCGCAGAGAGCAAGACGTCACGTCCACTCGTGCCAAAGGCAAACAGCATGTCTCCCTGGTGGTCTAGTGGTTAGGATTCGGCGCTCTCACCGCCGCGGCCCGGGTTCGATTCCCGGTCAGGGAATGCGGCTTTTGCCAGGCCTTGGTCTTGTCGCAGACAAAGAGATCACCAAAAAGCATCGCTTCCTTCGAGCCGGAGTCGAACCAGCGACCTAAGGATGGCCGGTTGTTCACCTACAGTCCTCCGCTCTACCAACTGAGCTATCGAAGGACCTGGCTCTGTTCTGGGACACGAAACCAGATGGACACCAGAGCCCTATGGAAAAGACCCTAAAAACACTGCAAAAAAATGAAATCTAACCAAGTGTTATTGATCTTATATGAAGATCAACACATGGATTTGGTAATGCTTTTTAAATGAAGTCAAATGATTTGATGAGAAAGCACTAGGTAAGTGTCTTTATACTGAAAACAGTACCAGGTAGATTTTTTTTTTTTTGATATAAGATTAATGACACTCGGCTAGATTTGATTGGATAAACCGTTTTTGCAGCGAAGCCATCTCCCGCAGTCTGCCCCGCAGAGAGCAAGACGTCACGTCCACTCGTGCCAAAGGCAAACAGCATGTCTCCCTGGTGGTCTAGTGGTTAGGATTCGGCGCTCTCACCGCCGCGGCCCGGGTTCGATTCCCGGTCAGGGAATGCGGCTTTTGCCAGGCCTTGGTCTTGTCGCAGACAAAGAGATCACCAAAAAGCATCGCTTCCTTCGAGCCGGAGTCGAACCAGCGACCTAAGGATGGCCGGTTGTTCACCTACAGTCCTCCGCTCTACCAACTGAGCTATCGAAGGACCTGGCTCTGTGCTGGGACACGAAACCAGATGGACACCAGAGCCCTATGGAAAAGACCCTAAAAACACTGCAAAAAAATGAAATCTAACCAAGTGTTATTGATCTTATATGAAGATCAACACATGGATTTGGTAATGCTTTTTAAATGAAGTCAAATGATTTGATGAGAAAGCACTAGGTAAGTGTCTTTATACTGAAAACAGTACCAGGTAGATTTTTTTTTTTTTGATATAAGATTAATGACACTCGGCTAGATTTGATTGGATAAACCGTTTTTGCAGCGAAGCCATCTCCCGCAGTCTGCCCCGCAGAGAGCAAGACGTCACGTCCACTCGTGCCAAAGGCAAACAGCATGTCTCCCTGGTGGTCTAGTGGTTAGGATTCGGCGCTCTCACCGCCGCGGCCCGGGTTCGATTCCCGGTCAGGGAATGCGGCTTTTGCCAGGCCTTGGTCTTGTCGCAGACAAAGAGATCACCAAAAAGCATCGCTTCCTTCGAGCCGGAGTCGAACCAGCGACCTAAGGATGGCCGGTTGTTCACCTACA
The DNA here is from genome assembly GCF_018492685.1 of Alosa sapidissima. Lineage (NCBI taxonomy): Eukaryota > Metazoa > Chordata > Actinopteri > Clupeiformes > Clupeidae > Alosa > Alosa sapidissima. Next base: position 13,327,616 of record NC_055966.1, read on the forward strand.
GTCCTCCGCTCTACCAACTGAGCTATCGAAGGACCTGGCTCTGTTCTGGGACACGAAACCAGATGGACACCAGAGCCCTATGGAAAAGACCCTAAAAACACTGCAAAAAAATGAAATCTAACCAAGTGTTATTGATCTTATATGAAGATCAACACATGGATTTGGTAATGCTTTTTAAATGAAGTCAAATGATTTGATGAGAAAGCACTAGGTAAGTGTCTTTATACTGAAAACAGTACCAGGTAGATTTTTTTTTTTTTGATATAAGATTAATGACACTCGGCTAGATTTGATTGGATAAACCGTTTTTGCAGCGAAGCCATCTCCCGCAGTCTGCCCCGCAGAGAGCAAGACGTCACGTCCACTCGTGCCAAAGGCAAACAGCATGTCTCCCTGGTGGTCTAGTGGTTAGGATTCGGCGCTCTCACCGCCGCGGCCCGGGTTCGATTCCCGGTCAGGGAATGCGGCTTTTGCCAGGCCTTGGTCTTGTCGCAGACAAAGAGATCACCAAAAAGCATCGCTTCCTTCGAGCCGGAGTCGAACCAGCGACCTAAGGATGGCCGGTTGTTCACCTACAGTCCTCCGCTCTACCAACTGAGCTATCGAAGGACCTGGCTCTGTGCTGGGACACGAAACCAGATGGACACCAGAGCCCTATGGAAAAGACCCTAAAAACACTGCAAAAAAATGAAATCTAACCAAGTGTTATTGATCTTATATGAAGATCAACACATGGATTTGGTAATGCTTTTTAAATGAAGTCAAATGATTTGATGAGAAAGCACTAGGTAAGTGTCTTTATACTGAAAACAGTACCAGGTAGATTTTTTTTTTTTTGATATAAGATTAATGACACTCGGCTAGATTTGATTGGATAAACCGTTTTTGCAGCGAAGCCATCTCCCGCAGTCTGCCCCGCAGAGAGCAAGACGTCACGTCCACTCGTGCCAAAGGCAAACAGCATGTCTCCCTGGTGGTCTAGTGGTTAGGATTCGGCGCTCTCACCGCCGCGGCCCGGGTTCGATTCCCGGTCAGGGAATGCGACTTTTGCCAGGCCTTGGTCTTGTCGCAGACAAAGAGATCACCAAAAAGCATCGCTTCCTTCGAGCCGGAGTCGAACCAGCGACCTAAGGATGGCCGGTTGTTCACCTACAGTCCTCCGCTCTACCAACTGAGCTATCGAAGGACCTGGCTCTGTTCTGGGACACGAAACCAGATGGACACCAGAGCCCTATGGAAAAGACCCTAAAAACACTGCAAAAAAATGAAATCTAACCAAGTGTTATTGATCTTATATGAAGATCAACACATGGATTTGGTAATGCTTTTTAAATGAAGTCAAATGATTTGATGAGAAAGCACTAGGTAAGTGTCTTTATACTGAAAACAGTACCAGGTAGATTTTTTTTTTTTTGATATAAGATTAATGACACTCGGCTAGATTTGATTGGATAAACCGTTTTTGCAGCGAAGCCATCTCCCGCAGTCTGCCCCGCAGAGAGCAAGACGTCACGTCCACTCGTGCCAAAGGCAAACAGCATGTCTCCCTGGTGGTCTAGTGGTTAGGATTCGGCGCTCTCACCGCCGCGGCCCGGGTTCGATTCCCGGTCAGGGAATGCGGCTTTTGCCAGGCCTTGGTCTTGTCGCAGACAAAGAGATCACCAAAAAGCATCGCTTCCTTCGAGCCGGAGTCGAACCAGCGACCTAAGGATGGCCGGTTGTTCACCTACAGTCCTCCGCTCTACCAACTGAGCTATCGAAGGACCTGGCTCTGTTCTGGGACACGAAACCAGATGGACACCAGAGCCCTATGGAAAAGACCCTAAAAACACTGCAAAAAAATGAAATCTAACCAAGTGTTATTGATCTTATATGAAGATCAACACGTGGATTTGGTAATGCTTTTTAAATGAAGTCAAATGATTTGATGAGAAAGCACTAGGTAAGTGTCTTTATACTGAAAACAGTACCAGGTAGATTTTTTTTTTTTTGATATAAGATTAATGACACTCGGCTAGATTTGATTGGATAAACCGTTTTTGCAGCGAAGCCATCTCCCGCAGTCTGCCCCGCAGAGAGAAAGACGTCACGTCCACTCGTGCCAAAGGCAAACAGCATGTCTCCCTGGTGGTCTAGTGGTTAGGATTCGGCGCTCTCACCGCCGCGGCCCGGGTTCGATTCCCGGTCAGGGAATGCGGCTTTTGCCAGGCCTTGGTCTTGTCGCAGACAAAGAGATCACCAAAAAGCATCGCTTCCTTCGAGCCGGAGTCGAACCAGCGACCTAAGGATGGCCGGTTGTTCACCTACAGTCCTCCGCTCTACCAACTGAGCTATCGAAGGACCTGGCTCTGTTCTGGGACACGAAACCAGATGGACACCAGAGCCCTATGGAAAAGACCCTAAAAACACTGCAAAAAAATGAAATCTAACCAAGTGTTATTGATCTTATATGAAGATCAACACGTGGATTTGGTAATGCTTTTTAAATGAAGTCAAATGATTTGATGAGAAAGCACTAGGTAAGTGTCTTTATACTGAAAACAGTACCAGGAAGATTTTTTTTTTTTTGATATAAGATTAATGACACTCGGCTAGATTTGATTGGATAAACCGTTTTTGCAGCGAAGCCATCTCCCGCAGTCTGCCCCGCAGAGAGCAAGACGTCACGTCCACTCGTGCCAAAGGCAAACAGCATGTCTCCCTGGTGGTCTAGTGGTTAGGATTCGGCGCTCTCACCGCCGCGGCCCGGGTTCGATTCCCGGTCAGGGAATGCGGCTTTTGCCAGGCCTTGGTCTTGTCGCAGACAAAGAGATCACCAAAAAGCATCGCTTCCTTCGAGCCGGAGTCGAACCAGCGACCTAAGGATGGCCGGTTGTTCACCTACAGTCCTCCGCTCTACCAACTGAGCTATCGAAGGACCTGGCTCTGTTCTGGGACACGAAACCAGATGGACACCAGAGCCCTATGGAAAAGACCCTAAAAACACTGCAAAAAAATGAAATCTAACCAAGTGTTATTGATCTTATATGAAGATCAACACATGGATTTGGTAATGCTTTTTAAATGAAGTCAAATGATTTGATGAGAAAGCACTAGGTAAGTGTCTTTATACTGAAAACAGTACCAGGTAGATTTTTTTTTTTTTGATATAAGATTAATGACACTCGGCTAGATTTGATTGGATAAACCGTTTTTGCAGCGAAGCCATCTCCCGCAGTCTGCCCCGCAGAGAGCAAGACGTCACGTCCACTCGTGCCAAAGGCAAACAGCATGTCTCCCTGGTGGTCTAGTGGTTAGGATTCGGCGCTCTCACCGCTGCGGCCCGGGTTCGATTCCCGGTCAGGGAATGCGGCTTTTGCCAGGCCTTGGTCTTGTCGCAGACAAAGAGATCACCAAAAAGCATCGCTTCCTTCGAGCCGGAGTCGAACCAGCGACCTAAGGATGGCCGGTTGTTCACCTACAGTCCTCCGCTCTACCAACTGAGCTATCGAAGGACCTGGCTCTGTTCTGGGACACGAAACCAGATGGACACCAGAGCCCTATGGAAAAGACCCTAAAAACACTGCAAAAAAATGAAATCTAACCAAGTGTTATTGATCTTATATGAAGATCAACACATGGATTTGGTAATGCTTTTTAAATGAAGTCAAATGATTTGATGAGAAAGCACTAGGTAAGTGTCTTTATACTGAAAACAGTACCAGGTAGATTTTTTTTTTTTTGATATAGGATTAATGACACTCGGCTAGATTTGATTGGATAAACCGTTTTTGCAGCGAAGCCATCTCCCGCAGTCTGCCCCGCAGAGAGCAAGACGTCACGTCCACTCGTGCCAAAGGCAAACAGCATGTCTCCCTGGTGGTCTAGTGGTTAGGATTCGGCGCTCTCACCGCCGCGGCCCGGGTTCGATTCCCGGTCAGGGAATGCGGCTTTTGCCAGGCCTTGGTCTTGTCGCAGACAAAGAGATCACCAAAAAGCATCGCTTCCTTCGAGCCGGAGTCGAACCAGCGACCTAAGGATGGCCGGTTGTTCACCTACAGTCCTCCGCTCTACCAACTGAGCTATCGAAGGACCTGGCTCTGTTCTGGGACACGAAACCAGATGGACACCAGAGCCCTATGGAAAAGACCCTAAAAACACTGCAAAAAAATGAAATCTAACCAAGTGTTATTGATCTTATATGAAGATCAACACATGGATTTGGTAATGCTTTTTAAATGAAGTCAAATGATTTGATGAGAAAGCACTAGGTAAGTGTCTTTATACTGAAAACAGTACCAGGTAGATTTTTTTTTTTTTTGATATAAGATTAATGACACTCGGCTAGATTTGATTGGATAAACCGTTTTTGCAGCGAAGCCATCTCCCGCAGTCTGCCCCGCAGAGAGAAAGACGTCACGTCCACTCGTGCCAAAGGCAAACAGCATGTCTCCCTGGTGGTCTAGTGGTTAGGATTCGGCGCTCTCACCGCCGCGGCCCGGGTTCGATTCCCGGTCAGGGAATGCGGCTTTTGCCAGGCCTTGGTCTTGTCGCAGACAAAGAGATCACCAAAAAGCATCGCTTCCTTCGAGCCGGAGTCGAACCAGCGACCTAAGGATGGCCGGTTGTTCACCTACAGTCCTCCGCTCTACAAACTGAGCTATCGAAGGACCTGGCTCTGTTCTGGGACACGAAACCAGATGGACACCAGAGCCCTATGGAAAAGACCCTAAAAACACTGCAAAAAAATGAAATCTAACCAAGTGTTATTGATCTTATATGAAGATCAACACATGGATTTGGTAATGCTTTTTAAATGAAGTCAAATGATTTGATGAGAAAGCACTAGGTAAGTGTCTTTATACTGAAAACAGTACCAGGTAGATTTTTTTTTTTTTGATATAAGATTAATGACACTCGGCTAGATTTGATTGGATAAACCGTTTTTGCAGCGAAGCCATCTCCCGCAGTCTGCCCCGCAGAGAGCAAGACGTCACGTCCACTCGTGCCAAAGGCAAACAGCATGTCTCCCTGGTGGTCTAGTGGTTAGGATTCGGCGCTCTCACCGCCGCGGCCCGGGTTCGATTCCCGGTCAGGGAATGCGGCTTTTGCCAGGCCTTGGTCTTGTCGCAGACAAAGAGATCACCAAAAAGCATCGCTTCCTTCGAGCCGGAGTCGAACCAGCGACCTAAGGATGGCCGGTTGTTCACCTACAGTCCTCCGCTCTACCAACTGAGCTATCGAAGGACCTGGCTCTGTTCTGGGACACGAAACCAGATGGACACCAGAGCCCTATGGAAAAGACCCTAAAAACACTGCAAAAAAATGAAATCTAACCAAGTGTTATTGATCTTATATGAAGATCAACACATGGATTTGGTAATGCTTTTTAAATGAAGTCAAATGATTTGATGAGAAAGCACTAGGTAAGTGTCTTTATACTGAAAACAGTACCAGGTAGATTTTTTTTTTTTTGATATAAGATTAATGACACTCGGCTAGATTTGATTGGATAAACCGTTTTTGCAGCGAAGCCATCTCCCGCAGTCTGCCCCGCAGAGAGCAAGACGTCACGTCCACTCGTGCCAAAGGCAAACAGCATGTCTCCCTGGTGGTCTAGTGGTTAGGATTCGGCGCTCTCACCGCCGCGGCCCGGGTTCGATTCCCGGTCAGGGAATGCGGCTTTTGCCAGGCCTTGGTCTTGTCGCAGACAAAGAGATCACCAAAAAGCATCGCTTCCTTCGAGCCGGAGTCGAACCAGCGACCTAAGGATGGCCGGTTGTTCACCTACAGTCCTCCACTCTACCAACTGAGCTATCGAAGGACCTGGCTCTGTTCTGGGACACGAAACCAGATGGACACCAGAGCCCTATGGAAAAGACCCTAAAAACACTGCAAAAAAATGAAATCTAACCAAGTGTTATTGATCTTATATGAAGATCAACACATGGATTTGGTAATGCTTTTTAAATGAAGTCAAATGATTTGATGAGAAAGCACTAGGTAAGTGTCTTTATACTGAAAACAGTACCAGGTAGATTTTTTTTTTTTTGATATAAGATTAATGACACTCGGCTAAATTTGATTGGATAAACCGTTTTTGCAGCGAAGCCATCTCCCGCAGTCTGCCCCGCAGAGAGCAAGACGTCACATCCACTCGTGCCAAAGGCAAACAGCATGTCTCCCTGGTGGTCTAGTGGTTAGGATTCGGCGCTCTCACCGCCGCGGCCCGGGTTCGATTCCCGGTCAGGGAATGCGGCTTTTGCCAGGCCTTGGTCTTGTCGCAGACAAAGAGATCACCAAAAAGCATCGCTTCCTTCGAGCCGGAGTCGAACCAGCAACCTAAGGATGGCCGGTTGTTCACCTACAGTCCTCCGCTCTACCAACTGAGCTATCGAAGGACCTGGCTCTGTTCTGGAACACGAAACCAGATGGACACCAGAGCCCTATGGAAAAGACCCTAAAAACACTGCAAAAAAATGAAATCTAACCAAGTGTTATTGATCTTATATGAAGATCAACACATGGATTTGGTAATGCTTTTTAAATGAAGTCAAATGATTTGATGAGAAAGCACTAGGTAAGTGTCTTTATACTGAAAACAGTACCAGGTAGATTTTTTTTTTTTTGATATAAGATTAATGACACTCGGCTAGATTTGATTGGATAAACCGTTTTTGCAGCGAAGCCATCTCCCGCAGTCTGCCCCGCAGAGAGCAAGACGTCACGTCCACTCGTGCCAAAGGCAAACAGCATGTCTCCCTGGTGGTCTAGTGGTTAGGATTCGGCGCTCTCACCGCCGCGGCCCGGGTTCGATTCCCGGTCAGGGAATGCGGCTTTTGCCAGGCCTTGGTCTTGTCGCAGACAAAGAGATCACCAAAAAGCATCGCTTCCTTCGAGCCGGAGTCGAACCAGCGACCTAAGGATGGCCGGTTGTTCACCTACAGTCCTCCGCTCCACCAACTGAGCTATCGAAGGACCTGGCTCTGTTCTGGGACACGAAACCAGATGGACACCAGAGCCCTATGGAAAAGACCCTAAAAACACTGCAAAAAAATGAACTCTAACCAAGTGTTATTGATCTTATATGAAGATCAACACATGGATTTGGTAATGCTTTTTAAATGAAGTCAAATGATTTGATGAGAAAGCACTAGGTAAGTGTCTTTATACTGAAAACAGTACCAGGTAGATTTTTTTTTTTTTGATATAAGATTAATGACACTCGGCTAGATTTGATTGGATAAACCGTTTTTGCAGCGAAGCCATCTCCCGCAGTCTGCCCCGCAGAGAGCAAGACGTCACGTCCACTGGTGCCAAAGGCAAACAGCATGTCTCCCTGGTGGTCTAGTGGTTAGGATTCGGCGCTCTCACCGCCGCGGCCCGGGTTCGATTCCCGGTCAGGGAATGCGGCTTTTGCCAGGCCTTGGTCTTGTCGCAGACAAAGAGATCACCAAAAAGCATCGCTTCCTTCGAGCCGGAGTCGAACCAGCGACCTAAGGATGGCCGGTTGTTCACCTACAGTCCTCCGCTCTACCAACTGAGCTATCGAAGGACCTGGCTCTGTTCTGGGACACGAAACCAGATGGACACCAGAGCCCTATGGAAAAGACCCTAAAAACACTGCAAAAAAATGAAATCTAACCAAGTGTTATTGATCTTATATGAAGATCAACACATGGATTTGGTAATGCTTTTTAAATGAAGTCAAATGATTTGATGAGAAAGCACTAGGTAAGTGTCTTTATACTGAAAACAGTACCAGGTAGATTTTTTTTTTTTTGATATAAGATTAATGACACTCGGCTAGATTTGATTGGATAAACCGTTTTTGCAGCGAAGCCATCTCCCGCAGTCTGCCCCGCAGAGAGCAAGACGTCACGTCCACTCGTGCCAAAGGCAAACAGCATGTCTCCCTGGTGGTCTAGTGGTTAGGATTCGGCGCTCTCACCGCCGCGGCCCGGGTTCGATTCCCGGTCAGGGAATGCGGCTTTTGCCAGGCCTTGGTCTTGTCGCAGACAAAGAGATCACCAAAAAGCATCGCTTCCTTCGAGCCGGAGTCGAACCAACGACCTAAGGATGGCCGGTTGTTCACCTACAGTCCTCCGCTCTACCAACTGAGCTATCGAAGGACCTGGCTCTGTTCTGGGACACGAAACCAGATGGACACCAGAGCCCTATGGAAAAGACCCTAAAAACACTGCAAAAAAATGAAATCTAACCAAGTGTTATTGATCTTATATGAAGATCAACACGTGGATTTGGTAATGCTTTTTAAATGAAGTCAAATGATTTGATGAGAAAGCACTAGGTAAGTGTCTTTATACTGAAAACAGTACCAGGTAGATTTTTTTTTTTTTGATATAAGATTAATGACACTCGGCTAGATTTGATTGGATAAACCGTTTTTGAAGCGAAGCCATCTCCCGCAGTCTGCCCCGCAGAGAGAAAGACGTCACGTCCACTCGTGCCAAAGGCAAACAGCATGTCTCCCTGGTGGTCTAGTGGTTAGGATTCGGCGCTCTCACCGCCGCGGCCCGGGTTCGATTCCCGGTCAGGGAATGCGGCTTTTGCCAGGCCTTGGTCTTGTCGCAGACAAAGAGATCACCAAAAAGCATCGCTTCCTTCGAGCCGGAGTCGAACCAGCGACCTAAGGATGGCCGGTTGTTCACCTACAGTCCTCCGCTCTACCAACTGAGCTATCGAAGGACCTGGCTCTGTTCTGGGACACGAAACCAGATGGACACCAGAGCCCTATGGAAAAGACCCTAAAAACACTGCAAAAAAATGAAATCTAACCAAGTGTTATTGATCTTATATGAAGATCAACACGTGGATTTGGTAATGCTTTTTAAATGAAGTCAAATGATTTGATGAGAAAGCACTAGGTAAGTGTCTTTATACTGAAAACAGTACCAGGTAGATTTTTTTTTTTTTGATATAAGATTAATGACACTCGGCTAGATTTGATTGGATAAACCGTTTTTGCAGCGAAGCCATCTCCCGCAGTCTGCCCCGCAGAGAGCAAGACGTCACGTCCACTCGTGCCAAAGGCAAACAGCATGTCTCCCTGGTGGTCTAGTGGTTAGGATTCGGCGCTCTCACCGCCGCGGCCCGGGTTCGATTCCCGGTCAGGGAATGCGGCTTTTGCCAGGCCTTGGTCTTGTCGCAGACAAAGAGATCACCAAAAAGCATCGCTTCCTTCGAGCCGGAGTCGAACCAGCGACCTAAGGATGGCCGGTTGTTCACCTACAGTCCTCCGCTCTACCAACTGAGCTATCGAAGGACCTGGCTCTGTTCTGGGACACGAAACCAGATGGACACCAGAGCCCTATGGAAAAGACCCTAAAAACACTGCAAAAAAATGAAATCTAACCAAGTGTTATTGATCTTATATGAAGATCAACACATGGATTTGGTAATGCTTTTTAAATGAAGTCAAATGATTTGATGAGAAAGCACTAGGTAAGTGTCTTTATACTGAAAACAGTACCAGGTAGATTTTTTTTTTTTTGATATAAGATTAATGACACTCGGCTAGATTTGATTGGATAAACCGTTTTTGCAGCGAAGCCATCTCCCGCAGTCTGCCCCGCAGAGAGCAAGACGTCACGTCCACTCGTGCCAAAGGCAAACAGCATGTCTCCCTGGTGGTCTAGTGGTTAGGATTCGGCGCTCTCACCGCCGCGGCCCGGGTTCGATTCCCGGTCAGGGAATGCGGCTTTTGCCAGGCCTTGGTCTTGTCGCAGACAAAGAGATCACCAAAAAGCATCGCTTCCTTCGAGCCGGAGTCGAACCAGCGACCTAAGGATGGCCGGTTGTTCACCTACAGTCCTCCGCTCTACCAACTGAGCTATCGAAGGACCTGGCTCTGTTCTGGGACACGAAACCAGATGGACACCAGAGCCCTATGGAAAAGACCCTAAAAACACTGCAAAAAAATGAAATCTAACCAAGTGTTATTGATCTTATATGAAGATCAACACATGGATTTGGTAATGCTTTTTAAATGAAGTCAAATGATTTGATGAGAAAGCACTAGGTAAGTGTCTTTATACTGAAAACAGTACCAGGTAGATTTTTTTTTTTTTGATATAAGATTAATGACACTCGGCTAGATTTGATTGGATAAACCGTTTTTGCAGCGAAGCCATCTCCCGCAGTCTGCCCCGCAGAGAGCAAGACGTCACGTCCACTCGTGCCAAAGGCAAACAGCATGTCTCCCTGGTGGTCTAGTGGTTAGGATTCGGCGCTCTCACCGCCGCGGCCCGGGTTCGATTCCCGGTCAGGGAATGCGGCTTTTGCCAGGCCTTGGTCTTGTCGCAGACAAAGAGATCACCAAAAAGCATCGCTTCCTTCGAGCCGGAGTCGAACCAACGACCTAAGGATGGCCGGTTGTTCACCTACAGTCCTCCGCTCTACCAACTGAGCTATCGAAGGACCTGGCTCTGTTCTGGGACACGAAACCAGATGGACACCAGAGCCCTATGGAAAAGACCCTAAAAACACTGCAAAAAAATGAAATCTAACCAAGTGTTATTGATCTTATATGAAGATCAACACGTGGATTTGGTAATGCTTTTTAAATGAAGTCAAATGATTTGATGAGAAAGCACTAGGTAAGTGTCTTTATACTGAAAACAGTACCAGGTAGATTTTTTTTTTTTTGATATAAGATTAATGACACTCGGCTAGATTTGATTGGATAAACCGTTTTTGAAGCGAAGCCATCTCCCGCAGTCTGCCCCGCAGAGAGAAAGACGTCACGTCCACTCGTGCCAAAGGCAAACAGCATGTCTCCCTGGTGGTCTAGTGGTTAGGATTCGGCGCTCTCACCGCCGCGGCCCGGGTTCGATTCCCGGTCAGGGAATGCGGCTTTTGCCAGGCCTTGGTCTTGTCGCAGACAAAGAGATCACCAAAAAGCATCGCTTCCTTCGAGCCGGAGTCGAACCAGCGACCTAAGGATGGCCGGTTGTTCACCTACAGTCCTCCGCTCTACCAACTGAGCTATCGAAGGACCTGGCTCTGTTCTGGGACACGAAACCAGATGGACACCAGAGCCCTATGGAAAAGACCCTAAAAACACTGCAAAAAAATGAAATCTAACCAAGTGTTATTGATCTTATATGAAGATCAACACGTGGATTTGGTAATGCTTTTTAAATGAAGTCAAATGATTTGATGAGAAAGCACTAGGTAAGTGTCTTTATACTGAAAACAGTACCAGGTAGATTTTTTTTTTTTTGATATAAGATTAATGACACTCGGCTAGATTTGATTGGATAAACCGTTTTTGCAGCGAAGCCATCTCCCGCAGTCTGCCCCGCAGAGAGCAAGACGTCACGTCCACTCGTGCCAAAGGCAAACAGCATGTCTCCCTGGTGGTCTAGTGGTTAGGATTCGGCGCTCTCACCGCCGCGGCCCGGGTTCGATTCCCGGTCAGGGAATGCGGCTTTTGCCAGGCCTTGGTCTTGTCGCAGACAAAGAGATCACCAAAAAGCATCGCTTCCTTCGAGCCGGAGTCGAACCAGCGACCTAAGGATGGCCGGTTGTTCACCTACAGTCCTCCGCTCTACCAACTGAGCTATCGAAGGACCTGGCTCTGTTCTGGGACACGAAACCAGATGGACACCAGAGCCCTATGGAAAAGACCCTAAAAACACTGCAAAAAAATGAAATCTAACCAAGTGTTATTGATCTTATATGAAGATCAACACATGGATTTGGTAATGCTTTTTAAATGAAGTCAAATGATTTGATGAGAAAGCACTAGGTAAGTGTCTTTATACTGAAAACAGTACCAGGTAGATTTTTTTTTTTTTGATATAAGATTAATGACACTCGGCTAGATTTGATTGGATAAACCGTTTTTGCAGCGAAGCCATCTCCCGCAGTCTGCCCCGCAGAGAGCAAGACGTCACGTCCACTCGTGCCAAAGGCAAACAGCATGTCTCCCTGGTGGTCTAGTGGTTAGGATTCGGCGCTCTCACCGCCGCGGCCCGGGTTCGATTCCCGGTCAGGGAATGCGGCTTTTGCCAGGCCTTGGTCTTGTCGCAGACAAAGAGATCACCAAAAAGCATCGCTTCCTTCGAGCCGGAGTCGAACCAGCGACCTAAGGATGGCCGGTTGTTCACCTACAGTCCTCCGCTCTACCAACTGAGCTATCGAAGGACCTGGCTCTGTTCTGGGACACGAAACCAGATGGACACCAGAGCCCTATGGAAAAGACCCTAAAAACACTGCAAAAAAATGAAATCTAACCAAGTGTTATTGATCTTATATGAAGATCAACACATGGATTTGGTAATGCTTTTTAAATGAAGTCAAATGATTTGATGAGAAAGCACTAGGTAAGTGTCTTTATACTGAAAACAGTACCAGGTAGATTTTTTTTTTTTTGATATAAGATTAATGACACTCGGCTAGATTTGATTGGATAAACCGTTTTTGCAGCGAAGCCATCTCCCGCAGTCTGCCCCGCAGAGAGCAAGACGTCACGTCCACTCGTGCCAAAGGCAAACAGCATGTCTCCCTGGTGGTCTAGTGGTTAGGATTCGGCGCTCTCACCGCCGCGGCCCGGGTTCGATTCCCGGTCAGGGAATGCGGCTTTTGCCAGGCCTTGGTCTTGTCGCAGACAAAGAGATCACCAAAAAGCATCGCTTCCTTCGAGCCGGAGTCGAACCAGCGACCTAAGGATGGCCGGTTGTTCACCTACAGTCCTCCGCTCTACCAACTGAGCTATCGAAGGACCTGGCTCTGTTCTGGGACACGAAACCAGATGGACACCAGAGCCCTATGGAAAAGACCCTAAAAACACTGCAAAAAAATGAAATCTAACCAAGTGTTATTGATCTTATATGAAGATCAACACATGGATTTGGTAATGCTTTTTAAATGAAGTCAAATGATTTGATGAGAAAGCACTAGGTAAGTGTCTTTATACTGAAAACAGTACCAGGTAGATTTTTTTTTTTTTGATATAAGATTAATGACACTCGGCTAGATTTGATTGGATAAACCGTTTTTGCAGCGAAGCCATCTCCCGCAGTCTGCCCCGCAGAGAGCAAGACGTCACGTCCACTCGTGCCAAAGGCAAACAGCATGTCTCCCTGGTGGTCTAGTGGTTAGGATTCGGCGCTCTCACCGCCGCGGCCCGGGTTCGATTCCCGGTCAGGGAATGCGGCTTTTGCCAGGCCTTGGTCTTGTCGCAGACAAAGAGATCACCAAAAAGCATCGCTTCCTTCGAGCCGGAGTCGAACCAACGACCTAAGGATGGCCGGTTGTTCACCTACAGTCCTCCGCTCTACCAACTGAGCTATCGAAGGACCTGGCTCTGTTCTGGGACACGAAACCAGATGGACACCAGAGCCCTATGGAAAAGACCCTAAAAACACTGCAAAAAAATGAAATCTAACCAAGTGTTATTGATCTTATATGAAGATCAACACGTGGATTTGGTAATGCTTTTTAAATGAAGTCAAATGATTTGATGAGAAAGCACTAGGTAAGTGTCTTTATACTGAAAACAGTACCAGGTAGATTTTTTTTTTTTTGATATAAGATTAATGACACTCGGCTAGATTTGATTGGATAAACCGTTTTTGAAGCGAAGCCATCTCCCGCAGTCTGCCCCGCAGAGAGAAAGACGTCACGTCCACTCGTGCCAAAGGCAAACAGCATGTCTCCCTGGTGGTCTAGTGGTTAGGATTCGGCGCTCTCACCGCCGCGGCCCGGGTTCGATTCCCGGTCAGGGAATGCGGCTTTTGCCAGGCCTTGGTCTTGTCGCAGACAAAGAGATCACCAAAAAGCATCGCTTCCTTCGAGCCGGAGTCGAACCAGCGACCTAAGGATGGCCGGTTGTTCACCTACAGTCCTCCGCTCTACCAACTGAGCTATCGAAGGACCTGGCTCTGTTCTGGGACACGAAACCAGATGGACACCAGAGCCCTATGGAAAAGACCCTAAAAACACTGCAAAAAAATGAAATCTAACCAAGTGTTATTGATCTTATATGAAGATCAACACGTGGATTTGGTAATGCTTTTTAAATGAAGTCAAATGATTTGATGAGAAAGCACTAGGTAAGTGTCTTTATACTGAAAACAGTACCAGGTAGATTTTTTTTTGTTTGATATAAGATTAATGACACTCGGCTAGATTTGATTGGATAAACCGTTTTTGCAGCGAAGCCATCTCCCGCAGTCTGCCCCGCAGAGAGCAAGACGTCACGTCCACTCGTGCCAAAGGCAAACAGCATGTCTCCCTGGTGGTCTAGTGGTTAGGATTCGGCGCTCTCACCGCCGCGGCCCGGGTTCGATTCCCGGTCAGGGAATGCGGCTTTTGCCAGGCCTTGGTCTTGTCGCAGACAAAGAGATCACCAAAAAGCATCGCTTCCTTCGAGCCGGAGTCGAACCAGCGACCTAAGGATGGCCGGTTGTTCACCTACAGTCCTCCGCTCTACCAACTGAGCTATCGAAGGACCTGGCTCTGTTCTGGGACACGAAACCAGATGGACACCAGAGCCCTATGGAAAAGACCCTAAAAACACTGCAAAAAAATTAAATCTAACCAAGTGTTATTGATCTTATATGAAGATCAACACATGGATTTGGTAATGCTTTTTAAATGAAGTCAAATGATTTGATGAGAAAGCACTAGGTAAGTGTCTTTATACTGAAAACAGTACCAGGTAGATTTTTTTTTTTTTGATATAAGATTAATGACACTCGGCTAGATTTGATTGGATAAACCGTTTTTGCAGCGAAGCCATCTCCCGCAGTCTGCCCCGCAGAGAGCAAGACGTCACGTCCACTCGTGCCAAAGGCAAACAGCATGTCTCCCTGGTGGTCTAGTGGTTAGGATTCGGCGCTCTCACCGCCGCGGCCCGGGTTCGATTCCCGGTCAGGGAATGCGGCTTTTGCCAGGCCTTGGTCTTGTCGCAGACAAAGAGATCACCAAAAAGCATCGCTTCCTTCGAGCCGGAGTCGAACCAGCGACCTAAGGATGGCCGGTTGTTCACCTACAGTCCTCCGCTCTACCAACTGAGCTATCGAAGGACCTGGCTCTGTTCTGGGACACGAAACCAGATGGACACCAGAGCCCTATGGAAAAGACCCTAAAAACACTGCAAAAAAATGAAATCTAACCAAGTGTTATTGATCTTATATGAAGATCAACACATGGATTTGGTAATGCTTTTTAAATGAAGTCAAATGATTTGATGAGAAAGCACTAGGTAAGTGTCTTTATACTGAAAACAGTACCAGGTAGATTTTTTTTTTTTTGATATAAGATTAATGACACTCGGCTAGATTTGATTGGATAAACCGTTTTTGCAGCGAAGCCATCTCCCGCAGTCTGCCCCGCAGAGAGCAAGACGTCACGTCCACTCGTGCCAAAGGCAAACAGCATGTCTCCCTGGTGGTCTAGTGGTTAGGATTCGGCGCTCTCACCGCCGCGGCCCGGGTTCGATTCCCGGTCAGGGAATGCGGCTTTTGCCAGGCCTTGGTCTTGTCGCAGACAAAGAGATCACCAAAAAGCATCGCTTCCTTCGAGCCGGAGTCGAACCAACGACCTAAGGATGGCCGGTTGTTCACCTACAGTCCTCCGCTCTACCAACTGAGCTATCGAAGGACCTGGCTCTGTTCTGGGACACGAAACCAGATGGACACCAGAGCCCTATGGAAAAGACCCTAAAAACACTGCAAAAAAATGAAATCTAACCAAGTGTTATTGATCTTATATGAAGATCAACACGTGGATTTGGTAATGCTTTTTAAATGAAGTCAAATGATTTGATGAGAAAGCACTAGGTAAGTGTCTTTATACTGAAAACAGTACCAGGTAGATTTTTTTTTTTTTGATATAAGATTAATGACACTCGGCTAGATTTGATTGGATAAACCGTTTTTGCAGCGAAGCCATCTCCCGCAGTCTGCCCCGCAGAGAGAAAGACGTCACGTCCACTCGTGCCAAAGGCAAACAGCATGTCTCCCTGGTGGTCTAGTGGTTAGGATTCGGCGCTCTCACCGCCGCGGCCCGGGTTCGATTCCCGGTCAGGGAATGCGGCTTTTGCCAGGCCTTGGTCTTGTCGCAGACAAAGAGATCACCAAAAAGCATCGCTTCCTTCGAGCCGGAGTCGAACCAGCGACCTAAGGATGGCCGGTTGTTCACCTACAGTCCTCCGCTCTACCAACTGAGCTATCGAAGGACCTGGCTCTGTTCTGGGACACGAAACCAGATGGACACCAGAGCCCTATGGAAAAGACCCTAAAAACACTGCAAAAAAATGAAATCTAACCAAGTGTTATTGATCTTATATGAAGATCAACACATGGATTTGGTAATGCTTTTTAAATGAAGTCAAATGATTTGATGAGAAAGCACTAGGTAAGTGTCTTTATACTGAAAACAGTACCAGGTAGATTTTTTTTTTTTTGATATAAGATTAATGACACTCGGCTAGATTTGATTGGATAAACCGTTTTTGCAGCGAAGCCATCTCCCGCAGTCTGCCCCGCAGAGAGCAAGACGTCACGTCCACTCGTGCCAAAAGCAAACAGCATGTCTCCCTGGTGGTCTAGTGGTTAGGATTCGGCGCTCTCACCGCCGCGGCCCGGGTTCGATTCCCGGTCAGGGAATGCGGCTTTTGCCAGGCCTTGGTCTTGTCGCAGACAAAGAGATCACCAAAAAGCATCGCTTCCTTCGAGCCGGAGTCGAACCAGCGACCTAAGGATGGCCGGTTGTTCACCTACAGTCCTCCGCTCTACCAACTGAGCTATCGAAGGACCTGGCTCTGTTCTGGGACACGAAACCAGATGGACACCAGAGCCCTATGGAAAAGACCCTAAAAACACTGCAAAAAAATGAAATCTAACCAAGTGTTATTGATCTTATATGAAGATCAACACATGGATTTGGTAATGCTTTTTAAATGAAGTCAAATGATTTGATGAGAAAGCACTAGGTAAGTGTCTTTATACTGAAAACAGTACCAGGTAGATTTTTTTTTTTTTGATATAAGATTAATGACACTCGGCTAGATTTGATTGGATAAACCGTTTTTGCAGCGAAGCCATCTCCCGCAGTCTGCCCCGCAGAGAGCAAGACGTCACGTCCACTCGTGCCAAAGGCAAACAGCATGTCTCCCTGGTGGTCTAGTGGTTAGGATTCGGCGCTCTCACCGCCGCGGCCCGGGTTCGATTCCCGGTCAGGGAATGCGGCTTTTGCCAGGCCTTGGTCTTGTCGCAGACAAAGAGATCACCAAAAAGCATCGCTTCCTTCGAGCCGGAGTCGATACAGCGACCTAAGGATGGCCGGTTGTTCACCTACAGTCCTCCGCTCTACCAACTGAGCTATCGAAGGACCTGGCTCTGTTCTGGGACACGAAACCAGATGGACACCAGAGCCCTATGGAAAAGACCCTAAAAACACTGCAAAAAAATGAAATCTAACCAAGTGTTATTGATCTTATATGAAGATCAACACATGGATTTGGTAATGCTTTTTAAATGAAGTCAAATGATTTGATGAGAAAGCACTAGGTAAGTGTCTTTATACTGAAAACAGTACCAGGTAGATTTTTTTTTTTTTGATATAAGATTAATGACACTCGGCTAGATTTGATTGGATAAACCGTTTTTGCAGCGAAGCCATCTCCCGCAGTCTGCCCCGCAGAGAGCAAGACGTCACGTCCACTCGTGCCAAAGGCAAACAGCATGTCTCCCTGGTGGTCTAGTGGTTAGGATTCGGCGCTCTCACCGCCGCGGCCCGGGTTCGATTCCCGGTCAGGGAATGCGGCTTTTGCCAGGCCTTGGTCTTGTCGCAGACAAAGAGATCACCAAAAATCATCGCTTCCTTCGAGCCGGAGTCGAACCAGCGACCTAAGGATGGCCGGTTGTTCACCTACAGTCCTCCGCTCTACCAACTGAGCTATCGAAGGACCTGGCTCTGTTCTGGGACACGAAACCAGATGGACACCAGAGCCCTATGGAAAAGACCCTAAAAACACTGCAAAAAAATGAAATCTAACCAAGTGTTATTGATCTTATATGAAGATCAACACATGGATTTGGTAATGCTTTTTAAATGAAGTCAAATGATTTGATGAGAAAGCACTAGGTAAGTGTCTTTATACTGAAAACAGTACCAGGTAGATTTTTTTTTTTTTGATATAAGATTAATGACACTCGGCTAGATTTGATTGGATAAACCGTTTTTGCAGCGAAGCCATCTCCCGCAGTCTGCCCCGCAGAGAGCAAGACGTCACGTCCACTCGTGCCAAAGGCAAACAGCATGTCTCCCTGGTGGTCTAGTGGTTAGGATTCGGCGCTCTCACCGCCGCGGCCCGGGTTCGATTCCCGGTCAGGGAATGCGGCTTTTGCCAGGCCTTGGTCTTGTCGCAGACAAAGAGATCACCAAAAAGCATCGCTTCCTTCGAGCCGGAGTCGAACCAGCGACCTAAGGATGGCCGGTTGTTCACCTACAGTCCTCCGCTCTACCAACTGAGCTATCGAAGGACCTGGCTCTGTTCTGGGACACGAAACCAGATGGACACCAGAGCCCTATGGAAAAGACCCTAAAAACACTGCAAAAAAATGAAATCTAACCAAGTGTTATTGATCTTATATGAAGATCAACACATGGATTTGGTAATGCTTTTTAAATGAAGTCAAATGATTTGATGAGAAAGCACTAGGTAAGTGTCTTTATACTGAAAACAGTACCAGGTAGATTTTTTTTTTTTTGATATAAGATTAATGACACTCGGCTAGATTTGATTGGATAAACCGTTTTTGCAGCGAAGCCATCTCCCGCAGAGAGCAAGACGTCACGTCCACTCTTGCCAAAGGCAAACAGCATGTCTCCCTGGTGGTCTAGTGGTTAGGATTCGGCGCTCTCACCGCCGCGGCCCGGGTTCGATTCCCGGTCAGGGAATGCGGCTTTTGCCAGGCCTTGGTCTTGTCGCAGACAAAGAGATCACCAAAAAGCATCGCTTCCTTCGAGCCGGAGTCGAACCAGCGACCTAAGGATGGCCGGTTGTTCACCTACAGTCCTCCGCTCTACCAACTGAGCTATCGAAGGACCTGGCTCTGTTCTGGGACACGAAACCAGATGGACACCAGAGCCCTATGGAAAAGACCCTAAAAACACTGCAAAAAAATGAAATCTAACCAAGTGTTATTGATCTTATATGAAGATCAACACATGGATTTGGTAATGCTTTTTAAATGAAGTCAAATGATTTGATGAGAAAGCACTAGGTAAGTGTCTTTATACTGAAAACAGTACCAGGTAGATTTTTTTTTTTTTGATATAAGATTAATGACACTCGGCTAGATTTGATTGGATAACCCGTTTTTGCAGCGAAGCCATCTCCCGCAGTCTGCCCCGCAGAGAGCAAGACGTCACGTCCACTCGTGCCAAAGGCAAACAGCATGTCTCCCTGGTGGTCTAGTGGTTAGGATTCGGCGCTCTCACCGCCGCGGCCCGGGTTCGATTCCCGGTCAGGGAATGCGGCTTTTGCCAGGCCTTGGTCTTGTCGCAGACAAAGAGATCACCAAAAAGCATCGCTTCCTTCGAGCCGGAGTCGAACCAGCGACCTAAGGATGGCCGGTTGTTCACCTACAGTCCTCCGCTCTACCAACTGAGCTATCGAAGGACCTGGCTCTGTTCTGGGACACGAAACCAGATGGACACCAGAGCCCTATGGAAAAGACCCTAAAAACACTGCAAAAAAATGAAATCTAACCAAGTGTTATTGATCTTATATGAAGATCAACACATGGATTTGGTAATGCTTTTTAAATGAAGTCAAATGATTTGATGAGAAAGCACTAGGTAAGTGTCTTTATACTGAAAACAGTACCAGGTAGATTTTTTTTTTTTTGATATAAGATTAATGACACTCGGCTAGATTTGATTGGATAAACCGTTTTTGCAGCGAAGCCATCTCCCGCAGTCTGCCCCGCAGAGAGCAAGACGTCACGTCCACTCGTGCCAAAGGCTAACAGCATGTCTCCCTGGTGGTCTAGTGGTTAGGATTCGGCGCTCTCACCGCCGCGGCCCGGGTTCGATTCCCGGTCAGGGAATGCGGCTTTTGCCAGGCCTTGGTCTTGTCGCAGACAAAGAGATCACCAAAAAGCATCGCTTCCTTCGAGCCGGAGTCGAACCAGCGACCTAAGGATGGCCGGTTGTTCACCTACAGTCCTCCGCTCTACCAACTGAGCTATCGAAGGACCTGGCTCTGTTCTGGGACACGAAACCAGATGGACACCAGAGCCCTATGGAAAAGACCCTAAAAACACTGCAAAAAAATGAAATCTAACCAAGTGTTATTGATCTTATATGAAGATCAACACATGGATTTGGTAATGCTTTTTAAATGAAGTCAAATGATTTGATGAGAAAGCACTAGGTAAGTGTCTTTATACTGAAAACAGTACCAGGTAGATTTTTTTTTTTTTGATATAAGATTAATGACACTCGGCTAGATTTGATTGGATAAACCGTTTTTGCAGCGAAGCCATCTCCCGCAGTCTGCCCCGCAGAGAGCAAGACGTCACGTCCACTCGTGCCAAAGGCTAACAGCATGTCTCCCTGGTGGTCTAGTGGTTAGGATTCGGCGCTCTCACCGCCGCGGCCCGGGTTCGATTCCCGGTCAGGGAATGCGGCTTTTGCCAGGCCTTGGTCTTGTCGCAGACAAAGAGATCACCAAAAAGCATCGCTTCCTTCGAGCCGGAGTCGAACCAGCGACCTAAGGATGGCCGGTTGTTCACCTACAGTCCTCCGCTCTACCAACTGAGCTATCGAAGGACCTGGCTCTGTTCTGGGACACGAAACCAGATGGACACCAGAGCCCTATGGAAAAGACCCTAAAAACACTGCAAAAAAATGAAATCTAACCAAGTGTTATTGATCTTATATGAAGATCAACACATGGATTTGGTAATGCTTTTTAAATGAAGTCAAATGATTTGGTGAGAAAGCACTAGGTAAGTGTCTTTATACTGAAAACAGTACCAGGTAGATTTTTTTTTTTTTGATATAAGATTAATGACACTCGGCTAGATTTGATTGGATAAACCGTTTTTGCAGCGAAGCCATCTCCCGCAGTCTGCCCCGCAGAGAGCAAGACGTCACGTCCACTCGTGCCAAAGGCAAACAGCATGTCTCCCTGGTGGTCTAGTGGTTAGGATTCGGCGCTCTCACCGCCGCGGCCCGGGTTCGATTCCCGGTCAGGGAATGCGGCTTTTGCCAGGCCTTGGTCTTGTCGCAGACAAAGAGATCACCAAAAAGCATCGCTTCCTTCGAGCCGGAGTCGAACCAGCGACCTAAGGATGGCCGGTTGTTCACCTACAGTCCTCCGCTCTACCAACTGAGCTATCGAAGGACCTGGCTCTGTTCTGGGACACGAAACCAGATGGACACCAGAGCCCTATGGAAAAGACCCTAAAAACACTGCAAAAAAATGAAATCTAACCAAGTGTTATTGATCTTATATGAAGATCAACACATGGATTTGGTAATGCTTTTTAAATGAAGTCAAATGATTTGATGAGAAAGCACTAGGTAAGTGTCTTTATACTGAAAACAGTACCAGGTAGATTTTTTTTTTTTTGATATAAGATTAATGACACTCGGCTAGATTTGATTGGATAAACCGTTTTTGCAGCGAAGCCATCTCCCGCAGTCTGCCCCGCAGAGAGCAAGACGTCACGTCCACTCGTGCCAAAGGCAAACAGCATGTCTCCCTGGTGGTCTAGTGGTTAGGATTCGGCGCTCTCACCGCCGCGGCCCGGCTTCGATTCCCGGTCAGGGAATGCGGCTTTTGCCAGGCCTTGGTCTTGTCGCAGACAAAGAGATCACCAAAAAGCATCGCTTCCTTCGAGCCGGAGTCGAACCAGCGACCTAAGGATGGCCGGTTGTTCACCTACAGTCCTCCGCTCTACCAACTGAGCTATCGAAGGACCTGGCTCTGTTCTGGGACACGAAACCAGATGGACACCAGAGCCCTATGGAAAAGACCCTAAAAACACTGCAAAAAAATGAAATCTAACCAAGTGTTATTGATCTTATATGAAGATCAACACATGGATTTGGTAATGCTTTTTAAATGAAGTCAAATGATTTGATGAGAAAGCACTAGGTAAGTGTCTTTATACTGAAAACAGTACCAGGTAGATTTTTTTTTTTTTGATATAAGATTAATGACACTCGGCTAGATTTGATTGGATAAACCGTTTTTGCAGCGAAGCCATCTCCCGCAGTCTGCCCCGCAGAGAGCAAGACGTCACGTCCACTCGTGCCAAAGGCTAACAGCATGTCTCCCTGGTGGTCTAGTGGTTAGGATTCGGCGCTCTCACCGCCGCGGCCCGGGTTCGATTCCCGGTCAGGGAATGCGGCTTTTGCCAGGCCTTGGTCTTGTCGCAGACAAAGAGATCACCAAAAAGCATCGCTTCCTTCGAGCCGGAGTCGAACCAGCGACCTAAGGATGGCCGGTTGTTCACCTACAGTCCTCCGCTCTACCAACTGAGCTATCGAAGGACCTGGCTCTGTTCTGGGACACGAAACCAGATGGACACCAGAGCCCTATGGAAAAGACCCTAAAAACACTGCAAAAAAATGAAATCTAACCAAGTGTTATTGATCTTATATGAAGATCAACACATGGATTTGGTAATGCTTTTTAAATGAAGTCAAATGATTTGGTGAGAAAGCACTAGGTAAGTGTCTTTATACTGAAAACAGTACCAGGTAGATTTTTTTTTTTTTGATATAAGATTAATGACACTCGGCTAGATTTGATTGGATAAACCGTTTTTGCAGCGAAGCCATCTCCCGCAGTCTGCCCCGCAGAGAGCAAGACGTCACGTCCACTCGTGCCAAAGGCAAACAGCATGTCTCCCTGGTGGTCTAGTGGTTAGGATTCGGCGCTCTCACCGCCGCGGCCCGGGTTCGATTCCCGGTCAGGGAATGCGGCTTTTGCCAGGCCTTGGTCTTGTCGCAGACAAAGAGATCACCAAAAAGCATCGCTTCCTTCGAGCCGGAGTCGAACCAGCGACCTAAGGATGGCCGGTTGTTCACCTACAGTCCTCCGCTCTACCAACTGAGCTATCGAAGGACCTGGCTCTGTTCTGGGACACGAAACCAGATGGACACCAGAGCCCTATGGAAAAGACCCTAAAAACACTGCAAAAAAATGAAATCTAACCAAGTGTTATTGATCTTATATGAAGATCAACACATGGATTTGGTAATGCTTTTTAAATGAAGTCAAATGATTTGATGAGAAAGCACTAGGTAAGTGTCTTTATACTGAAAACAGTACCAGGTAGATTTTTTTTTTTTTGATATAAGATTAATGACACTCGGCTAGATTTGATTGGATAAACCGTTTTTGCAGCGAAGCCATCTCCCGCAGTCTGCCCCGCAGAGAGCAAGACGTCACGTCCACTCGTGCCAAAGGCAAACAGCATGTCTCCCTGGTGGTCTAGTGGTTAGGATTCGGCGCTCTCACCGCCGCGGCCCGGGTTCGATTCCCGGTCAGGGAATGCGGCTTTTGCCAGGCCTTGGTCTTGTCGCAGACAAAGAGATCACCAAAAAGCATCGCTTCCTTCGAGCCGGAGTCGAACCAGCGACCTAAGGATGGCCGGTTGTTCACCTACAGTCCTCCGGTCTACCAACTGAGCTATCGAAGGACCTGGCTCTGTTCTGGGACACGAAACCAGATGGACACCAGAGCCCTATGGAAAAGACCGTAAAAACACTGCAAAAAAATGAAATCTAACCAAGTGTTATTGATCTTATATGAAGATAAACACATGGATTTGATAATGCTTTTTAAATGAAGTCAAATGATTTGATGAGAAAGCACTAGGTAAGTGTCTTTATACTGAAAACAGTACCAGGTAGATTTTTTTTTTTTTGATATAAGATTAATGACACTCGGCTAGATTTGATTGGATAAACCATTTTTGCAGCGAAGCCATCTCCCGCAGTCTGCCCCGCAGATAGCAAGACGTCACGTCCACTCGTGCCAAAGGCAAACAGCATGTCTCCCTGGTGGTCTAGTGGTTAGGATTCGGCGCTCTCACCGCCGCGGCCCGGGTTCGATTCCCGGTCAGGGAATGCGGCTTTTGCCAGGCCTTGGTCTTGTCGCAGACAAAGAGATCACCAAAAAGCATCGCTTCCTTCGAGCCGGAGTCGAACCAGCGACCTAAGGATGGCCGGTTGTTCACCTACAGTCCTCCGCTCTACCAACTGAGCTATCGAAGGACCTGGCTCTGTTCTGGGACACGAAACCAGATGGACACCAGAGCCCTATGGAAAAGACCCTAAAAACACTGCAAAAAAATGAAATCTAACCAAGTGTTATTGATCTTATATGAAGATCAACACATGGATTTGGTAATGCTTTTTAAATGAAGTCAAATGATTTGATGAGAAAGCACTAGGTAAGTGTCTTTATACTGAAAACAGTACCAGGTAGATTTTTTTTTTTTTGATATAAGATTAATGACACTCGGCTAGATTTGATTGGATAAACCGTTTTTGCAGCGAAGCCATCTCCCGCAGTCTGCCCCGCAGAGAGCAAAACGTCACGTCCACTCGTGCCAAAGGCAAACAGCATGTCTCCCTGGTGGTCTAGTGGTTAGGATTCGGCGCTCTCACCGCCGCGGCCGGGGTTCGATTCCCGGTCAGGGAATGCGGCTTTTGCCAGGCCTTGGTCTTGTCGCAGACAAAGAGATCACCAAAAAGCATCGCTTCCTTCGAGCCGGAGTCGAACCAGCGACCTAAGGATGGCCGGTTGTTCACCTACAGTCCTCCGCTCTACCAACTGAGCTATCGAAGGACCTGGCTCTGTTTTGGGACACGAAACCAGATGGACACCAGAGCCCTATGGAAAAGACCCTAAAAACACTGGAAAAAAATGAAATCTAACCAAGTGTTATTGATCTTATATGAAGATCAACACATGGATTTGGTAATGCTTTTTAAATGAAGTCAAATGATTTGATGAGAAAGCACTAGGTAAGTGTCTTTATACTGAAAACAGTACCAGGTAGATTTTTTTTTTTTTGATATAAGATTAATGACACTCGGCTAGATTTGATTGGATAAACCGTTTTTGCAGCGAAGCCATCTCCCGCAGTCTGCCCCGCAGAGAGCAAGACGTCACGTCCACTCGTGCCAAAGGCAAACAGCATGTCTCCCTGGTGGTCTAGTGGTTAGGATTCGGCGCTCTCACCGCCGCGGCCCGGGTTCGATTCCCGGTCAGGGAATGCGGCTTTTGCCAGGCCTTGGTCTTGTCGCAGACAAAGAGATCACCAAAAAGCATCGCTTCCTTCGAGCCGGAGTCGAACCAGCGACCTAAGGATGGCCGGTTGTTCACCTACAGTCCTCCGCTCTACCAACTGAGCTATCGAAGGACCTGGCTCTGTTCTGGGACACGAAACCAGATGGACACCAGAGCCCTATGGAAAAGACCCTAAAAACACTGCAAAAAAATGAAATCTAACCAAGTGTTATTGATCTTATATGAAGATCAACACATGGATTTGGTAATGCTTTTTAAATGAAGTCAAATGATTTGATGAGAAAGCACTAGGTAAGTGTCTTTATACTGAAAACAGTACCAGGTAGATTTTTTTTTTTTTGATATAAGATTAATGACACTCGGCTAGATTTGATTGGATAAACCGTTTTTGCAGCGAAGCCATCTCCCGCAGTCTGCCCCGCAGAGAGCAAGACGTCACGTCCACTCGTGCCAAAGGCAAACAGCATGTCTCCCTGGTGGTCTAGTGGTTAGGATTCGGCGCTCTCACCGCCGCGGCCCGGCTTCGATTCCCGGTCAGGGAATGCGGCTTTTGCCAGGCCTTGGTCTTGTCGCAGACAAAGAGATCACCAAAAAGCATCGCTTCCTTCGAGCCGGAGTCGAACCAGCGACCTAAGGATGGCCGGTTGTTCACCTACAGTCCTCCGCTCTACCAACTGAGCTATCGAAGGACCTGGCTCTGTTCTGGGACACGAAACCAGATGGACACCAGAGCCCTATGGAAAAGACCCTAAAAACACTGCAAAAAAATGAAATCTAACCAAGTGTTATTGATCTTATATGAAGATCAACACATGGATTTGGTAATGCTTTTTAAATGAAGTCAAATGATTTGATGAGAAAGCACTAGGTAAGTGTCTTTATACTGAAAACAGTACCAGGTAGATTTTTTTTTTTTTGATATAAGATTAATGACACTCGGCTAGATTTGATTGGATAAACCGTTTTTGCAGCGAAGCCATCTCCCGCAGTCTGCCCCGCAGAGAGCAAGACGTCACGTCCACTCGTGCCAAAGGCTAACAGCATGTCTCCCTGGTGGTCTAGTGGTTAGGATTCGGCGCTCTCACCGCCGCGGCCCGGGTTCGATTCCCGGTCAGGGAATGCGGCTTTTGCCAGGCCTTGGTCTTGTCGCAGACAAAGAGATCACCAAAAAGCATCGCTTCCTTCGAGCCGGAGTCGAACCAGCGACCTAAGGATGGCCGGTTGTTCACCTACAGTCCTCCGCTCTACCAACTGAGCTATCGAAGGACCTGGCTCTGTTCTGGGACACGAAACCAGATGGACACCAGAGCCCTATGGAAAAGACCCTAAAAACACTGCAAAAAAATGAAATCTAACCAAGTGTTATTGATCTTATATGAAGATCAACACATGGATTTGGTAATGCTTTTTAAATGAAGTCAAATGATTTGGTGAGAAAGCACTAGGTAAGTGTCTTTATACTGAAAACAGTACCAGGTAGATTTTTTTTTTTTTGATATAAGATTAATGACACTCGGCTAGATTTGATTGGATAAACCGTTTTTGCAGCGAAGCCATCTCCCGCAGTCTGCCCCGCAGAGAGCAAGACGTCACGTCCACTCGTGCCAAAGGCAAACAGCATGTCTCCCTGGTGGTCTAGTGGTTAGGATTCGGCGCTCTCACCGCCGCGGCCCGGGTTCGATTCCCGGTCAGGGAATGCGGCTTTTGCCAGGCCTTGGTCTTGTCGCAGACAAAGAGATCACCAAAAAGCATCGCTTCCTTCGAGCCGGAGTCGAACCAGCGACCTAAGGATGGCCGGTTGTTCACCTACAGTCCTCCGCTCTACCAACTGAGCTATCGAAGGACCTGGCTCTGTTCTGGGACACGAAACCAGATGGACACCAGAGCCCTATGGAAAAGACCCTAAAAACACTGCAAAAAAATGAAATCTAACCAAGTGTTATTGATCTTATATGAAGATCAACACATGGATTTGGTAATGCTTTTTAAATGAAGTCAAATGATTTGATGAGAAAGCACTAGGTAAGTGTCTTTATACTGAAAACAGTACCAGGTAGATTTTTTTTTTTTTGATATAAGATTAATGACACTCGGCTAGATTTGATTGGATAAACCGTTTTTGCAGCGAAGCCATCTCCCGCAGTCTGCCCCGCAGAGAGCAAGACGTCACGTCCACTCGTGCCAAAGGCAAACAGCATGTCTCCCTGGTGGTCTAGTGGTTAGGATTCGGCGCTCTCACCGCCGCGGCCCGGGTTCGATTCCCGGTCAGGGAATGCGGCTTTTGCCAGGCCTTGGTCTTGTCGCAGACAAAGAGATCACCAAAAAGCATCGCTTCCTTCGAGCCGGAGTCGAACCAGCGACCTAAGGATGGCCGGTTGTTCACCTACAGTCCTCCGGTCTACCAACTGAGCTATCGAAGGACCTGGCTCTGTTCTGGGACACGAAACCAGATGGACACCAGAGCCCTATGGAAAAGACCGTAAAAACACTGCAAAAAAATGAAATCTAACCAAGTGTTATTGATCTTATATGAAGATAAACACATGGATTTGATAATGCTTTTTAAATGAAGTCAAATGATTTGATGAGAAAGCACTAGGTAAGTGTCTTTATACTGAAAACAGTACCAGGTAGATTTTTTTTTTTTTGATATAAGATTAATGACACTCGGCTAGATTTGATTGGATAAACCATTTTTGCAGCGAAGCCATCTCCCGCAGTCTGCCCCGCAGATAGCAAGACGTCACGTCCACTCGTGCCAAAGGCAAACAGCATGTCTCCCTGGTGGTCTAGTGGTTAGGATTCGGCGCTCTCACCGCCGCGGCCCGGGTTCGATTCCCGGTCAGGGAATGCGGCTTTTGCCAGGCCTTGGTCTTGTCGCAGACAAAGAGATCACCAAAAAGCATCGCTTCCTTCGAGCCGGAGTCGAACCAGCGACCTAAGGATGGCCGGTTGTTCACCTACAGTCCTCCGCTCTACCAACTGAGCTATCGAAGGACCTGGCTCTGTTCTGGGACACGAAACCAGATGGACACCAGAGCCCTATGGAAAAGACCCTAAAAACACTGCAAAAAAATGAAATCTAACCAAGTGTTATTGATCTTATATGAAGATCAACACATGGATTTGGTAATGCTTTTTAAATGAAGTCAAATGATTTGATGAGAAAGCACTAGGTAAGTGTCTTTATACTGAAAACAGTACCAGGTAGATTTTTTTTTTTTTGATATAAGATTAATGACACTCGGCTAGATTTGATTGGATAAACCGTTTTTGCAGCGAAGCCATCTCCCGCAGTCTGCCCCGCAGAGAGCAAAACGTCACGTCCACTCGTGCCAAAGGCAAACAGCATGTCTCCCTGGTGGTCTAGTGGTTAGGATTCGGCGCTCTCACCGCCGCGGCCGGGGTTCGATTCCCGGTCAGGGAATGCGGCTTTTGCCAGGCCTTGGTCTTGTCGCAGACAAAGAGATCACCAAAAAGCATCGCTTCCTTCGAGCCGGAGTCGAACCAGCGACCTAAGGATGGCCGGTTGTTCACCTACAGTCCTCCGCTCTACCAACTGAGCTATCGAAGGACCTGGCTCTGTTTTGGGACACGAAACCAGATGGACACCAGAGCCCTATGGAAAAGACCCTAAAAACACTGGAAAAAAATGAAATCTAACCAAGTGTTATTGATCTTATATGAAGATCAACACATGGATTTGGTAATGCTTTTTAAATGAAGTCAAATGATTTGATGAGAAAGCACTAGGTAAGTGTCTTTATACTGAAAACAGTACCAGGTAGATTTTTTTTTTTTTGATATAAGATTAATGACACTCGGCTAGATTTGATTGGATAAACCGTTTTTGCAGCGAAGCCATCTCCCGCAGTCTGCCCCGCAGAGAGCAAGACGTCACGTCCACTCGTGCCAAAGGCAAACAGCATGTCTCCCTGGTGGTCTAGTGGTTAGGATTCGGCGCTCTCACCGCCGCGGCCCGGGTTCGATTCCCGGTCAGGGAATGCGGCTTTTGCCAGGCCTTGGTCTTGTCGCAGACAAAGAGATCACCAAAAAGCATCGCTTCCTTCGAGCCGGAGTCGAACCAGCGACCTAAGGATGGCCGGTTCTTCACCTACAGTCCTCCGCTCTACCAACTGAGCTATCGAAGGACCTGGCTCTGTTTTGGGACACGAAACCAGATGGACACCAGAGCCCTATGGAAAAGACCCTAAAAACACTGCAAAAAAATGAAATCTAACCAAGTGTTATTGATCTTATATGAAGATCAACACATGGATTTGGTAATGCTTTTTAAATGAAGTCAAATGATTTGATGAGAAAGCACTAGGTAAGTGTCTTTATACTGAAAACAGTACCAGGTAGATTTTTTTTTTTTTGATATAAGATTAATTACACTCGGCTAGATTTGATTGGATAAACCGTTTTTGCAGCGAAGCCATCTCCCGCAGTCTGCCCCGCAGAGAGCAAGACGTCACGTCCACTCGTGCCAAAGGCAAACAGCATGTCTCCCTGGTGGTCTAGTGGTTAGGATTCGGCGCTCTCACCGCCGCGGCCCGGGTTCGATTCCCGGTCAGGGAATGCGGCTTTTGCCAGGCCTTGGTCTTGTCGCAGACAAAGAGATCACCAAAAAGCATCGCTTCCTTCGAGCCGGAGTCGAACCAGCGACCTAAGGCTGGCCGGTTGTTCACCTACAGTCCTCCGCTCTACCAACTGAGCTATCGAAGGACCTGGCTCTGTTATGGGACACGAAACCAGATGGACACCAGAGCCCTATGGAAAAGACCCTAAAAACACTGCAAAAAAATGAAATCTAACCAAGTGTTATTGATCTTATATGAAGATCAACACATGGATTTGGTAATGCTTTTTAAATGAAGTCAAATGATTTGATGAGAAAGCACTAGGTAAGTGTCTTTATACTGAAAACAGTACCAGGTAGATTTTTTTTTTTTTGATATAAGATTAATGACACTCGGCTAGATTTGATTGGATAAACCGTTTTTGCAGCGAAGCCATCTCCCGCAGTCTGCCCCGCAGAGAGCAAGACGTCACGTCCACTCGTGCCAAAGGCAAACAGCATGTCTCCCTGGTGGTCTAGTGGTTAGGATTCGGCGCTCTCACCGCCGCGGCCCGGGTTCGATTCCCGGTCAGGGAATGCGGCTTTTGCCAGGCCTTGGTCTTGTCGCAGACAAAGAGATCACCAAAAAGCATCGCTTCCTTCGAGCCGGAGTCGAACCAGCGACCTAAGGATGGCCGGTTGTTCACCTACAGTCCTCCGGTCTACCAACTGAGCTATCGAAGGACCTGGCTCTGTTCTGGGACACGAAACCAGATGGACACCAGAGCCCTATGGAAAAGACCGTAAAAACACTGCAAAAAAATGAAATCTAACCAAGTGTTATTGATCTTATATGAAGATAAACACATGGATTTGATAATGCTTTTTAAATGAAGTCAAATGATTTGATGAGAAAGCACTAGGTAAGTGTCTTTATACTGAAAACAGTACCAGGTAGATTTTTTTTTTTTTGATATAAGATTAATGACACTCGGCTAGATTTGATTGGATAAACCATTTTTGCAGCGAAGCCATCTCCCGCAGTCTGCCCCGCAGATAGCAAGACGTCACGTCCACTCGTGCCAAAGGCAAACAGCATGTCTCCCTGGTGGTCTAGTGGTTAGGATTCGGCGCTCTCACCGCCGCGGCCCGGGTTCGATTCCCGGTCAGGGAATGCGGCTTTTGCCAGGCCTTGGTCTTGTCGCAGACAAAGAGATCACCAAAAAGCATCGCTTCCTTCGAGCCGGAGTCGAACCAGCGACCTAAGGATGGCCGGTTGTTCACCTACAGTCCTCCGCTCTACCAACTGAGCTATCGAAGGACCTGGCTCTGTTCTGGGACACGAAACCAGATGGACACCAGAGCCCTATGGAAAAGACCCTAAAAACACTGCAAAAAAATGAAATCTAACCAAGTGTTATTGATCTTATATGAAGATCAACACATGGATTTGGTAATGCTTTTTAAATGAAGTCAAATGATTTGATGAGAAAGCACTAGGTAAGTGTCTTTATACTGAAAACAGTACCAGGTAGATTTTTTTTTTTTTGATATAAGATTAATGACACTCGGCTAGATTTGATTGGATAAACCGTTTTTGCAGCGAAGCCATCTCCCGCAGTCTGCCCCGCAGAGAGCAAAACGTCACGTCCACTCGTGCCAAAGGCAAACAGCATGTCTCCCTGGTGGTCTAGTGGTTAGGATTCGGCGCTCTCACCGCCGCGGCCGGGGTTCGATTCCCGGTCAGGGAATGCGGCTTTTGCCAGGCCTTGGTCTTGTCGCAGACAAAGAGATCACCAAAAAGCATCGCTTCCTTCGAGCCGGAGTCGAACCAGCAACCTAAGGATGGCCGGTTGTTCACCTACAGTCCTCCGCTCTACCAACTGAGCTATCGAAGGACCTGGCTCTGTTTTGGGACACGAAACCAGATGGACACCAGAGCCCTATGGAAAAGACCCTAAAAACACTGGAAAAAAATGAAATCTAACCAAGTGTTATTGATCTTATATGAAGATCAACACATGGATTTGGTAATGCTTTTTAAATGAAGTCAAATGATTTGATGAGAAAGCACTAGGTAAGTGTCTTTATACTGAAAACAGTACCAGGTAGATTTTTTTTTTTTTGATATAAGATTAATGACACTCGGCTAGATTTGATTGGATAAACCGTTTTTGCAGCGAAGCCATCTCCCGCAGTCTGCCCCGCAGAGAGCAAGACGTCACGTCCACTCGTGCCAAAGGCAAACAGCATGTCTCCCTGGTGGTCTAGTGGTTAGGATTCGGCGCTCTCACCGCCGCGGCCCGGGTTCGATTCCCGGTCAGGGAATGCGGCTTTTGCCAGGCCTTGGTCTTGTCGCAGACAAAGAGATCACCAAAAAGCATCGCTTCCTTCGAGCCGGAGTCGAACCAGCGACCTAAGGATGGCCGGTTCTTCACCTACAGTCCTCCGCTCTACCAACTGAGCTATCGAAGGACCTGGCTCTGTTTTGGGACACGAAACCAGATGGACACCAGAGCCCTATGGAAAAGACCCTAAAAACACTGCAAAAAAATGAAATCTAACCAAGTGTTATTGATCTTATATGAAGATCAACACATGGATTTGGTAATGCTTTTTAAATGAAGTCAAATGATTTGATGAGAAAGCACTAGGTAAGTGTCTTTATACTGAAAACAGTACCAGGTAGATTTTTTTTTTTTTGATATAAGATTAATTACACTCGGCTAGATTTGATTGGATAAACCGTTTTTGCAGCGAAGCCATCTCCCGCAGTCTGCCCCGCAGAGAGCAAGACGTCACGTCCACTCGTGCCAAAGGCAAACAGCATGTCTCCCTGGTGGTCTAGTGGTTAGGATTCGGCGCTCTCACCGCCGCGGCCCGGGTTCGATTCCCGGTCAGGGAATGCGGCTTTTGCCAGGCCTTGGTCTTGTCGCAGACAAAGAGATCACCAAAAAGCATCGCTTCCTTCGAGCCGGAGTCGAACCAGCGACCTAAGGATGGCCGGTTGTTCACCTACAGTCCTCCGCTCTACCAACTGAGCTATCGAAGGACCTGGCTCTGTTATGGGACACGAAACCAGATGGACACCAGAGCCCTATGGAAAAGACCCTAAAAACACTGCAAAAAAATGAAATCTAACCAAGTGTTATTGATCTTATATGAAGATCAACACATGGATTTGGTAATGCTTTTTAAATGAAGTCAAATGATTTGATGAGAAAGCACTAGGTAAGTGTCTTTATACTGAAAACAGTACCAGGTAGATTTTTTTTTTTTTTGATATAAGATTAATGACACTCGGCTAGATTTGATTGGATAAACCGTTTTTGCAGCGAAGCCATCTCCCGCAGTCTGCCCCGCAGAGAGCAAGACGTCACGTCCACTCGTGCCAAAGGCAAACAGCATGTCTCCCTGGTGGTCTAGTGGTTAGGATTCGGCGCTCTCACCGCCGCGGCCCGGGTTCGATTCCCGGTCAGGGAATGCGGCTTTTGCCAGGCCTTGGTCTTGTCGCAGACAAAGAGATCACCAAAAAGCATCGCTTCCTTCGAGCCGGAGTCGAACCAGCGACCTAAGGATGGCCGGTTGTTCACCTACAGTCCTCCGCTCTACCAACTGAGCTATCGAAGGACCTGGCTCTGTTCTGGGACACGAAACCAGATGGACACCAGAGCCCTATGGAAAAGACCCTAAAAACACTGCAAAAAAATGAAATCTAACCAAGTGTTATTGATCTTATATGAAGATCAACACATGGATTTGGTAATGCTTTTTAAATGAAGTCAAATGATTTGATGAGAAAGCACTAGGTAAGTGTCTTTATACTGAAAACAGTACCAGGTAGATTTTTTTTTTTTTTGATATAAGATTAATGACACTCGGCTAGATTTGATTGGATAAACCGTTTTTGCAGCGAAGCCATCTCCCGCAGTCTGCCCCGCAGAGAGCAAGACGTCACGTCCACTCGTGCCAAAGGCAAACAGCATGTCTCCCTGGTGGTCTAGTGGTTAGGATTCGGCGCTCTCACCGCCGCGGCCCGGGTTCGATTCCCGGTCAGGAAATGCGGCTTTTGCCAGGCCTTGGTCTTGTCGCAGACAAAGAGATCACCAAAAAGCATCGCTTCCTTCGAGCCGGAGTCGAACCAGCGACCTAAGGATGGCCGGTTGTTCACCTACAGTCCTCCGCTCTACCAACTGAGCTATCGAAGGACCTGGCTCTGTTCTGGGACACGAAACCAGATGGACACCAGAGCCCTATGGAAAAGACCCTAAAAACACTGCAAAAAAATGAAATCTAACCAAGTGTTATTGATCTTATATGAAGATCAACACATGGATTTGGTAATGCTTTTTAAATGAAGTCAAATGATTTGATGAGAAAGCACTAGGTAAGTGTCTTTATACTGAAAACAGTACCAGGTAGATTTTTTTTTTTTTGATATAAGATTAATGACACTCGGCTAGATTTGATTGGATAAACCGTTTTTGCAGCGAAGCCATCTCCCGCAGTCTGCCCCGCAGAGAGCAAGACGTCACGTCCACTCGTGCCAAAGGCTAACAGCATGTCTCCCTGGTGGTCTAGTGGTTAGGATTCGGCGCTCTCACCGCCGCGGCCCGGGTTCAATTCCCGGTCAGGGAATGCGGCTTTTGCCAGGCCTTGGTCTTGTCGCAGACAAAGAGATCACCAAAAAGCATCGCTTCCTTCGAGCCGGAGTCGAACCAGCGACCTAAGGATGGCCGGTTGTTCACCTACAGTCCTCCGCT